>NW_026652284.1:11392961-11917943 GCF_009828535.3 Hylobates moloch | reverse complement strand
GAATGTGTTTGCTCTTGCTTTTCTAGTTCTTTTAATTGTGATGTTAGGGTGTCAATTTTGGATCTTTCCTGCTTTCTCTTGTGGGCATTTAGTGCTATAAATTTCCCTCTACACACTGGTTTGAATGTGTCCCAGAGATTCTGGTATGCTGTGTCTTTGTTCTCATTGGTTTCAAAGAACATCTTTATTTCTGCCTTCATTACATTATGTACCCAATAAAAAAAAAAAAAGTACAATTTAAATTGTCTTAATTCCAAAAAGCAGTACAGTAGAGCAGCTTCGTAGGTCACGCGGGTTGCTCATGAGCATTTTTTAAAAGGCAGGAGCCACCCTACTGCCCACCAGCCTGGTGTGCACCGGTATATGTCATGCAGTATTAGAAATAAAATAGGTACCTTAAAAAAAAAGAAAATGAGTTTCTGGCTACAAATGAGACATGAGTCAGAAAGAAAAATTAATTTCACCATATAGGACAAATTTTACTTTAACACATCTTAATCTGGATCCTGTTTCAAATCAAAATTGAGAAAGATGGGAAGCAATGACAATTGCGTAACTTATCAGAGGAATACATGATTAATTTGAAAGTGAAGACTTTTCAGCTGGCCAGACCAGAAATCATACGTCGGTAACTATCTTTTTAATATTAATTAATTAAATAGAATGACAAAATTAAATGCAACTCGATCTGGGAGAACAAAGTTGAAGTCACCAAGGCACTGGGGACTTTGTGGGGTTTTCACTCCATCGGGAAATAATTACACAATATTTTCCAGAAGTGAAACAGTGAGCCTAACTGGAAAAAAATGTGGAAACATTTAGTCAGAACAGTAGAGCAAGGTATTAAAGATCCTTTAAAGGGGTTAACTCTGAAGGGAAATACGCAAATAATTAGGTCTTTAAACATGTTTTTAATTACAAATCTAGGATAAAAGTCAGAGGTATAATTTGGCGCTCGTGGGCTTTTCCTGAAAACTCCTTTCCTGCAAAGTGATGAGTGTAATGTTCACTCCACCGCGAAGACCCAGGCTGACAACTGAGGACACTTCAGAGGAACATGCGCCACACTCCCTGATGGCTTCTTCCTTGTACACTTGGGAAGGCCATGGTCACATGCCTCCTTCAGCATTCACTGGCAAGATTTAACCCACAACTTGGGTGGAGACACATGGTTTTCATCTTTAAAGTCAAAATTCATTCATGCCAATATCTCTTCCTAGTTCATATGAATTTCATGAGTTTCATGAAAACTATTTTACTGATTTCATTTTAATTCCAGTTTTTAGCTCTCTCTGGCCCTGTTTTTCAATGTGTGTATCTCACTGGGAGCAGTCCTATGTTGGCTGTGCAATTTCTTCTACTGCAAACGCATTTCAGTGACCACAGATAGTTCGACTTGAATAGAGGTGAGTTGGGGAGGAAAGTGAAAAGACAACATGCAATAATTTATAATCTTTTAGCCTGTGACTAAAAAACCCCCAAATGATTGGAAAATGGACACATGTGAACACAAATGCTGAACTGCAGCTATCTGGCTATATGTACTGGGTACCTATTAGATGCCAGGCACTGTTCTATGTGCTGAGGATTCTTTCCTGAATGGAACAGGCAAAAATCCCAGCCTCACAGGGCTGCCATTGTAGTAGACTCTGCACCACGTCCTGCCAGACCTGAGAAATGACTCTCTAGACCCCCCTTCCAAAAGCTAAAAGTTCCATCTACAAAGCAGTATCAAGAGCAGTCATGGTACCAAATCCCTGCCCCAAGGAAGGCAGGAATATAAAGTTCTCCCTGGAGTGAACTGATGGGCACTCTGGGCACTGGACTGAAACGGCAGAACCTATTAGCAACACCTGCTGTGGACAGAGTTACTCCCTCCCCACCAATTCATATGTGGAAGCCCTAACCCCAATGTGACCATTTGGAGTAAGAAAGTAATTACAGTTAAATTAAGTCATCAGGTTGGGGCCCCTACCCTTATAAGAGACACCAGAGAGCTCCCCCTCTCTCTCTGCAATGTGGGGACACAGTGAGAAGAGGGCTATCTGCAAGCCAGGAAGAGAATCCCCACCAGCAGCAGAATCAGAAGATGCCTTGATCCTGGACCTCTCAGCCTTTAGAACTGCGAGAAGACAAATTTCTGTTGCTTAAGCTGCCCAGCCTATAATATTTTATAATGGCAACCTAAGTAGACAAAACAAGAAAATACAACTCCATTTTCAAGAGACCTTCTAATAACACCACAGGGGTCACACAAGGCACATGCAGGAAGATGCCATTCTATCTGGCAAGCAACAAATACCTTCTGGATTCGGCTTTTGATATCCCCATTCAAATACTGCCATGAAAATATGAGATGAGATCTACTTAACACTGTCCCTAACAATGACTCTGAAGACTATCCTGACAGTTGACCTCTATTTCAGACATTCCTCCACCCACCAAAAACATTCACAGCACTCAGAATCCTCCGAAGCTCGCTTTACCTTAAAGGAGATGACAAATAAGCATTAGAAGAAATTAAACTAGTATTTTGCTACTCCCAGACACAACCAACTGCTTTCTCTGGGCTGGTGGTTCTAACACCTATTCAGGTTATAGAGCACTTTTATGCTACAAGGATCTCTGCAAAATATCGTAAAATAGTGAAATACTTAATTCTACCATGTCAACTAGGAATAATATCACTAACTGAAGATATGACAAGGTATATAAAGCTCCATATTTAAAGAGTAACAAAGCAATCTTAAGAAAAATACATTTCCAAAATGTCCAACTATTAGTTGTTTGCTATTTGTTTTTCTGTTTTGTTTTGCTAGCATTCTGCAGCAAAAATGGGGTATCAAAGTTTAAGAAATGTTTACAGGAGAAAAACCTTAAAATTGAGAACATTTTATTCATGATCTTCTCTCTTTGAACTAACTAGAAAGAGACTGCCATTATCTAGAAACAAAACACTAAGGCCAGGCTGTGGCACACAGTTGAGAACCACTCCTTTGAGTAAAGGCTGTTTACCATCAGTTATATCTAAATCTAAAAAACATTTGGGGCAAGGAATTCTTTGACCAGATCTAAGGTCCAAGAGTCATGAAAATAACTCAGATCAGATGGAGACTTCTCAGGATCAAAAGGAGAAGAGGCAACTCAGTAGACCCACAGGGCTCGTTTCCCATGCTCTAACTTACAATTCGTCCTGTATGTTGTCTGTGAGTTTGAAGAGCTGCTCCTGTCCTTCCGCCTGGCTCTCAGAATATCGGGGAAGCAGCCCCTGGGGCCCCGTGCAGCAACGCGGTTTCCGAACCCTCTGTGCTTGAGTCCTAGATGGGTAAATGGACAAAAAGCCAACAGGTTAAGTGTGCAGGTTAAAATGATTTTCCTTTCTCACTAAGACAAAAGCACTCTGTAATACGAGACATACTCTACATTTAGTGAACAGAATTAAACTACAGTATTGCCTGTGAATGCACCATGAAATAGTGGTTAAAGACCCTCATTTGAGTTTGAATCCTGCCTCTACCATTTTCTGGCCATGTGATCATGGATTAGTTGGTTACCTTCCTTAATCCTCAGTTTCCGTTTTCTCTCTGAAACAGGACGATGACACCTACCTTACAGGACTGCTGTGAAGATCAAATAAAACAGTGCCCGCCACGCCCGGTCCTGGCGGATGGTGAGCTGCCCACCAGCGGCGGCTCTCGTTCCTGCGGTTATTACTATAATAGATCCCCCCGGGCCGCACCCTGTTTTTCTAGGCATCTCTTCAGGAGAGCCATCTTTGGATTTGTGATGGGTCTGGAAGAAAATCCTGGGCATTTAGTAAGAACACACCAACCCTTGAGACTTCTTCTAAGATGAGGTCAGTTGCTTGGGCAAAGGGTGAGGGACGTGGTAATCATGCGAGGGGAAGAATGCCCCCCTGGACCTGGACCTGGACCTGGCCCAGGCCACAGGCTGGGATTCTGCAGAGGCTCTAACTCGGGCCATTCAGCTGTCGGCTGCCCGGAGGAATCTGCTTTGTTATGGCTTTCAGGGTAGGCTGATGTTGTCTTTTTCCGCACAGCATATACAGGGTAATTGGTAAGTACTTTCTGGTGTTTTCCTAGAAACAGGAGTGCACATTTGTCTTGGAAAGGCTGTGCATATTTCAGATGACTGATAAGAGCACACTGGGTCTGTCCTCGGCCTTGTACTTGCTGTACTTATTATTTGTTCCTGGAGCTCACTGAAGCAAAACACCCCTCTCTAGACAGATCTAAAAGAGAGGAGAAGGCTTCCACATTGAATCAGCACTTCAGAAACAGGAACTAACAGTAAGCAGCATAGAGATTTACTTACAAGGGCAGAAAGTGCCCTGGTGGGCAAGTCAGGTTGGAAATATGGACAGAAACAACCCCAGAAACTTGTCACAGGCCATGCAATGGGCCATGAACAGCTGGCGTAACTGAAAAGTGCTCCCGAATCCAGGTCAGCACTCAGTTCATCAGGCTGTGACATCTGAAGGACAGCCTCATACCTTGGTGAGGTTTAATGGGTGCTGGAAAGACAAAAATCCAGCAATAATTTTACAAAAGTTCAGTTACAAGGACGTCTTCAGTACTATTAATTGTACTCTCTAAGGGTAATACAAAGAGACTTTATAGAAGTTTCAATGATCTGCACTAAGGGAAAGAGTAAAAAACCCATTCTGTTTATATCACACACTCACATACCCTGCCAGTCTCAATTCTTCCTTCAAGACGCAGGCTTACAGTTGGCTACTCAGAGCCCAACTATCGATTGAAGGTGGGGAGGGCAGTACAGGGGCCGCTGCTAACCCATCAGCAGAGAAGCTGGACGACTGCTGCCGAGAGGATGCTGGTAACCTCTGCAGGCAGGGGGGCTGGGGGAAGGAGCTTGGCGTGCCTCTCCAGGTAGCAGAGCTCTGTTCTTATCTCCTTGCCTAGCAAAACACCTGCTGTCATTCCAATAACTGCCTACACAGGCTAATAAAGTATCCTTTCCCCAAGGCAGTCCTGCTGACCTCTCTGTCAGGCTACATGGTAGAAGCCCAAAGGCTCTCCAAGAGGAATATGGCAGGGTCTGCTTCCTCATCACTTTCAATGTAAGGTTTGATTCAGACTCGTCTCAACACATCTTCCTCAATCAACTGGGAGGCCTGCAAGCTCAAATTCAATATATATTCCAAATCTGACTATTTCTCCATCTCCATCATAACTAACAAAGGATCCCTGGATTTGTAATATATTATTACAGTAGCCTCATCGTTTGTTCTCTTTCCTTCCATCCTTGTCCACTCTCCTCATGGTAATGAGAGTGGCCCTTTCAAAAGGTAAGTTACATTGGCCCGGCGCAGTGGCTCACGCCTGTAATCCCAGCACTTTGGGAGGCTGAGGCGGATGGATCACGAGGTCAGGAGATCAAGATCATCCTGGCTAACACGGTGAAACCCCGTCTACTAAAAATACAAAAAATTAGCTGGGGGGGTGGTGGGCACCTGTAGTCCCAGCTACTCAGGAGGCTGAGGCAGGAGAATGGCATGAACCCAGGAGGCGGAGCTTGCAGTGAGCGGAGATCACGCCACTGCACTCCAGCCTGGGCGACAGAGCAAGACTCTGTCTCAAAAAAAAAAAAAAAGGTAAGTTACATGAAGTCAGTCATCCGCTCAAAACACATTTGCTTTCCATCCCAGGTGGATAAACATGTTATTTACTGCTTGGCTCCCATGTGGACTGGAAGCTCCAGGAGAGGGGGAATTTGTTTCATTCACTGCATTCCTGGGATGCAGAACAGTGTCTGGTTTACGGTAGAACAGCAGTCAGGATAAGCTGAATAAACGAGTGAGTGCCTGGTGGCCGGCAGACGGTATAAGGGCAATTAATTGAGCTAAACAGGAAGGCCAGTATGCAGGCTTTGGTGGAGAGTTTGAAGACCAGGGATTTTGAGCCCTGAAAGCAAAATCAACACTGAGGCAAAATATGAAGCAGCTAGAACCCCATCTTCCTGACAGAAAGGTCAAGGCTGTCTGTCTGCCCCACTGATCAAAACACAGAAAGGGACTGACGGCAATGTCCTGAAGCTGACACTGATGACAGGCCTTTCCCTTACATGAAGCAGGATTTTCATTAGTACTCAAAGCTGAGGGAAAACATGCTACCAGGCAGGAGAAAACTTGCTGAAGTCCTAAATGCCTCTGGTGGATCCGAGCAAGCCAGAGAAGCCAAGGAAAGGCGACTTGTTTCTGGACCTGAGCTCTTAAAAATTTAATCTCATGACAGCTCCAGTATAGTTGAGAATGGGAGTAAAGGGCTCACCTTGTTGATCTTCTCACACAATCAAACAGCTTTCTAGTGTAAACAGTTATTTCCTGACTCAGTGGACTCCCTCAGAGCCTTCCCCAGGTTTCAGTGATCCAACCTCACCCCCACTCCCAATACATTATTTTTTAACCTGCAAACTGCAAACCCACCAAAACATCAGGGAATACAAAAGCAGAGTGGCTCCCCTGAGGATACACACTGACTATTGTTGTTATGTTTCTTTTCTTGACTGTCTTCACAAGAGGCCACAAACTATCTTCCCATTTCCAGGGTTCTTGCCTTTTGATCAAACAATATCAAGGGCAAGGTTGGATTCAGTGCTCAACACTGCTGACTAGGGGAGCTCACTGTGGCATTCAAGGCTAATTTTTCACATCAACATGGAAGAAAAGACAGATGAGTTCAATTTTACCCTAAAAGGAAACATCTTCTGTTACAGTCTTATGAATACAAGGACTTCCAGAAGGCATACTCTTCCTAGAAGCAGAAAGCTGGATTAAAGGAATTTTCCCCCCACTCCCCTATCACCTCATCAATGTCAGTGCCTGAAAAACTCTTCTTTCTTCTCTAAAACTCAACTAAAAATTTACCTTCTCAGGTCCAAGTTGGTAGGCTGTGGGTAGGGGGAGAGTATTTAAAGTCACTGCATATGAACAAATTTAGTTCCAATCTTAAAGAATTACTAAAATAATGTAAAAAGCTAACAGTAAGCTAGTGTTTTCAAACCTCGTAAGCCAGCAAAAAGTTTAAAGTGAAGTTCTTCAGCCCAGGCCACTGTGTGACGACGCTGTTTTCTTCATCTATTGATGTAACACTGTACATTCAAGTAGGCCTTTAAAATGAGTATGACCATGTAACAGCAATCCTACATTTGTTCATGCTCAGTGACAGTGTGTCCATTTTTAAGTGACTTTCCTGTATGTTCCAGTGAGCCTATGAGCACCTGGAGGGAAAGGACTCTAGTCTTTTTTTTTTTGAGATGGAGTCTCGCTCTGTCACCCAGGCTGGAGTGCAATGGTGCAATCTTGGCTCACTGCAAGCTCTGCCTCCTGGGTTCATGCCATTATCCTGCCTCAGCCTCCCGAGTAGCTGGGATTAGAGGTGCCCGCCACCACGCCCGGCTAATTTTTTATATTTTTAGTAGAGACGGGGTTTCACCGTGTTAGCCAGGATGGTCTCAATCTCCTGACCTCGTTATCCACCTGCCTTGGCCTCCCAAAGTGCTGGGATTACAGGCGTGAGCCACCGCACACGGCCAGTCCTTTTTTTTTTTTTTTTTTAACTGGTCTTTAGGACTGGGCTTATTATCCTCAGTTCGAGGCCCACTCTCATCATTGGGCTCTCTTTATTTATTTGAAATAAACATCTGTGGAAGCAAAAAGCAAAAAAAAAAAACTCCATCACTCTATCATGGACCACAAGTTGGTCTTCTGCCACCCCAAATCCCTGTTCCTCCTTTACCTAAGGCAGCTGCTGTTCTGAATCTTGTGTTTCTCATTCCCATGCTTTTCTTTCTTATGTAGTCTTACCACATTTCAAAGGACGCTCCAGTACATTCTTGTTATATTCTTTGGGTTTAGTTTTGGGCTTTTGAAAAAGGATGTCGCTGTCACATTGCTAAATTCAGGCATTCTTTTGTGTGTAGCTATGACTAATTCACCATGTCTCTGCTTTATTAATATTCCATTGTATGACTATCCCATGATATATCCATCTTCCTGTTGATGGCACATGGGTTTCTTCCAGGTTCTGCTATTACAAATGATGCTATTATGAACATTCCTGTATGTGTTTCCTGGTGAACTTTGAGAATCTATCTAGGGGGAATTTGCTGGCTCACAAGATATAAATGTTCACTTAACAAGATAATCCAAACTGTGTTCGAAGTGGCTGAACTATTTTTACACTCCTGCCAATGAGGCATTTAAGAGGCCCTAGCGATCTATATCCAACACTTGGTATTGTCTAGGACAGCACTGTCCAATACATAGCCACTGACCACATGTGGCTACTGAGCATGTGAAATGTGGCCAGTGGAACTAAAGGACTGAATTTTAAATTTAAATTGTATTTTGGATAGCCCTGGTCTAGACTCTTGAATCTTTGCTGCTTGAATGGATATTAAATGTCTTTTTATTGTTTTTTCATTCCCATCTTCTCCTTTCAGTCTATAGCCTACAGCATAGTGGTAACCAATAAATACATAAATTAATAAATCAAAAAAAGTGGAGTAGCTGCGGATCCTGCCATTGGCGCTACAGCAGCAGATCAACATCTAAACGACTTGGGCCCACCACTGTTATGCCTGCAGCCTCCCTGGTGGCTTTGTTCCTTTCCTCTGACCACCTTTGCTACTACTTGGGCAGGGTCTTGATACAATAATTCTGGGGACAATGGATCACCAAACAAGAGGTGGCCAAAATCCACCCACTCACCTCTCCTTAGTCGACAGCATCTCTTATGAGCCAACACTCAACCTAAGAGTCTGTTCAGTGCACATGCAGCAACTCTGCCTCCACAAACCTTTGTTTGGCCAAAGGTCTGCGGTATATTTAATTGCTGCCAGCTGGAGCTTGTCGGCCATGTTAAGCCCTCAGCTGCTGCGGTTTATAAATTTCACAGTGTATAGAAAGAAGCAGTCCTTCCAGTCAACCAGCTAATCCAGAATGTCAGCACCAAACCAACTTGAGCTTTGAACTCCATGAAAATGTCAGGGAGTCTGCTGTACAGCATAGAGGACTCTTCCCCCAGGGAAGCAGCTGTGGATACAGTGGCTGATACACTGCAGATATTCATCCAGTGAGGGCAGTCAATACAGAGTGTGCCTGCATCTGGCCATTGCTATCTGACATACACCGAAGGCCCAAAACCAATGATCAGAGTAGTAACAACTCATGTCTTTTTTTAAAAAAAATGAACAGTAAATCCAAACAAGGTGACACAGGGAGATCTAGCCAATTCCACTTGGTTGATCTTGCCTTTCAGCCTGAGAGTCAACCATTAGCCAGGCATTAATTATTCGTAGCTTATACGATGAGTAACTATGTCATAGTTCTGTTAGTTAAGACAGATGCTGTGCACACATACACATACCCCTACACAGCTTAATTTGCTTGAGAAGTCTCTCATGGCCAGTGTCTATCAACCAAGTGATGTTCAAAAACAATCAGTGAGTAGAAAGAGTATGTCACACATGTGACGTTAGCATCATAGAATGTTTATTAAACTGATGGCTGCCATCTTCCTTAAGGGCTGTGTGATGGGTTGTGCTTGTACTCACTTTATGTATGTGTCCAGGGCTTTTGTTTTAATCAACTATCTTACTGATATATACTGTGCTCGAGTGTGCACAATTAGACTGAGAACGAAGGCAATCCAGACTACCTCTTCCAATACTGGTCACTGATAACAGCTACAAGATACCAGAGTTCTTGACCAAATGGCCTAATCAAACATTTGTCATTTCTCTAAGAGAAACCCCGCAGTCTGTCTAAATAGTACTGTCTGCACTGGAGTAGATGAATTGGTGAAAAACTCTCTGGTATCCACAGCAGCACAATGTCTGCAAGCCCAAGAAGCCCACCATGCCGTGGGCTGCATCTATCTTGAACCTGTAGCTCCCACCATGCCGTGGGCTGCATCTATCTTGAACCTGTAACTCCTACCATGCCATGGGCTGCATCTATCTCGGACCTGTAGCTCCCACCATGCCGTGGGCTGCATCTGTCTCGAACCTGTAGCTCCCAGCATGCCGTGGGCTGCATCTATCTCAGACCTGTAGCTCCCACCATGCCATGGGCTGCATCTATCTCGGACCTGTAGCTCCCACCATGCCGTGGGCTGCATCTATCTCGGACCTGTAGCTCCCATCATGCCATAGGCTGCAACTACCTCTGACTTATAGCTCCCACCTCTTGGCCACATGCATCTACTTCTAAAGACGAAGTGGAAAAGCATTTCTTCTCCATAAACAGATTTTACTCCTTTCAGTGCAAACTGTAATCAGAGAAGACTCTACTAGAGGATGAAAATTTCTAAAGTTTGCCTCTGTTTACATGAGAAATTCTTCCCCATAGTTTCAAGAGAAACAGAAATACACCTTCTAGAACCCACTCAAAGATAGTATTCAATCCGTAGGTTGGGACAATTTGGATTTTGGACACATGGAAAATAGGTTGGGCAGAAAGAAACCCTATGCTAGCAGAGATTGGTTCTTAAATGGAATTACTGACTGAGGATCCAAACTAGGGTAGCCAGAAAAACGAGCCTACTTAGAGCCCTGCAAATGGTTTGTGCCTGCCTCCTCCAGTCCCCTATTCAACTAACCTTCCCCAAACTATCATATGCAGAGGCCAGCACTAGGCCCTGAAGAAGACTGGGATGAATTAAGTATCCAGGGAGCTTACGGCAATTCAGTGGAGGAGATGAACAGAAATGGCAACGAGAACACAGCAGGGAAGCACTAGGAGAGACAGGGAGCACTAGAGTAGGCAGCATAATATAATGGCTGAGAGGATCGGCTCTGGAGCCAGCCTGCCCAGTGGGTTTGAATCCCAGCTCTACCACTTACGAACTGTAACCACAGGCAAATTATGTGACTTCTTGGAGCGATGGTTTTCTCATCTATAAAATGGGGGTGATGATGGGTTGTTGTGAGGAGTAGATAAGTCAATACATGTACAGTGCTTGGAACAGAGCCTAGTACATAATAGGTACTCGATAAAATGCTACCTATTCTTTTTATTAGTATATTATTTAGAGTGCCATGGGTGCACACGAGGAACCCTAGTTGAGGTGTCTGGGATCTAAGATGGGCTAGGGTGCAACATCCAACCTCTTGTACTTAGTTTTCCTACTGGGGAGGCTCACTGCTTCAAACTGAAGTATTTTCCTTTCCCCTTTGCTTTCTTGTTAACATTCTACTTACCTCTCCCGAGAGTTCTCAAGTCATACATGTATAACACACATAAAATCCCATGTTGTACTACTGCCACTGAAAATGTGAGAAAGATGTTGATTCAAGAAATCATTAGAAATTATATTAATATTGTTAAGTTTTTAGCAATTTGACATCCAGCAGCAGGGACGACATTTCCTGGGCTGGGTTTTCTCCCATCAGTGGGATTCACACCTGACTTGTTTATAGGGGTCAAGGCTTCCCATAATTTAACACATGTTTTGGGGACCCCATGACACTGCAACTGTGACAGCTGGTAGGACTAATGCCAACAGATACGCCTATTGGGATTTAAACTCTAAGACAAAAATACTCCAGATTTTTTTTTCTTAGTCAACTGCCTCAGGGGTGAGACTACCTGTTAATGGCTGGGTGGGGAGGGGCAGAGTTACTTTATAAAGAATTCCAAGAAAGTAGATCATGTTATAGTAAGAATGGAGGCTAAAAGGCTTGGATTTCTTAAAAGGCCATAATTTTTGCACGCATTCTGGGTTTGCTTTGCTTTTACAAAACAGTAGACAACCTATAAAGTGGTTTGCAACTTTCAACATCATGGAAGAACAAGGCGCTTTACAAATGTAAGCTTTGCGTTCTAAGTAGAACATTCTGAGTCAGACAGTGTAGTGCTTATTGGAATCTCTCAAGCCGTTATCCCATTCCTTGCTAACCTGTCACCTCTAATGCCAATCCCAAGATATTTCACAAGAACCGAAATACACCATCTCTGGTAAGCTTTATTTTGTGGCTATTAAGTACACATGCTAATAATAACAAGCTGATTACATTAATAAACCATACATTTTCACTATTTTTTTTTTTTTTTTTTGGTTCAAATGATTTTCCTGCCTTAGCCTCTCAAAGTGCTGGGATTGCAGGTGTGGGCCACCGTGTCCAGACCAATATTTTCAGATTTATTTCTGGCAAATGATTACATAATCTCTTTCTTTTAATGTTTATATTATCTACCTTCTCCCAAAGTTGACCTCTTTTAAGAGAAGAGATGAAATTTAAGAACAAAGTAGTATAAAGGAATAAACACAGACTGAAAAAAGACAAACACAGGCTGAAATCCCAGTCACTTATTAGCTGGGTGACACTGAAGAAGTTACTAGATTGTTCTTAGCCTCAGTTTCCTCATCAATAGGTGAGAACTTAATACCTACTTGGTTGATAATGTTGAGATAAAATATGAAGAATGTGTAGCATAGTGCCTAGCACATAGTAGGTACTTGTAAAAGTTAATCATCTCCCTCTTTCCTACCTTTATTCAGAACTATTGGGTGTCAAGTCCATTTAAAATACCAAAATGCAAAACTGCAGTATTTAAAATTTTATCTTGATGGAGCACCCTGGGGAACAAGTTTTCCTGAATGTGTCTGAGTGACTCATTAGGAGCACATCGCATGTTGGGTACAGAGGTGTTTTCTGAAGAAATGAGTGCTTAAAGCGTTTACTCACCTGGCCCACTCCCATCCACATCCTATTGCCTGACAGAGCTTTTGAAAAGGAGCTAGGGCGAATCAAACTAGCAGCTCAATGAATTATACCAGATATCAAATTCTCAGAATTGAAATTAATGAAGTTTTAGAAAAGTGCCATTAATAAAACTCACTGCAGGCGCTTTCAAAAAAAATTTCAGGGGTAAAACACTTTCTGCAAATGAAGTTTGTAACACAATCTTAGTACGTACGACCGCTGACAATGAAGCTGCCTTGACTGAAGTGTGGAAGGCGTGTGTCCTAACTGTCACCTCTCCCCTGGGAAGCCCTGAAGCCCCTCCCCCAGGGCCTCTTTCAATGACCAAAGCCAAGCAGATATGAGAAAGCTCCAGCCCCCAGAGGGGACCTGCTTTGTGATTTGTTAGCTCTTTTTTTTTTTTTTTTTTTTTTTTTTTTTGAGATGGAATCGCACTCTGTCACCCAGGCTGCAGTGTAGTGGTATGATCTCGGCTCACTGCAACCTCTGCCTCCTGGGTTCAAGCAATTCTCCTGCCTCAGCTTCCCGAGTAGCTGGGATTACAGGTATGCAGCACCATGCCCGGGTAATTTTTTTGTATTTTTAGTAGAGATGGGGTTTCACCATATTGGCCAGGCTGGTCTCGAACTCCTGACCTTGTGATCCGCCCGCCTCGGCCTCCCAAAGTGCTGGGGATTACAGGTGTGAGCCACCCTGCCCGACCCGATTCGTTTTCTTTTTCAAGACCGCCTGTTCACTCAGCCTGGAGGTTTTAAATCTCCTTCTACTATCAAACAGAGACTATGGAGGAGGGTGAGGAGGAAAAGAAAGGGGCAACAGGAGCAGATGCTTCAAAAAGTACTAGGGACACAGAAATTATGAACTCAGGAGAATGAAAACTTGTGCAATCACCACACTCATGGGTTTTTAAAGAGAATCTGTTTCAGGCCCTGCAGTTAGACTTCAGATGGTAGAGGGAGAAACTGAGGCTCTTGGGAGGGTCTCAGGGGAGCCAGTGACATGCTCTCCTTCCAGTCACTCATCTCTTCCAGGGAGGGTGATTCTTCTGAATCCAAGCCATGGCCTGGAAACGCAGGTGTTGAGGGAAGCCACGCAGAACCAAGGATTCTTGTCTCTTCTATGCATGGTCGCACCTCAGCACTCAGAACGGTGCTGCGTGCTGAGAGGGTGCTCAAGACATATGTGATAAAGGAGCAGACCAGGGCCACAAGACTGAGAACTGGGTGCAGGGGAGCCAGAGCTGCCACTTCTGAAGCCCAGAGGGTGAAGAAGCGGCAGTCCGCAGTGGACCTCCTCCTCCAAACCTGAGCCAGAGAAAGGCAGGGCATTGGTAACAACTCAAGAACTCAAGAACCCCTGGAGTATAGGAATGCTGATCATTCCAACGTGGGGGGGACACTAGAAAGTTACTGACCTGGGTCACGTTCACCCAGAGGGCAACTGGAGAGCTGCCTGGTGGCCTCCGGGGAACGTGCACTGTCTGCATTTTCCAGGAAGGAAAAGAACAGTGGGGCTTGGAACCCTGGCCGCTCCTCAGGAGCCTGGCTCCCTGTAGACAGTTGACATTCAGCAATTAAACAGCTCAGAACCGTCTGACCAAGGGATCAGGTCACTGCACTAGCTCACATTCCCCAGGAGAACTCTCTTCAAAGGATTTTTTACAACACGGCTCTCATTATTTTGGACCCAAGTTTTAGGTTCTTTAGAACTAGACACAGGAAGGAAGCAACCAGTCACCCACTCCTCCTCATCTTCCTCCCGACCAGCTGGTGCTTTTCATTGTTTGCCCTTAAATGTAACCTATGGCTGAGCTTTCTCAGAAGCCAGGGCCACCTCTAGCCAGATGTACCCCTCTAGAAGCAAGAGATGGCACCTTCTCCTTGAACTTGTGTCAAACTGGCCTGGCTCATCATTCTAACGCCCTCAAGAGTATCTTGGATTTTTAGGCAAAGGAAGAGATTTCTTTGTTCCGCCTCTTGCCATAGCGCCTGGGTGTAAAGCCACAGCAGGCATGAGGTAAGAATATCCATGTGTCTGAGTGGGGACTGGGTTCAATGGTGTCCTTTCTCTGTGGACAGGAAGGAGGCAGGACACGAGCTGGCAGCTTGGTGGTGCCCTTCAGTGCCTCTACAAGGGGTACATTTCTGCCTGGTGCTGCGACTGTCAACCTGGTAACAAAAGATTATTCTTTATTTGGTGATAAGGAGATCAAGCTGCCTTTTAATTAAGTGCGGCCAGTGTTAACATGAATTGGACTGATTGTCATAGTCCATCAACCCTTGGCAAACTGGTTTGTTTGGTCTGGACAGCAAACAACATTCCACACTACTGGATTTTTTCTCCCAGATCCCCTGCGGGCCCACCCCCCCCAACAACCTTTTTAAAAATTACAATCTGTTCTGATGTCTCAAGTTACATTCTGTAAATAATAAGCAACACTGATGAAATGCAAAAAGCTGAAAATTTGTAAAGCAGAAAGATCTGCAGTATGTCCCACATCTGTGTCACATTAAACATGCACTCAACGGATTTGCTGATTCCTGCCTAATCAGTACACAGGGTGATGCAGGCCAGAAGGGCTCTTGTGCCATATGACACGGCAGGGCCAAGGGCCACCAAATGCAGGCAAGGAGGGCCAGGAGCTGGCAACCTAAGGTACAGATGCCAAGACCACCGTGCAGACAACCCTGGGCTGGCCACCCTGCCTGTTTCAGTTTGCGTGCATTGCAAGCTGGTGGGTCACTGCTGCGGTCAGGTCAGGAGAGAACAGCCGCTCAGAACCCTCTTCACAGTCCTCAATGTTGCTGAAGCCGGGCCCATGCGGTTAAACTAAATAACATGTTTTAATGACAAAATGTCTCATTTGAAAGAGTTGGCTCCCCATACATTTAAATGACTACGAAAATAAAAATAGAATTGAAATAAACCAGTTAAAGTCCATTTAGTTAAATGTTTAGAGGATACTAGAAGTGAGAGTTGCTATGCCATGCCAGACAAAATTTGATCCATCTTTTTTTATCCCAAGCATTTTACATACACAAAGACGCACAAACACGTGTGTGTACACATGCACATGCACTCATATTCCCATATTTAAAAAACTGGCAGAACATTAGAGACAAACTGGCAAGTTTTAAACTTGTGGCATCATGCTGAGTCCTTGAATGATTATGAGGCTCCACATTAGAAAAAAAAAAAGATTCAGATTCAACAAAAAGGAGCATTTAACCCTCCAAGGACACTCCGTAAAAAAACTCCGTGTTATCAACACCTCCTCAACGAGCTCTTTTATCTGTACTTTCCCACCAATCTTAGGGCAGAAGAAACCAGGATTGAGACTGTTGGGCCACCAAGGTCCACGCTATGTCTCTACAGCTGCACTGACTGAGTGCTGAATGTGTACTGGACACTCTGAGCCTCCCAAGATTCATATGAGGAAGTATCTTACTAGTATTTCATTTTATGGATGAGGAAGCTATGCCTGACAAAGCCAAACTGGATCTTGGGTCTTTCTGACTCTCTTGATGTACTTGGTCAACTTACTGAATGGTATGATTTTGATGAACATCTCTTTAATACGTACTCTGAGTCCATCACTATGTGAGGTATTCTGAACATCCTTGAGGAATACCAAAAAAGGCAATAACAACAAACTCATAATCCAATTGAGAGGATAAGATCTACATCCTTGAAGTGACTCTGTAGGAAACCTAGCCCATGTATCAACAATGAAAGAGTGAAGGAGGTAAGTGGGAGCGCTGGGGTGGTCCAGCACTATATGCTACAGAGGGTAGGACGGGCTTCCTGGGAAGGCCTGGCCCAAGCAGGGCCCTGCCTCAAGGCACAGCAGGATTTTTACTAATACAAGAATGTACGGCATCAGTACTAATTGGTCATGTTTTACAACAGGAACTGGTGGAAAGAAATACTAAGAAATAGGAGGAAACAAAAACAAAAACCACTTAATAGGCCATGCCACATATAATCCAAAAACATCTGGCTGAAGCCTCATTCTTTTTTTTATTTTTTTTTTGAGACGGAGTCCCGCTCTGTTGCCCAGCTGGAGTGCAGTGGCACCATCTCAGCTCACTGCAACCTCTGCATCCCGGGTTCAAGTGATTCTCCTGCCTCAGCCTCCTGAGTAGCTGGGATTACAGGCGTGCGCCACCACACTCAGGTAATTTTTGTATTTTTAGTAGAGACGGGGTTTCACCATGTTGGTCAGGCTGGTCTCGAACTCCTGACCTTGAGATCTGCCCACCTCAGCCTCCCAGTGCTGGGATTACAGGTGTGAGCCACCGTGCCTGGCTGAAGCCTCATTCTTAATGCCAAAGCGATTCCTAAAGAACTGTAGGCACAGTGATGGTCTTTTATAAAGTCATGATGCAGATTCTAACTTACAGGAATGGAATTCACCAAGAGACTGATATAAACTTTGTCAATATCTGGAAGAAAGATATGTACTTACATGGATGACAAACTGGCTAAATGACAACTGTTGAAGGGTTAGACCAACACTGGATAAGAATTAAAAAAAAAACACATACTAAAATGACAAACTCTGACCTTAACAGGTTTAAAAGGATTGAAGCAAAGAATACACAATGTAATTCACAAAAGAAGAAAAATCCAAATGGCCAACTGAAATACGAAAAGATGTTTCAACGCTTCTAATTCTCAAAGAAATGCAAGTAGTAACACAGATACTCACTTTCAGATTGGCAAAGACTTAAAAGAGTAACAATGCCTGGTTCTGAGTACAGCATCTGGCACACTGCAGCTACTTCATAAAATTCTTGACTGAATTCTGAATGAATGAATAGCCAGAGCTGGTACACGGCTGGAGGAGTCAGTCCTCTCACACACTGTGGGTGGGAGTACAAATCGTTTCAACTCCCTAGAAGGCAATTTGCAATGTGTTTCAAAGCAGAAGATATACACACCCTTAAATCCAGCAATCATATTTTTAGGACTTTAGCCTAAGGAGAGAATTATTCAAGTAAGATGGGATATATGTAGAGGATGCTTATAAATAGCAACAAATTAAAAACATCAATCAATGGGGGACTAGTTAAGTACCTTACGGAATATTTGTATTATAATATTATGTAAATGTTAAAAATGATTTTTGGAATGGAAAGACGTTCTAGCGCCACTGTGGAGTGAAAAAGATTAGACATCACCATATGTACTCCCATTCATGTCAAATCATATATATATACACACACTAGTGTATATACACATATGTACCCAAAGAGATGTCTGGTGGGATTACCATTATTAATCTCTTAGTGCTTGTCAATGCCTAGGGAGAGTAAGTCCTTTTTATTTTCTTCTTTGAAGTGGGAATAATAGTACCCATCACATTCGTTTTGTAAGGATTAAAGAGATAATTCATGCAAGGCCTCCGGAGCAGTGTCCATACACTCTAAGAGATCATATATTGTATGTATTTTCAGAAGTTTACATTTGTACATTCTTTAACTTACATAATCAAACTATTTTTTAAAAAAGACGATATAGAGAGCATTCAGGCACAAATGCCAAAATGTCTAACATGCATTTAAAATCAAAGCATGAAGAGTGCAAATTTCTACCATCATATACCGCATACAGCACAGGCTGGGTGCAGACTAGGAAAGAAGGCATCAGAATGGCTAGGCTTAGTCAGGAATGGCTTTCTTCTGGATAAGGGGAGGCTGGGTGGAGTTTCTCAAGAGTAAAGGGCCATCAGTTGACCATTACTATCTATGCTGCTTCTACCCAAGATTGGGAGGCAAAGCCCTGTACTATCCTAGCTGGTGGTGAACAGGGCCGTGAAAGTTGCTTTGTTAACCCAAGGGTCGTCTGCAGGTCTCCTTCCTAGCCTGCCTGACTTACTTCTCCAGCACGGTCTTGCTTTCTGACCCTGAATAGCAGGAAGGCGGGCTTCTCTTGCTTGCAGTAACCAGCCAGCTTGGAGCAGCATGCTCTAACCGAGGAGCAGGAAGTGCTGGCTGGTCCCAAATGGACCCAGGCGCTCAGCACTCTCCCTAAAGTGCCATGAAGCAAGACACAGTTTGCAGATAGGGGTAGTCAATGAATGGGCAAAAGCAAAAGCTCTCTGCCTCCCTGCTTGCCCGAAATTCCCTTCCGGCCAATACAGGGAGACAGAACATCTGGAACTGGTTTTGAGGCTCCCCAGCTGCAGAGCCACTAGAGTGAAGGGGTTTACAGACTGTCCTTTCTGATTCTCATCGGGGTGAACTACAGCCTAGAAGACAAGCTGGTTCAGAGACCAAATCAACTTTGCTTTGAAATGTTCTCCTTTCCCCATCCCCCTTGAAAGCAGAATTAATGATCCAGGTGGTGGGAAATCAAAAAATAAAAGAGAAGGACTTGGGGTCACCTCAGGTGCATTTCTGTGCCTTCATAAAAATCAGATACACCCCTTGGGTCAGAGTTGACACCAAACCTTCAGAGCACTTGTCCTTCTAGGAAACAAGAACCAGCAACACCGAATCCATTTGAACTCCTGGACTGTGGGGCTTGCCTATACAAGCCTGGAAATCGATGTACATAAAATGTGTTAGAACTTGGTGGAAGCCAGTGGGGAAAGAGGCTAGACCCTTTCAGGTCGGGGAAGGGGTTGGGCATGGAGGGGAAAGACCTATCTGGTGACAGCCCCGGCTCACACTCCACTATGTGCCTTTTCTACTTGGCCCCATTGGGTACTGGGATGCGGACTTGCAAGCAGGACAAACTGGTCAGCAGCAGGCCCTGGGCCCCTGCCTGGGCCTCCCAGTGCCTCTGGGAAAAGCAGGTGCAGCCAGGAGTTGGCCAATGCAGAGGCAATAGCACCACTTCCTATCATGCTTCTCTGAGCAACACAAAGCCTGTGCTCTAGACTTTCCTCCAACTGAGGGTTTGTTTCTCCCTCTGCACCTGGGGGCAAAAGGCAGACAGAGAGGGCAGGTGCCAGTGTCTTCCAAAGACCAAGTTCCTTGGGGTGGAGAGAAGCAAGCAGGCCTGGGGCAAACTTGAAGTTGACAAAGGAGAGTGAGTCACACAGAAGACAGGAAATGAGTCTTCAGTTACTGCTCTTCATTGCTCCCTTTCCAAAGGATTGCTCAGATCCAAGAAGCTGAGACCAGACTTCCTTCTGCATCTTACATAAAGCACTGGGAACCTTCTAGTTAGTGCCCTCTTTGTCTTGAGATTTTTGCAGATAAGAATTTCCATAAATCCCAGGCAGTCAATCATCTGGCTACCTCATGGCATTTTTAGGTACTGTTAAACAGAACCAGAAAATTTCAAAAGAGCAGCAGAATTTCTTTATACAATTCAACCTTAAATACATGATGAGGTGAACCCTCAAACAGGTACTCCATTAAAAGTCAGCCAGTACCAACGTTTGCTGAACTTCAGGATTAGCAATCACGTAATGGAGTCCAGATCGTAAGTTAGCTCCATCCTGGGACTCACTACTAGAGCCAATTTCTAGGTTTTTAAAGCACTTTGACCATGGAAGCATAACACAATCCAACAATCTCTGGGTTGGCCCGCCATTTAGTCTCTTCTCCTACCTCTAGAAAGCTTTTGTCCAGGAGCCACAGCACCCAAATAAACAGAAGCTCTCCCTGGCCTCCAAAAGGAGACGGCTATGACATACTGAGAACATGCTCCTGGGACAATCTACTGCGGAGGCTTCTTGTACTGTGTACCAGCTGGAGTTCCCAGGTTACCGCCTGGTGAAGATAGTCTTGGCTGCATGGCAGAGCAAAGATGGGTTGGAGCAGAGACGTGTCATTGCTATTCTGTGACAAACTGGCACATTGTGAACTTGGAAGGCTGCAGTAGTTCATTATTTAGGGAGTGGAATGGAGTACACAGGGATGGACCGGGGACAGCGCAGCTCCTGGGCACAAAGCTTATTGACCTGCTTCTCTAGGCACTGGCACTAAAAGGCCACGGTCTCTTCATGCTCAGGCCCACTGCTGTTTGGCCCAAAGAAGCCCTTGAACATGAGTCCTTCCAAGCTTCCCAGCTATAGTATATCCCTCACACTGTCTCTGTGTTAAGCGGGTGGGCTGAGGGAATTCGATACATACCCTTCATTCACATTATGGGGTCCAAATTTTATAGTACCTCCCCTCCAAGTGAACCCGGGTCTTTGCACAAATCTTCTGGGCTATAGGCAGATATTCAGCTCCTACCCTTCATATCCAAGAATCGAAAGGAAGTAGACCTAACATTTGGTCAGATGCTTTCGATTGAAATCATGAGGTCTTTTGATGTGAGGGACCGAGAGAAGGCCCAGAAGCAGCACAGACATTAGGAGCATGTACTCTGTGTTCAGTTGGCCAGGGTCCACATTCTGGTTCCCTTCCTTACTACCTTTGAAAACTTAGACAAGTTACGTATCCCCTGTGTGCCTCAACTTTCCCATCTGTACAATGGGGAAAGTATAGCACCTCATAGGGTGGTTGTGAAAACTGAATACTAATGACAGCGATACCATGCAAGCTAGTCAACGTTTTGGATCAGTTTCTGCAGCACTGTCATCCCAAGCAGGTGTCCCCTAAGAGGCATTGTCCATTGCAGACAAGCAGCAATCTGGAAGTGACAGACACAGATTTCTTCCTGGACACCATGGACAACGCACAGGCAGGTCCCAAGTTTGGCCAAAGAACGTGACTGGCTGATGGACGGGACTAAACTACCCCTTCACCCACTTTCTTCCTTTTGTCCTTTGAACACAGGCAGCCCTTTCTTTCTGACTATACTTATGCTAAATCCTTGTTTGTCTGCCCATTTCCTCAATGCAGTGCCCACTGTGAACCCAGGCCACTCCAGGCCCTGCTGTGACAATGTGCCTATTTCCACATGCCCTCCCTATTGAAGGGACAGAGTTCCCATGGGGCCACCGGCCTCGGACAGTGAGAACTCTGGGCTCACAGGCCACTCCGTGGGGCGGCCTTCCACCTGCTCTGTTTTAGCACCTGGGCTTAGCTGTGGAAGGCCAGAAAGCAAGGCTATTAACAGCTTTTGAGGTGGTGGGGAAGGAAAACGGCATCATCCCAAGTTTGACAAGAGCACTCCACAGCCGGCATCTGACCCACCTCTGCCACAGATGCGGCCTCCTTGGAGACGGGCAGGTTTCCTGTGGTGTCAGCCCCGTTTCCTCCAGCAACATTATACCGCAAACAGAGAGCTACTCTGAAGAAAGCACTAGGGTGTCCCGTTTCTGGCCGGGGCGGGGGGAGGGAGGCAGACTGCTTTGCTTCTCCAGAGAGAAACATCACCGTGCCTTGACCCTCTCTAGACAGTGTTTCTTCCTCTCCCCAGTCCTGAAAAGCTGTTTGAAGAAAAGAAACGTGCAGGCTTTCCTTTATGACCTCAGATGGGCAAGTTCTGAATGGCAGCTGGGTCTATTACATGCAGTGTGAGAGGGTTAAACAGGACAGCCTCGACTCTTTATAAACTTTTGCCCTGTGGATATGCACTCATTGGCGGCAGTACAAGACTCGAGCTGTATTACACGCCTTAACGATATGGTTCAACTGTCGGTCAGGCTTGGGCCTGGCACTGGGCCAGACCGCAATCAATGGGACACAGAACCTCCCCCTTTCAGATCATCACGAAGGCTCATATTATCTCCTTTTCGTCGTGCTGGTTAAATTTATGGAGCAGAACCCTGAAGCCGCATTCCTCGGCCTGGGCCGGCCCACGCGGCACTCCCTCCCTTTGTTCGGTACTGTAAGCCAGCCGTGCTTCGGAGGACTGCAGGGTTGTTAGTTCAGGCACTGACTGTTTGCTCATGACTGAAGTGAAAAGAGTTCAGGGGAAGGGCAAAAGGACAGCCCAAGTGTAAAACCCCATCCCAGCAGGCCCTGGGCCCCTATATATAGGCCCCGAGCTGCTCCTGAATGTCACATTTCACTTTGTTCTCACAAAAGCAAAATCTTCAGTCTGATCCCTGACGAACCTTCCATAAAACAGCTGCTGAGTCCTCCTACAGTGCACCCCCACTTGAACTCCTGGATCTTCTGGGGTGCCATGGGAGGCAAGCTTGCCCTTAATACAACCACACTAAAAGGAGACAGATTTCTATAGCTGTCTGCTAGTCCTCCCAGGTTCCACAGGAGATGGGAATGCCAACCCTGGCTACTAGCCAGTCTTATTTTTAATATAGAAAAAAAAATAAACTTATTTTTTGGTCTTTGGCTATAAGGGAGGGACACGTGAGTGCTGTATGTGAATGCATGTGTGTGTGCACGGGATGGAAGTGTTTATAGGGGATTTAGTCTTATGGAATCAAACAGGAGAAGGTCCCAAGCATTAGACCTGCCGAGTCTATCCATGTGTTCTCATTAATACTCTGATTAGCAACCAAAGTGTTCAACAAGCAGCTCACATGGGCAGGACTTCATTTTAGTTTTAGAGTTTAGCCCAAGAGGGGGGCTTTCCTGGAATGTTCTAGAGTGGCATATTTACAGCTCACCACAGAGGACGCCACTGGGGGGCTGGAAAGGCAGGTCATCGCAGAGGTGAATCCAGGCTCTTCAGGTGATTTACTGTGAGTCTATGGTTTATCACATCGAGCTGTTGTGTATTAGTGGGTCCACCCGTAAAATGAGGCTACTGGGTTGAATTTTGGAAGTCTGAAATGATTACTTGAACTCTTCTAATAACGAAGGCCCAAGCAAAATAGAGAAAGAAAGAGTAGGAGGAACATAGAGAAAAAATCCAAAACCAAAAACAAACCAAAGGTGTAAGAGGAGCAGGTGGGAAAAACGGCCTCTGAGGGGTGAGCCATTGCTGACTTGATACGTGTTTTTCTGGTCAGCTTTGTCTTCACCCATCTTGATACAATACTAAGAGTTGGGCCCAAGCTTGTTAAAAATAAAAACAGAAATCCCATACTAGCAACTACATGCCCACTGGCACTTTCCAATTCTGGGTAGAAGGAGACTTCTTCGATGGGGTTTAGTGAAGCCAGTGGTCTGTTTCAAATCAGACCCTAGTTCTATCTGAAGGTGAAAAGTCACACTTCCTCATTCAAAGTAAGCCATGTATTTCTGAACAGAAACTGTAAATATACTCTTGGATTTTCCTCACAAGGTTTCCTTGTCTACTGTGTTTGGAGCTGGTAAGTGAATTTGCCATTCCAAATCTCAATTTAAAGCCCCTTTTGGTGGTGGGTGCGGGGTAGAGGGGAGGTGCCACGGATCACAGAAAACCATCTCTTGTTATATCCGTCTTATCTATGCTTTTGTATACTATTTGTTCTGGTTTGTTTAAAATACAGTGTTATAGAGAACCACTTAAGCTGGGAAATAAAAGGCAAGAAAGAGGTAGGCTAATTTAGGAAATTTTCAAGAAAAATGTGTAATCCAGTCAATCTGTCTCCACTTATTCATATACATGTTCAGAGTTCAATTAAGTCTTTAGTCATAATATCTCACATCTCCCAGGACAATCTACAAAGCACTTGCACTCACATGATCACGCAGGTTACATTAATACACGTAAATGAATCCAGTCTCCAGTAGGCGTCGAGTGTGTAACACGAGGACTCCTGAAGGCCTACTTTGGCCCATCATGAGCCCAGATGCATCAACAGTCTCTGATATATTAAAATTTGGAAAGCTGGACCTACCCCGAGAACGAGACTTTATTATGGGCCAAGACAGACTGAGAACTTATAAACTCAATGCCCCCGCTTCCTGTGGACTTTTTCTATCTCAGGATCACTTTTATGACAGTATTCCAGGAACATGCAATTCTAAGTAAATAAATTGGCCAAACTCTGAAAATGCAGGAACACAAGTTGCTTACAAATGAGATGTAGAAACCAGGACAAAGAGAGCTGCCATAGCAGACTCACTGGTGTGCACGCTTCTCTCCTGTACATTCTGTGGTTTGCCTGTTCCACGAGCTACGTGACACTGCTGTTTACTCTAGCACTGTGGCCAAGGCTAAGAAGTACTCATCTAATACGGGTTTGGGAACTAAAAGGAAATATGTTTTGGAATTTACTTTTTCACACCCACACACCATTCTTGTACAAAATGCCTCTGTCAAGGTGTTTTTTTTTTTTTTTAAACATTGATTTCTTGGCCATCAGCTAAAAGAAACTGAACATTCAAGTACCTCCACGATGACTGAGCATGCGGGAAGTGGTTGATTTATAACAGGTTCCCTGGACATTTTATTTGATGCATGCTGTCCTGACACACTCCACCCATGTGATCGAGCCTGCTATGTATGTCTGGGGCCACTTTGTAGTTTTCCCAGAGGTGAAATCAGAGGGAGGGCTGAAGTGGTGACAAGGCCAAATTGGCTACAGACTCAATCCCTTGTGGGGATGAGATGTAACTAACTTAAATGGTGCTAAGTCCAGCTGGGGATTAGACTAGGGCCACAACCTGCTAAAGAATACTTTAGGTACATTACAGCTGCAGATTAACCTACTGCTTTTTTATTTTTAGAATACATTATCGGGCTGCCATATATTCTGCATGGGCTTTTTCTTCATTCTAACATCCAGCTTCCTCCCTGATGGCAGAGCCAGCCCTAGGAAGGCAGCTTCCTCTGTGCCACTCCTCCAGGAAGTTACACAACTAGTTATTCACCTCAGCCATGCAGACATGACCAGGGCAAGGATGACCCTCTCCCCCTTTGTATGGGGGAGAATGACCTGAGGTGGGGATATAAAGCTGTCTGCACAAGGTCACGAAGCACAGTAGCGTCAGAGCTGGAGTCAGGGCTCTGCTCTCATGATTTGCAATCCTGTTCTCTTGCCAAGGGGCCAAGCTGCTTCCAGTACCCAAAGGGAACATCCAATAGCTTATTTTGATCACAGAGAGTTGAGTCAAGAAGGAACTGATCCTATGCTGACAGAGTGAATGAATGTGAACTGTTGCCACTTCCGCACAATAATCAGGACGAGGCTCCATGCTACTCTGTCAGCTCCACCACTGCCTTTTGGGAAAAAGAATAAAATCCCATGAATCTCTCTAAAACTTAAAAAAATCTGCATTAGTATATTGGGCTTTAATAGGGTTTTAAAAAAATCTGTCACTACAGTGCGTTGTACTTATCATATGTTCTAAGAAGAGCCCAAGTTGCAAATGAATTGCCTGTGGCCTGAATGCTATTCCCCCAAGAGCTACCTCCCTTGCCTAAAGGATACCCAGAATTTCCTAGGAGGCTCAAACGGCAACAGTTAAATTTCGGGAATTAGGACAAATGGGAGGATGAAGTTTGAAATGAATTACAAAGGGAACATTTATAATCTAGAGAATGTTCATTTTCAAAGGCTCAAGGCATTACGATAATCTACAGTTATCGATCTTGTATTTTCATTACGCAGAAATTGTGAAATAAAAGATGCATGATGAAAGCAATGTTTGAAAGGGCCCATCATACTTAGCTAGAAATGAAAGAAATAGTTTTTCCTCTTAAACACTTAGCCCTGAACTTTTTTTTTTTTTTTTTTTTTTTAACAGACCTAGGGGACCCCGACCTACATAATAATATTGTTGTGAGATTGTCCTGGCGGGAGTCAGACAGATCAGCCCTCGACAGTTCCAAGAGCCCCACTGAAAAGGAATCTGATTCTACAATTTAAAACCCTTAAATAATACTGAACAGTGGACTGTCATGCGTCTGGAAAATATAACCATTTTTGAAGAATGCTTTCCAAACCACGTAATGCTTTTAAAGCTGTTTATCAAAAGAGCTGGATGAGCCACGGTGGCCTGAAACAGTTTATCAGCTGTTACAGGGTCGCATGCCCCATCCTAATTTCCTTAAGCACTCCATCATTCTCGGTTGTCCTAGTCTCGGCAGACAACAGATGCCAATGTTTGGAGACATTTGCTACATAACTTTTACCCGACAAACCTGGCTCCAGGACAGATTTCCATGTCATGTGGGGCTTTTGGCTGAACTCTGCTCGAACCCAGAGGCATATCATTTACAGCAGACACTAACAATAGTTTGGGGTCACCTGCTCTTCACAAGTGGGTTCGGAGCAAGTTCGTGGCCTCTGCACACCTTTTCCAGTGCGGTTCCCACATACAAAGGCTCAGAGCCCAGGAGAGTCCCTCCACCCAGCAACTCAACCAGGTTTGGTGGCCTGAGTTCAACTGTTCATTTTGTGTGAAGAAAGAGAATGGGAAAGACAAAAGCCCAGCCAAGCATATGAACTCCTAGTCCTCGTACTCTAGCAGGTGGTCGGCAAGAATCCGGGGACAGGGTTGAATTTAAGTAAGAGCTATGGACACAATCCCTGTTTCACCTTCACACAACATTCCAACAATATTTAGGGGAGAATATTCACACCGACACCATTTCTTGAGCCCTACCTGCATGCCACATGCCAGGCTGAGTGCTTTATATACATGATATAATTTAATCCATGTAACCACCCACCAAGGTAGGCATACGACTCAAAGGAATCTCATCTCAGACAGATTAAGAAGGGAAAAACTTGCTCCAGGCCACAGCCAGGCAGCGGCCCAATGACTCAAACCGAGGGCCATCCGACTCCCCAGTAGGCCTGTTTACCCTCGCACTGCAGATGCGGGAAGCAAACAGTGCTGCGGAACCCCTTCTTGCTTCCTGCAAATGCGTGGTTTCTTTTCACACTGACTGCCACATTGCCCCTTCCTATTTCTTTTTCAGAACTGGGGAAGAACCTGTGATTTTACGTCCTTTCCACATCTTTTTCTGAAACAAGCGCTTCTCTTTGAAGAAAGACCTCTTGCCCTTGGAGTGTCAAGATAAGAAAACTTTCAGCAACTTCCCTTGGAAACTACAAAACACCCATCAGCACCCAGGATCTAAGTACAGTCGCTCCCCAGCTGCTGGCCCCTCTGAATAGCTTTTATGGTTCAATGAGGGGTGGTGACAGGGCCATGTCACTACCGTAGGGTGTGCTATTTCTTTCATGTTCCTGGGATCTGACAAGAGCCTTCCACAACCTGTTTCTTTACAACACACAGAATGAGAGATTAAAGACCAATACCAGACTCAAAGCAGGGGCTGGGACTGGCAACGGCTTCTCACCAGATGTATTCTCAATCTTTCAGGGAAAGTAAGAGCCACAGACTGCTTGAGCAGATGCTGTGCAAAAGCTGCTGTGATGACTAAATGAGATAATACATAGAACCATGGCTGAATGGATATGGGTTTCATAAAACCACACTAATTCAGAGCCACTAGTTGGGGGTAAAGGGGAAAGAACACCAAGAAAGGAAACACAAATTAGTGAAAAGTCTAAATTATAGGACTTCTGATTAAACATGACAGATCTAGTCCAGAGACCCCTCTAAAGGGAAAGCGAAGGGATATAAATGGCACGAATCCAAAAGGATAAAGAGAAGGTGTCAACAATATTTTAAAAGCTGAAAAGCAGATGGACACGTGGCGCTGAAATGTAAGCCTGAGGGAGTGGAAGCCACAAAGCAGAAAGCTAATTAGGATGGTGGCCTCCACTGCATTTCAGAAAGATGGAGGCAGCAAGTAGCTCTGAAGGCCTGGAGCATAAAGGAGAAACAGGTAGGCCTGGAGTGAGGTGAAAACAGGAAGATTGGTTAAAAGGCTGCACGGGAAGCAGTTAGAGCTTCAGGTCCCCTCTCTCATCCCCATTCAGTTTTGCTCCTCTCAACAGGAGCCCAGAGTCAGCAGGTCCCCACTTGATCATTCCACAGTAAGGGCCCCTCAGCCTCAAACCAAGAGCTCCCAATTGGCTTTTTAGTGCCTCATCTTTAAAGAGGAGTAGAACAGATAGTCAAGAATCACCAGATTCTCTGGGGACTGTCTCTATTCATGAAAGAAAAAGACCAAAACAAATAAATGGAAGAAAGAAACTCAGAATAGTACTGCTATAGTACTACTATAGAAAAATAGCTTAGAGACAAAAATAGCTAGACAACAACCAGTCAGATGGGAGCAGAGGACATCGAGAGGGAGAATTTAATTAGAAACCAATAAATTGCTCAATGCATTTGTACACATACAGAAGAGTGTTTGTGGATAAATTAGCAATAGGAAGATAGATTTTTTTTTTTTTTTTTTTTTAAGAAAACTGAGTTACTAGGCCCAGGGTTAAAAAAATGTGGAAACTAAGCATTTGAGAATAAATTACGAATGCACAAATAGAAAATGAAGCAGACAATACTGAAAGAGCAGTTACTAACTCCAGGGAGAAAAAAACAAAGCACAACGTTTAAAAAGGAAACATCATCAAAGTGACCTGGGTGGGGGGCTTCACTGAGAATACTATTTACACAGTCATAATAATGAAAAACGGAATACTAAGTTATTCAAAAAGGATCATACAACTGTACTGAAAAATGGGGAAAGGGAACATGTATGTATAACAACATGAAGTCAAATGATGTCAAGAAATAGCAGTTGGTTTATTTATTTATGAAATATAAAGGTAAATACCTCCACATTGAAGAAATGGCCCAAAGTGTTGAAAGTGGTTGCCTCTGAGGGGGCAGGAATCAGGGAAAGGTAGGGCAGGAGATTGCTGTTTTTTGGTTTTAGACATTTAGAAAGACTTCAACTTAAAAAAGTGAATACATATCTACTTTGATAAAATCTAATTTGAAAGGTAAATTTGTCATAGCAAAATAATTCAGGCAAAAATAATAGGTTTTTAAACACTGTTCTTCTTTTTTTGAGATAGAGTCTTACTCTGTCACCCAGGCTGGAGTGTAGTGGCACGATTTCGGCTCACTACAACCTCTGCCTCCTAGGTTCAAGCGATTCTCATGTCTCAGCCTCCTGAGTAGCTGGGACTACAGGCGTGTGCCACCATGCCCAGCTGATTTCTGTATTTTTTAGTGGAGACAGGGTTTCCTCATGTTGGCCAGGCTAGTCCTGAACTCTGGCCTCAGGTAATCTGCCCACTTCAGCCTCCCAAAGTCCTGGGATTACAGGTGTGAGCCACCACGCCTGGCCACCACTGTTCTTATTAATTGCACAGAAGATATTAAATATTTATTAAATATAGCTAAGGTATAAAAAAACTAAAAAATCAAAGGATCATTAGCTAATTTTATAAACAATTAGTAGAACTATAACAATTTGTTTTCAAGGAGCTGTGATGGACCCGGTCATGAGGGAAAAACGCCTGTAATTACCGCCCTCAACACATACCATACGCACAAATGCAATTTTGTTGTTTTCAAGAATAAACAGTAAGTCAAATCACTAAAAAATGAGTTCCTCAAGAGAACTATAGGGAAACTTCCTTTAATGAACATGTAAGAGTGACTTAAGAATATTAACACAAAAACCAAACAGCCTGGTGATTCTTCAGAGCAGTTTGTCCTCAATTATTTAAATATTCCCAGTACTTAATACCTATTAAATGCCTGAAATATAGTAGGAGTTCAAGACTGAATTAATAAATTTCTACTGTCAATTTGCCTGTACGTACTAAGTGATGGATCTGAATATCACAAGGTCAGAATTGGCTCAACTGAATTAACTGGGCCCTCAATAGTTCAAACAAAAATAGAAACACACTTCAAGGTTTGCATCTTCTCACTAAAGGCTGGAAAAGTACTTCACATGTGGTAATTTGGCCTCTAACGCCTCAGGAGGTGGGCAGGAGCCAGTTATTACCACTCTAACTGTGCTGCTGGGGTCAATTAGTAAAGTCTAGGGAACCGATGAGCCCTGGCCTCTGTCCATCCTGGCATTACTCCGCGAGGTTACCATGGATTCTAGCCAGGATTCCTGTGACCCACACTCCTCATAACGAGAGGTGAGGTTTTGCTCTGTCTCCCCTTTGAAGTCTCCTGCAGTCCCTGGGATTTTATGATACAGTTTGGGTCACCCCTGCCATTATCGATGTTTGAAGTATGTTTGGGGAAATCTGCTAGGAGTTGTCTCTGGTGTTAACACAGAACAACTGCCTCATAAAAACTGCTTTCTACAAGGAGTTCAAAGGAGCTTATCCAAATATTGTGGGTTTATCCTACTCCAGCAACTTTGCTAGGGGAGAAAGTTGAGGTTTTGGCAAGTGAATTCTGAAACAGATACACCTTCTCCAGTACCTGCAAGAGTCAGGGCAGTGCAAACACAACCAAGCAGCCTTTGGACAAGATCCTGCACTTTGAAGGAATCTGCTCTACACTTACTACCCTGCCGAAATTAAAATTTATTGGGATGGTAGGTTAAGGTGAAGGACTAAATTAGGTAAATTATTTTAAGAGGTCTTTCTGATATGTGATAAAATCTTTCCAATTGTTACTTCCAGAAACCCAGTAAAAGTCAGGAGCAAACCAGGAGGGCTGACAACTGTTGGCAGGAAGCCAAAGGGAAGCATTGCATTACAGCGGCTCCTACGGTTTAGTCCGAATTAGCCCATCATTGCCGATACATGCTACTTATCAGCAAGATGATGGATTATCAATCACCGTATTCTCAAATAAAGCAGCTTGTCAGAAAAATTAACCAGGTACGTTTGTTGGCTGGTGGCGTGTATGCAGAGTCACAGAAGGTGAGGAGAGTGGCACCTGCATGTTTTCGTAAATCTCTTAAGTCTTGCTAACTGGAAAACAGCTGTATTCTATCTGCTTCTACAGTCAATCTGTTACAATATCACACATTGTGTAGCTTCTGGAAAACTCCACCGTACACTCATTAGAGAATACTATTATAACAATTGTTATATCTATAAATTCATATATAAGTATATGAATATATACAAATAGGTTTTAGGTTATGGATCTGGGGTTCCGCAGGGGGTCCCTAGACCGTATTTTGAGACCCTCTGTTCTAAAAGAACCCATATGTACCAATTCTCTCTGCTAATCAGGAAGTGGTTTCCTCAATGTATTAAAGTAAATCCACTAAGGATACAGATAAGTAACATTATTAATTTGAATTCTATAAGCCCAATATAACAAAAGTTTTTGTTTGTTTTTGTTTTTTTTGTCTGTTTTTGTTTTTTTTTTGAGACAGAGTTTCACTCCCATCACCCAGGCTGGAGTGCAATGGTGCAATCTCAGCTCACAGCAGCCTTGACCTCCAGGGCTCAAGCGATTTTCTTGCCTCAGCCTCTGGAGTAGCTGGGACCACAGGCGCATGCCAGCATACCCAGCTAATTTTTGTATATTTTTGTAGAGACAGGGTTTCACTATGTTGCCCAGGCTGGTCTCGAGCTTGTGAGCTCAAATGATCTACCTGCCCCAGCCTCCCAAAGTGTTGGGATTACAGGCATGAGCCACTACGCCCAGCCTCTTTTAGAGTATACTGTGATAAGAATGTTTTACTAATTCAATCTTATTTCCCCTTCACTTGACAAGTTAGTGAGAAATTTAGCAAGAAAATGTCTTTGAGAAGGAGTCTGGCAAAAGAGTACCAGATAAATACATCAGGGCAAGAAAACCACAGATGAATTATAACACCCAAACCTATCTTTCCTTCCCTTAGTGCTTCCAAGCCATAATCTGTAATACAATAGTGAGTCTTTAAGTCCCTGCTAGTCCAAATGCCCTCTGTGCATCTCAGAATTATCTTACAGTCTAAAGCTCTCTGGGAGCAGGGGAGTTGAACTTTAACAACTCCTCTTGTTAAAGATTTAAATTTTATCTTGGGCAAAGGTGGATGATTCTGTAAGGGAAAAACATGAGAGACATGGGATAGTCATGAAAACCTAAAAATAAGTAAATCCAATGCCTTTACAGAGGAGTTCCACAAATAACAAATGGCTCTTCAACCTTCTCTAATGCACAAAATACAAATTTTTTCTCAAAAAGAAATACAGACACTGTTTTATTTTTTCTTGAAGTTCAAACCAAAAATCTCAAATGTCTATCTTATGTATGTAATATTAGGCGTCACGTTAGAGTTTTAAAAACAAATTCACTGAACACAGAAGGGACTACAGATGTATAATGGCAACATTATTTCATTTTTAAATGGAATAACCCCAAATCAGAAAATAAATGGAATAACCCCAAATCACACTTTCCATTCATTTTCTTTGCACAGGGACCTGCTGGTTGAGATGCAAGGACTGGACTTTGAAGAGATGTTGATTCAGATGTAAATTCAGTAGGTTTTTTTTTTTTTTTTTTTCTTTTGGAAGCAGGATAGTGTGGTTTCTATGAAGTCAGTCATCTCTGCATGCCAAAAATGGCAAAAATTAGACGCTCTCCTTTCTAGAAATGATTATAATGTACCATGACCAAAAAAGTGGGTTTTTTCCTAACAGATAATCTTGCATAAAAATGACTCTTGGGATTTCAGAAATGGAAAGGCTTTTCTCAAACACGTGTGTGCATGAACACACACACTTTGCATTTTTTCCAACAATAGATTTGAGCTTTCCATAAGTTATGTTATAATGAGAATGGCATCGTCTGGGGCCTTTGAGTGAAAGGGGAATACAGTATTTAGAGTTCAGCGAGAGGGAAGAAGCCTGTCTCAGAAAATAAGATTTCTCTGCTTATGATCCTGTGAGAGGAATTTTAACTTATAAGGCATGAAGGACTGTTAAGATGCTTCTTTAAAATATCTGATCCTGACTGGGTGTGGTGGCTCACGCCTGTAATCCCAACACTTTGAAAGGCCAAGGTCGGCAGATCATGAGGTCAGGAGTTCGAGACCAGCCTGGCCAACATGGTGAAACCCCATCTCTACTAAAAATATAAGAATTAGCTGGGCGAGATGGCATGCGCCTGCCATCCCAGCTACTCTGGAGGCTGAGGCAGGAGAACTGCTTGAGCCCAGGAGGCGGAGGATGCAGTGAGCCGAGACTGTCCAGGTGACAGAGCAAGACTCTCTTGAAAAAAATAAAAATAAAATATCCGATCCTATAATTTCATCAGCTTAATTTCAGAGCCAAGTGAGACATCCAATGTCATCAACACAGATCTTAGTGTTCTTCTGGGGTTGCTCACGTAGAGGGAGGAATGAGAAAATGACCCATCTACCTTCAAGCATTCTCTGGAAAGACCTGGTTTGGCAAGATCAGGAAGTGAGAATATATGGCTCTCACCTCACAAATATATACGCAAGGGTGAGTAGAAGATAAAGGGACTGTCACTATATCTACTGTGCCATGTTTGGACAACAGAGGAGAGATCTGACAGTCCCTTCACTTCAGCTGGATATAGCAATAATTTTTCAGTTTCACTGAAATGTAATGCCTTTTTCATGATGAAACTGACATGTTAACTAACACAATGGCTGTCCCAAGCAGCAGATGTTACACCAAGCCAAAAGACAGATATGCCCAAAGATTAGAACCAGAGCCTTAGGGTCAAACAGGTACAAGTTCCAGCTTTTCACCTCTGCCATATACATGCCTCTATATGGATGCTACTACAGCGTACAGGACTCATCTGGGAGGAGCGTGCTGGAACTTCCTAGGTAAGTATGAGGCAGGAGCCACAGGATAACATATCAGATCTTTCTGAAATGTTAATTTTACTGGGTAGCAATTAAAAATATTTTCTTATTAAGCCAAACATGGAATAAAATATAAAACCCATTTACAGTTTTAGGGAACAGGAACTCTGAAAGAAATATTGGACTTGATCCACTCTAGATACATGGGATATCAGCCTACTCTCATGCCTTGAATGGAATATTAGTGGGAAAAAAATGAACACTGGTATATCCTAATAAACATTTGAATCTTCACTCAATTTTTACCTTTGGAAGTTCCCTAAAGGCTCAATTCAAGCCAATTCTGCTTGATGTGCTATGTGTAATACCAAGTATAAGAAATGGCTGCTTTCAGAGCAGAGTAATTAAAAGCAGTATTACCCAGCTAGGATGAAAAAGTTAATGGAAGCATTTCCTAAGTTCTCTTTGCAGATTTTTTTTTTTTTTTTTTTTTTTTTGATGGAGTCTCACTCTGTCGCCAGGCTGGAGTGCAGTGGCGCAATCTCGGCTCACTGCAACCTCCGCCTCCCGGGTTCAAGCAATTCTCCTGCCTCAGCCTCCCAAGTAGCTGGGAGTACAGGTGCGCACCACCATGCCCAGCTAATTTTTGTACTTTTAGTAGAGACAGGGTTTCAACATGTTGGCCAGAACGGTCTCGATCTCTTGACCTCGTGATCCGCCTACCTTGGCCTCCCAAAGTGCTGGGATTATAGGCGTGAGCCACCGCGCCCGGCCTCTTTGCAGACTTTTTGCTGACCTGTCCAACCTGACTGCATTCAGGCTCTGGTGACCCAAAAGAGTCTTAGTCCTTTTATCCTGGAGAGTCATGAGTAAGGTGCAAACACTGTTAACAAAAGGGGCCTTTCCTTATGAAAACCCACTTCCGTTTCACATCTAAGATGTCATTCACGAGAAGTGTCTTAACAGATTTTGGGTGGTGTTTTGGGACTGTTTTTACTGAAAAAGTCAAATATGCCCACCATAAATCTTTTCTGTGAAATCAACCAAAAAGTTTCTTTTTCAAAAGTTCTCAGAGCAAATGGAATTTACATCTACGTGCACAATCCGAGGGTCCTGGGATTCCAGAACATTATCAGTCCTGATGGCTATATTCTTAAACACTGATCTATCATTATCCTTCAAATTCCCCTTCCTCCTTATCTAACTTAAATAACGAGATAAGCTCCAACACTCCTGAGCTTTGCTAAATTAGTTTAAATATTTCAAGTTCTGCCAACTCCTACTTCTCTCCCCACTTTTGGGTCTTGACTTAAAAGGTGAAGAAATATTTTAGAGGAAACCTCAGGGCCCAGCTTCATAAATCTTCATCTGCTACTTCCCTAAAATGTCCTGCATCCCATAGTCTGCAACAGATGGCATTTGGAGAAACAAACAAGCAAACACATAGTGCAGAGGCAGACATTCCTTTCTTCTCAAAGGTATTTTTGCCTTCTTTTGTGAAATGGCTGCTCCCGGGTCCCTGCAACTTTCTACTAAGTATCTTTTCAAACACTGCCATCAGAGGCCGTCACATTTACACAGTGGACTGGGCACTCTCACATGGCTTGGCACCTTGCTTGGGCCTGGTCTGTTTGAAGGGTAGCAGGCTCTTCACATAGCTTCAGTGGCACCTCAAGTGTGGCTGCATCTGTGCCATTTTCATAAACTTTACTTGGGAACAGACAAATGTGGCCCAATACACGTAGGCCAGAAGATGCAACCTGAGCCAGCAGAACGTTGCCTTGGAAAAGGTTTCTCATTTCAGTTCCAAACCACACATACTTGTACAGTGAACAAATGCAGTGGGGGATATTGGTCCACAACACTCATGTTGAGGCCAAAGGCTCTGCAGTCCTCCGCCCTCTTCTCTCCCCACCCCCACCTGCCTTCCTGAGAACTATTGGGTTGCCTGGAAATTTCAGAGGAAAGTTAGGTGGCTGTCGCTTGGAATGCCAGCACACTCCAACAAGTAGAGGAACTTGGAAGTATTTTAATCTAAAAGAACATAAGGAGGGGGGTTCCCTATAAATAAAATCATGTTCAAATAAACACAAAAAAGGAGCCAATGTTTCCTGTAAGGCCACTTTTCAGATGGATTACTGGAAGGAGTACTCTTTCACAGTTTTATGGCTTACTTTCCTATCATCTGCTTAAAATTTGGGTCTTTTAAAACATAGATGCTAAGATCTAAGCCTTTACTTGGATGAAATATTACAAAGGAAGCAGAAAGTCTCATTCCAATTGCAGGCTCAGAGGCAGAACTCTTGGACTCTTGGGTTCTATTCCTGGCTTGGTCCCTGGGCTCAGGTCAACCCTCGGTCAGAATCTCACTTCTAATCCCTTCAAATCATTTGTTAGTCCCTGTTGTCTAAACAGTGGGGAAAAACCCTGAGTAACACCCCTGGATCCTGTTCAATCAACTGGGATGGTTGGAGATGGTTATAACTCACTTCCAAGAAACCAGGGTGATTTATCCCTCGGTGATAGTGTTAGAGCCAGTATGTTCCTGAGAGATACAGTGTCATCAGAACAAACTGGCACTGAAACATTTCTCCACCTGCAAGGATCTCTGTGCTCCTTTAATAGGACTTTAAAACAGTATCACCCAGCATTTTTATAGTTCTTTATAGCTTCCACATTAAAATAACTCTGGTTGGGCTTCAAACCCCTGAGAAGCAGAATAAACAGAGAGATAAATTTATCCCCACTTTATAGATGAAAAAACTAAAACTGAGTCTTACATAGATGTCTTGACTTGACCCAGGGCCCAAAGCTAATAAGTAAGGTGGCTGGGACTCTGGCCTGTTGTTTTCCAGATCAAGTGTTCTCTTTCTTTGTTTGACAGGGTCTCACTGTTGCCCAGGCTGGAGTGCAGGGGCACAATCATAGCTCACTGCAGCCTCAACCTTCCAGGCTTCGGCAATCTTCCCACCTCAGCCTCCCAAGTAGCAAGAACCAGAGGTGCACACCACCCACCACCATACCCAGGTATTTTTTTTTTTTTTTTTTTAAGAGATGGGGGCTCATTATGTTGCCCAGGCTGGTCTCAAACTCCTGGGCTCAAGCGATCCTCCCACCTTGGCCTCCCAAAGTGCTGGATCACAGGTGTGCACCACCATGCCCAGCCCAAGCACTCTCTTCTAATGCATAGCTCCTCATGAATACTTCTGGACCTGGAAAAATGGACTGAGGGACATTGGTGAAACGGCTGCTATGTATCCCTTCAGAAGAACCTGTAATTTTAGCTTTTTCTGCACAGTAAAGGACACTGATCCACTGATCCAAACATATACCCCACTCGCCTCTGCCCCACTTGCCTCTGGTAACTTCTGCCATGACTCTGCCACTACTGGCACCTCCAGGAATAGAGAAGGGATGTGGAAGTTAATCCCCCTCCTTTGAGGATATTTGAAGACCGGCTGTGCCTCAATTATCACGGTGGCTTTCGTTTCTAGGAGGAGTGAATGGTTAGGCAGATCGCTGTCTCATGAAACTTGCAGTTAAACTTCGTTTTTTTTTTCTTTTTTTCTGCAGCCTACAAAGTTGGAACTTGCAGTTAAACTTCAATTAGGCTGCCCAATTACTGTCTGCTTTGAGTCAAGCTGCACAACTTTTCTATATCCCGAGTGCCTCATCTATATGGAAATGTAAAACTTCATTGGGCTGAGATGAGGAGTGGCCAGTGCTGACTGTGAATGGCTCCCCAGTGCCTTCATGAGGCCATGGTCTCTGCTGCTGAGGTCCAGATAAGGCTAAGGTGGCAGGCCAGAGGAACCAGACAGAGAAAAATGCAGTGCTGGTCAAGACATGAATCATGTCAGCGTGCAGGTAATAGTAAAGTAAATCTTGAGTCAGCAGGGAAGAAACTATGTGGAATGCCATATCTTGACACTAACTGACTCTGAAACACATATAAGAGAAATCCAATGAGCCCCCTCCCCGCAGACCCAGGTAGCAGGGTGCAATGCAGTGGTGCTGGGCACAAGGTCAAGACATAGGCTGGGTCTAAGTCTAGGTCTACCATCTCCGACCAGCTGTGTGGCTGTGGACAAGCTCCATGACTTCTCTGGACTGTCTTGTCCTCACTTGTAAATCAAGTATGAAGATTAAACGGGATTCCACACGTGGAGGCACAAAGACAATGCCTGGCACATAGATAAGTTCCTTCCTTTTGGTGTTGCACACACAGTAGTTTCCTTTTACCTGGAAGGTGATTCTCTCTTCTCTTCACCTGGCCAACTCCTACTTCATACTCCAGGCTTCACCTCAAATATTACTTCCCTAGAAAAGCCTGTCTCAACTCCCCTGATCACTAGGTTAGCCACCCTCCTTCTCCCCATCACCTTCTCTGATCATAGTCTCATGGCACCCTCTAAGTCTCCTCTATGTCATTTGTCACAATTTCAGCAAATAAGTGTTTATATAATTTTTTATGTTTGCTGCCCTGCTTGATTATAAGCTCTTTGAGACCAGGGACAGTTTTGGTTTCTGCTATTCCCAACCCTGAGTTCATAGGAAATTTTCAATCACTATTTACTGACAGGGAATGAATAAATGGCAGCTACGTACTGGCTGACAGAAAATCAAACTTCTATGGCAATGTTGAACAACTAATAAAAATGACAAGAATGTCCCTCTCAAAGACATTCTTTCTGCAGTGACTGTGGCTACATTACTTGTGCTCCTAAAAAGAATGAAAAACCTCATCAAGACTTTCAAGCTGACAATGTATAAAATTCAAGCCATTTCTTTCTCGTCAACATTATTAAAACTTCACAGCACAAAATCATCTTTAAAAAATTTATCACATATACCTTGAACCCTTTTTATCAATCAATCCCTTGGCTATTTTGACATTTGAAGAATACACATGCTTCTTCGGGAACTCTTAGGCATCTTCAGCTTTACACTTCATTAAGTCTTATTATCTTAACAAATACTGGAGGTGGACTTCTTGGGCTTCGAGCAGAGATGGAAAAACTAACTGGAAATACTTTTGAAGCCTCCTCACTGCCTGCCCCTCCCCACAACTTCATAAATGCTTCAAAATATACTCAAGGATTGTTTTAGTTTTGTATCTGAGAATAGAATGTAACTTAACTAAAGTAAACCATACAGAGTTTACTCAGCTGCTTCCAGATGGAAGGCATTCTGGCACAGCACACTGCATGGCCCCAGTCCACAATCGGAGCGTTTCCCCTACTGCAGTAATGCGTCTTCAGTAAGTTTTCCTGGTGACAGACAAATGGATTCACTTCAATTGGGGACAATTTCACTTCATATCCTATTTGAGGGAGTGATAGGGTGTGGATGTGGGCCAGGCCCTAGGCATTCTAAAAGGGCGTACTAATTCACTCAGGGAAAATCTATTATCCAGGCAGCAGCAAAATCCTTCTGGGCTTGAGTCGAGTCTAGCTTGGCTGGGCCCTTAACATTCATTATACCCTTTGTTGATAAGAATCCCCAATTAGTCACTCTGGAAAAGGGAGGCTAAAATAGGCCATTCAAGCAAACAGCTACGTTAAAGTGGTTGGGTTCTGTGGGGTTTGGAACCATATGGGCTGTCCCTGATTTCCAGTCTCAGCTGGTATCAAGGCCAGACAGCCATCCCACAGCAGACTTGCCGACCTGCTGGGGGGGTTGGGGGGTGGCATTTTTCTTTATGAGGTTGGGGCTGGCACTTTCAAGCAGAAGGAAAATTAAGAAGGAACAGACCCATGTGGTGAACAACAACTGTGGGGATTCTAGAACTGTATCATGGGGTATAGGAGTAAGAACCGGACTACAATCTGACAGTTTTCTTCATGGGAATGTGGGGATCTAGTTGGCTTGGTGAACAGAAGAAGCTTCTAACAATTTAATCCTAATTCTGACCTCTCTAGTGGAGAAAAATAACAAAATATACTCATATATACCTATATATATAATATGCTATATATACATACATATATAAAATATGCTATATAGATATATATTTATATGAAAAATTCATGCTGGGTTTCTGTACCTCATTTTCATGTTTTTATATTAGGCAGATCAGAAATTTCAGTTACAAGTATTCGAATTAAAAACCCTATAACTAAGAAAGTACACAATTAAACACATCAGTATGGATTAGGAGAAGCAGCAGACCTAGCCTGGAAACTGCAAAAGCCACTCTTCCCACACCACTGACCTGGGGCCGCTGAGTGTGGCTGTGTCTCTCACCGCCTGGGCTGTTTCTGATGCAAAATCCAAGGCACCTGCCACCGGCTTGGTTACAGTGCCAACAAGCCCTTTTCCAAGGCCAGATATGAAACCGCTGACACCCCCTTCTGTTTTCACACCTTCCACTGTCGAAGTTATAACACTGGTCAGTCCACCAATGATACCTAGTGAAAAAGACAAGGGCTGTTGTAACCCGACAAGGACAAAAGTAAAAGCATTTAAAGCCAAACCCCTTGATTATGGAATGATAACGTATGGCCATTCTATTAATCTCTGTGCCAGAAAGGCCACAGACAGGCCAACTGACAGAAGAGGATCCTGCAGATTTGCCCATTAAGTTCAGAGTCAGAGGATATATGTTACATGTTAGTCAGAAGTAAAATGTGTTCCAGTTCAAAAAAAAAAAAAAAAATCAAAGAAAAGCTGAGAGGTTAACAGTGGCCAATTTTTCGATCCCAGAGCTTGGGCAGCCTATGGACGATCAGGAGAGGATACAGATAGAGGATTAAATCAACAGGAGACTAGAAAATTGGGCCTTTGGGGAAAGTTTGAAGATGATGGCATCCTATGAAATATAAGGCAGAGGCTGGGCGCAGTGGCTCACGCCTGTAATCCCAGCACTTTGGGAGACTGCAGCGGGCAGATCACGAGGTCAAGAGATCGAGACCATCCTGGCCAACATGGTGAAACCTCATCTTTACTAAAAATACAAAAATTAGCTGGGCGTGGTGATGCATGCCTGTAGTCCCAGCTACTCGGGAGGCTAAGGCAGGAGAATTGCTTGAACCCAGGAGGCGGAGGCTGCAGTGAGCCAAGATTGCACCATTGCACTCCAGCCTGGTGACCGAGCGAGACTCTGTCTCAAAAAAAAAAAAAAGAAAGAAAGAAAGAAAGATATATAAGGCAGAGAGAGATAACTAAATGTAGTTGTTTCTTAGTATCCATGTGGGATTGATCCAGGATCCCCTGCAGATACCAAAATCCTAGGATGCTCAAGTCCCTTACATAATGTGCTGTAGGTGTTTGCATATAACCTACACACACCGTCCTGTATACATTAAATCACCTCTAGATTATTTATAGTAGCTAATACAATGCCCACATATCACTTCGTTTGTGTGGAGTCAATACAGTATTTGAAACGTGTGGCAAATTCAAATTTTGCCTTCTGGCACTTTGTGAAATCTTTTTTTTTCCCAAATATTTTCCATCCATGGTTGGCTGAATCTGTGGATATGGAGAGCTGGTGGTATACATTTGCGGTTTTCAAAGAACACTATGGGGGTGACTGGCCAACCCCACTGGATGCTTGAAATAAGGTAAAAGCTACTGCATGCTTTGATGAAATTCGGTATCGGCGATTACATAAACCTTCATGAAGAGCACCCCAAAAAGCTGTGAAAGCTGGCTAGGACCCTCAATGGAGTCAGTTCAAAAGACCAATCCGGGTCAAAAAGACATTCCAAACATTTTGCAAGTTGACAGCAATGGCTGAAAACACCTTAGAAGAGGCCAGAAGCTGGCAGAGGCTGAAGAGGTCACAGTCACTGAAGGGAAGAGGCAGCCCGTCCAGGGAGCATCTCCAGGACCTGTGCCAGGGACACTCACAGGATGTTTACCCTCTGACAGTGGGGTGTGAGGAAGCTCTCTAGACTCTTCAGCTCTAGTGAGACAAATTGGTAAAGGAAACTCCTTGGGTGAGAATGTACTAACAATTCACAACATTTCTTTTGGATTCTGGGTAAATTTGCTCCAGTGAGGCAATATCTCTTTCCCAAACTTTCTTTTTTTTTCTTTTTTTTTTTTTTTAAGAAACAGGGTGTCCATCTGTCACCCAGGCTGGAGTGCAGTGGCATGATTACCGCTTGCTGCAGCCTTAAACTCCTGGGCTCAAGCGATTCTCCCTCTAGGTCTTCCAAAGTACCGGGCTTACTGTCCTGAGCCACTGCACCCAGCCCTTTCCCAAACTTTTGAACAAAGTTCTTGGCAGAGCACACACAGAACAGGAATTCAGACTGGGACCTGAGAGACAGAACATGACTGAACCTGGGTCCAGCAGGGCCTGCAGAGAGAACTGAGCACAATTCCCAGTTCTTACACCAAGGGGATTGAGTGGATTCTGGTTCTTATTATCTTCTAAAGGTCTTTTCATCCTAAGGGAAGACTCTCACTCCAGGATACTGCCTTCATATAACCCAGAGCTCAGTGGATCCTCTTTGGATGAAGCCACTGGCTCCCAGAGAGGCTGTACATATTATAGGAATGATTCTTGATGGGAGGTAATTTTGCAGCTTTGAACCAATCACGCATTTTCTCAGCACATTTGTGTCTTCATCCAGAAAGTGAGGAGAGCCATGCTCTCTCCACGTTGCAAGGATGCTGGCCAGATAAAGGCCACCATACATAACAAAGCATTTTATATTCATTTTAAAAGTCTTCTAAGAGTCCAATGTACTGTCATTACCGTTACTAGAAAGAATGATTAAGCCTTAACGCCAAATGATTGCCCAACACTCAACTTTTAAAATCCATAAACAAATTACTTTCAGCCAAATTTCACTTCTGGCCTGACGTCTCCTTAGGGACAGCTCCCTTTATGATTGGGCAGCCTTAGGAAAAGCAAAGGCATTTTGATCCAAATCTCACCATTAGGAAAGCTGATAAACAAAAACTCTATTCTAAACGTGTCCTAAGCACAAATAGAAATATAATTTTTTACTGTCTATATTCCTTCCTCTTCTTCCAAATGCAGATAATTAATACTGATCAGTCTTGATATGACTCTGATAGCTTTGGATGGTTCCTAAGGATCTCGTACAAAGAGTTTAATTTACTAAGCCTTACTATGCATGAACTATGTGCCAAGTGTCATGTGAGGTACACAAAGATAAAGGTGAATGCAAAGTGGTCTTTCTCCCCTCCTCACATTCTCAATCTATCAGATGTACACAGCTGGTGACATACACAACCCAGACTGTGCTCTGTCATTAACTCTAACAGGGACAATCGAGCTGGGAAAATGTATTGAGTTGGGACTTACAGGCTGAGTAGGATTTTGATAGACAAGGAAGTGAGGCAGCGGAGGCAGAGCAGAAGGACCATGTGTGAGCAAGGACTTGGAAGCACACCTGGGAAGCAGTACATAGCTCTGTGTGGCCAAAGTGCAACATGGCTGAGGGATGGTGGTTGGAAAATTGGCTGGATTTATAGTTCCAAGGGCCTTGGTTGCTGTACTAAGAAATTGTTAAGAAAAATGCAACAAAAGGCAAATGACTCAGAATTAAAGCATTAAAAGAATTCAAAGTCAGAAACCAAATGCATTCATGCCATCACCAACATCTCTTAGGCAGATAAATTTATAATTTTAGTGAATGCACATTTATGCAAAACTAAAAAACACCTGGGCTACAAACCTGGCCACAGATTCCCCATTTCAATTTCTTTGGAAGGAATGATCAGTAAGGAGAAGGCAGAGGTTACAATTCTAAGAAGAGAAGTAGCAGCTACAATTCTAAGAACAGGTCTGGTTGATTACACCTTATGATACTTTGAGAACAGAAGCCAGAGAACGAAAAGGAATCGCAATGTGCACAACATTCAGAAAACGAATGAGGAGTTCTCACCGGCTGTCGTATTTCAGCTGCAAGGAGGATAAAGTAAGAGAGCTTGGAAGGCTATCAGGTACATCAACACAGGATTTCCTCTGTTGTCAGCTTTTTTTTTTTTTTTTGAAATGGAGTCTTGCTCTGTTGCCAGGCTGGAGTGCAGTGGCACAATCTCAGCTCATTGCAACCTCTGCCTCCAGGGTTCAAGCAATTCTCCTGCCTCAGCCTCCTGAGTAGCTGGGATTACAGGCGTGTACCACCACGCCCAGCTAATTTTTGTATTTTTGGTAGAGACGGGGTTCCACCATGTTGGCCAGGCTGGTATCAAACTCCTAACTTCAAATGATCCACCCGCCTCAACCTCCCAAAGTGCTGGGATTATAGGAGTGAGCCACTGTGCCTGGCCTAATTTTTGTATTTTTAGTAGAGGCGGGGCTTCACCATGTTGGCCAGGCTGGTCTCAAACTCCTGACCTCATGATCCGCTCTCCTAGGCCTCCCAAAATGCTGGGATTACAAGCATGAGCCACTGCGCCCAGCCCAGCTTTCTTTTTTTATAGCTGCAATCAGATTGATACAAAGGTGCCTCTGAGGACCAGCAGCAGCAGAGCCTGATGTCACCCATGACTTACCATGAGCCAGGCCATGGATGCCGGCTACAAGGTGTTCACCACTTGTGGCTGCGTGGTACCTGATGTACTCCCGCTCTGACTGATGCCGATTGTCCATCGTCTTCCCTAAGCCATCTGATAATGTTCCAGCAAACTAGAAGGAGTTAAAAACAGGAAAAGAGTTTTAAAGTCTTAGCACTATTTTTACTATTTGAATTACTTTAAATAAATTTAAATTAAATACATTTAGATAAGCCCATGCTGGTCTGCAGTGGTGTGATCTCATCTCATTGCAACCTCTGCCTCCCAGGCTCAAGTGATTCTCCTGCCTCAGGCTCCCGAGTAGCTGAGATTACAGGTGTGTACCACCACACCTGGCTAATTTTTGTATTTTTAGTAGAGATGGGGTTTCATCATGTTGGTCAGGCTAGTCTCGAACTCCTGACCTCAAGTGATCTGCCCACCTAGGCCTCCCAAAGTTCTGGGATTATAGGCGTGAGCCACTGTGCCTGGCCAATAATTTAAATATAAATAAATTTAAATATTTTAAATGCAGTTACCTATACTGTCTGCCCCAGGTGAGTGGTTCTCAAAAGGACTGGACACATACAAATTAGGGGATGCATACAATGGAGGACACTAGGCTTTGCAAAGCAACTACTAAAAAATATTTAATGACATTCACTTTCCAGAATACTACTCCAAATTTACTGAAAAAATCAGAGGTATAACAAAATAGTCTTGAGGGAGGAGAGGTGAGCTTCAGGACTGTATCATGGTAAGAACATAGGCTCTTTGCCCTAAGAATCAGTGGAATTCAAAACAGGAAATGTGTCAGATTGTTGCTTTAGGGTTTGGTATCAAATATTTGGAGACATCAAACTCCCTCCAGTAATGCTCTCTTTCATTTATTCAATAATTACTGAGTACCTATGAGGTGCCAAGCTCCATTTGTCAAAAGCCAAAAACGAAATCAATGGAAAGATTAACAGGTTAGGTTACCTTTCATAGGAGGTGGCAGACTTGAACTCATGATTTCAAATGCAAACCCACCCTTTCCACAATTCAGAGATTTTATTTATCCTGGCATACTTTAACCAGAAAAGCTGTCTCATCCATCAAAGCTGGGATAAAAAGGACATAAAACTCTGTTTTGTCACAAGACAATCTGAAAAGGTTTAAAGTGACAGTTAATAAACCACAGAGTACTTATCCTCATCATTCAGGCATAAAAAGAGAAGGATATCAAATATATAATTAACCTTCTCAGGAAGGATCTACCAAAACAAGTGGTTTAAGTGCCAATGACCCAGGACTAACCTCTTAGAAAACTCACAGGAATGTTCCTTAGATACAAGGCTCAAGGGAAAGCCTCAAGGCAAGCTGCCTGCCTGGAAGGCCCAGGAACTGGGTGGCCATCTAGGGGCCTATTTCATTCTCCTTTGGCAAGGGGGTTAGGGTGCGTGTTACACAGATCAGATCTGCCCTGGAAACCTCAGTCATGAGGATTCTTGACACAAGTGACACGTGAGTTCTGGGCACAGAAGAGGGACTAGTGAACACAGCAGTAATTCCACGTAAAGCAACAGTTCCTGGAAGAAGCTATGGGCAGACTCATGCCTTTTACTCAGTACAAATATTTTACAACCTAGGGCAGTGATTCCTGACCTTTCTGGAGATGTAACCCCTATCATTATGTTTGCTTTCTGCCTTGCCTTCTATATCACTGCCTGTCTAATGAGAGAATTAAAGTTAATGAGAATTAATAACTTCCTTTAGGACAACTGGAAACACCACACGATGCTGCAAAGCTAGCACCATGAATCACTAAGGAGTGGCTTCAGTCAGAGATCCCATCTGAGAGTTACCACAGTATAGGAGAAGGGCCACAAGCTGGGGCATCTGACCAAATCCGGCTTCAGTCCTCCCTCGACCATTCTGGTAACTACATGACCCTGAGTGAGGTCACCTATCTCTGAGCCTCCTCTGCATCTGAAGAATAGCGAGAGTACCTACTTTGTCATGTGGCTGGGAGCATTCATGACAATGGCTTGGGGGCCTGGTATCTAGTTAGCATTCTTACTATTCTTATTACTCTGCTACTAGTCCAAGGAGGAACATGCTGCAGTGTTTGAGGGAAGCCTGTCGAAGGTTTAGAATTATAGTCATTTGCACTACAGCTTAACATAATAAAATCCTCTCTTTCCAGCAGATAAACACCAGCCTCCCAAGTAAGTTTTTGGAGTGGTACCACTTACAAAATTAGAGTGTTGGACTCCACGATTTCCAAAATCCTTTCCAGCTCTGGCACTGTGTGACCTACAACCCAAGGTAGAATGTCTTTACTAAGTACTTCCTCTGAGCCCAGGACAGATTTAGGTACTGCTGAAGACACAAACAAACAGCAGCCTTGAACCCTGCCCTCAAGATCTGACAGTCTCTTTGAGAAGGTAACAATCGTATACACGAAACAGTCAGCAGGAACCCAGGACACAAACTACACAGAAAGGAAATGTGACCTTTGTTTTTGAAAGAATCAATAAGAGTCCCTGCTATGTTTAGAATTAAGTAGGCTGCCAGTGTTCTTCAGGTTCTGGACAAAAACGTGTCTCTCTGGTGCCCCAGACACTGTGAGAACCACAGTTATGTGATGTGTGCCCATGTCCTGTGTGTCTCCAGGGGACACAACTCCACCTGAAGAGACCCAGGAGCACCGCAGCCAATTCAGGGTCTTAGTCAGGTCTTTCCTGTTTCTCTCAAGCTCTTACATTCTTTGTAAGAGCTTACATTCTCTTTCTTGGAAGACAGATTGGGTAAAGTGCTTTTTACCTATTGCTGGCAGCTAACTAGGAGGAAGTTAAAAATCCCGTAATACTTCCCCCCCGCACCAAGAGAATATGGGAGAATAATCTAGGCAGAATATCCACTATCACTGCCTCTTCTTCTACTGCCATCAATTAATATCCAAAGTTGATGAGTGAGCCTATGCCAAAAGCTTAATTTCCAACTAAGTCTGCTGTGGCAGCCTCAGCTCCCCAGCACCAAGTGGGTCCTGGGTGTTCTCTGTACAAAGACAATGTATTGACCCAAGGAGGATGGGATGAGATGACCTAAGACATCACTCTTCCCTCTAATGCTGGATTCTTCCATAAGATGAAGATCTTTGCCATGGAAAGGTACCTACACCTATCTCAACTTACTGTAGGACTTCTGTCTGAATACCTGTTTCTCTGTCCATAAATAATTGCTTGTGCAAGCCAACTGGACTTGTCCTTTGGCACTTGTTAACAGTCAACCATTACAAAAGTCTTCACCCCTAGAAATACAGCTTTGAGAACCTAGAAAACTTGAGTGGATGTTGAAATCTATGATCCAACCAAACCTGTATTGATGAGTAGTTAATCAGATTTTACTGTGAAAGACGTTTTACAGAAACTAAACCAAAGCCAGCCAGATGATGGATACAGTGGTAAAGGTAGGGCCCTGGGCCAGTTCACTGCACTCTGAGTATTGAATCCAGACTACCATAAAGCATGTGGCCTCCTTTTACTATGGAGGCATTTACTTAGGCATCCTTAATTCTACCCCATTCCCCACCTCAGTGGGAAGGTAAGTCCTGCCCAGCTGTTATTTCTCCCTCAAAGACAGCAGAAAACACGTGGGCTGTGGAGGGAGGGAATTCCAGTGGTGCTCATCATGGGTGCCCTCTGGCCTTGCTCTTCTCTGAAGCTTGGAAGCACTATTTTACCCAGGTCCTTGACTTTGAAGATGGTCATCAAAACAGGGCAGAGATACCCAAAAGAGCTGCACCATCATGTAGGAGTGACTGGCCCAGGCCATCCTTCATGATCCCATCCTCCCACTGTCTTGTGACAAGTAAAGCCTGGAGGTAGAGGTCCAGATTATTCAGACGAAGGAGAAATGAGTCCCGATGTGAGCAAGTACAAATCCACTACACATCCAGTCAACCAAGCAATCCAACATGTGCAGAAGCCCTACTTGTATGGCAGGCTAGAGACAGAGAATCAGAAATCAGAAGTGGTTTCTGTCTCTTGCCTTCAAGACCTCAGTAGGGAAGTATGGATGTGGCATAATAGAAAGATAATCACACCTGAGTTTGAATTTTGACTGTGACACCCAACAGCTATGAGATCACAGACAAATAATCTTTGCGGGCCTCTGTTTTCCTCCTTTTCAAAATGGGGATACAAATATTCCCTACAAAGATGCTGTAAGGATTAGGTAATACATGTAAGGCACACAGCACACAGCCTGATACATATGAGACTAAGAACAGTATTATGTTATCTAAATTTTGACTTCTTCATATGCAAAATGGGAATAATCGGATTCTGCAGGATTGTCTTGAGGATTCAGGGATAGTGTGCACGTAAAGCATCTGGCATGGCATATCCCCCCTACCAAAGCGGAAGCTATCTGTAGCGGGCATAACAGCACCAGGGTGTGCTAGGCTTCTAAACTGGGAAAGTGACTAGCAACTGGAAGGTAATCTGCAGACAATTTGTAACTCTTTGGTTATAATACCTTAATACCAGAAGGAGCATTTGCAGAGACTTAAGTCTGCCTACCTCATTTTGCAGCAATCTCAAGTCCACAAAATACTTAAGGCTTCAAGTGCATGTTGTTCTAGCTAAAATGAAAGGTTCCAAGGAACAAAATGTCCTTCAGAAAATCTTCTGTTACACTCACAAAGACAATGATTTTCCCCTTCCTTTCACTTCAACACACGCCATACTTGTGAATTCTGGCCACAGTCCAAAGTCATTAACTTCTATAAAGCAATATTTTCAGCAAGAGGGTAAAAATCTCAGAAGTACTTCAAGATGCCAGTTCTACTGAATGTCTAACACACACTCTGTCAACACTCTCTTCCCAAAATAATCTCATTGTCTACACAAATAGAGACACTGCAAATTAGCCTGGGTTTTGGGCCTGGCTCCGAAGGGTTGATTTTATAAAACCTAAATTCAAGTAGACACTGGAATGGGGCAAGGGAAAAAATTCACACTGTGTTCCTCTATTCTGTCTGATCAGTTTACCTGACCCTTTTATGATCTTCAGCAAGCATGGGGTGCCAAAGGCATTTGGCCAGTGTAACAGGAGCTGGGGCTTGAATTTCTCTCCCTTCTCTTGGGTTCTTCTTTCACAGTTATTTACCTAATGGAAATTTCCTCTTTAATATCTTTGCCTCACTGAGTAATTGCTGGTGGCAGTATCTTCCTTGTCACCAGGGAAGATGATAACCAAATACAACAGCAAAAGAAAGAGAAGTGGCAGGACTCCACAGCGTGATGGAGAAGTTTTATATTCTTCCAAGTACAGATGCTCCTTGACTTATGATGGGATTATATCTGGGTAAGCCCATTTTTAAGTTGAAAAGGCTGCAAAAATGAATTTCATACACCTAACATATCTAAACATGCCCAGAACACTTATATTAGCTGACAGCTGGGCAAAGTCATCTGGCTGCAGGGCCCACTGTAGAGTATTTGTTCCCTCTTCATGATCACGTGGCTAACTAGGAGCTGCGGCTGCTGCTGCCCACCACTGCGACAGAATCGGTTCACATGTCACCAGCCCAGGAAGATCAAAACTCAAAATCTGAAGTACAGTTTCTACTGAATGCATATAGCTTTTGTGTCATCGTCAAGTCAAAAAATCGTAAGTTAAACCACCACAAGTCAGAGACTATACAAAGTTGTACAGCTGCAAACCTCAGCTACCAGCACAGCTCTAATTCTAACCAGCATTGTCTGCAATAAGCTATGTTTGAACCCATAAATTTGGAAAACCCAACTATCTATTGTGCCTCTAAGTAAGGCTGCCATGAACTTTGTGGGAGCTGCCATGATGTAGTCAAACAAGCAGGAGCAAAGGAATCAAATCTTACCCTGACAAGTTACCAAACACGCATGCTGGTGGAAGAGGCTTAATTTCTCTGAACCTCAGTTTATCCATCTGCTAAAATCACATACTTTCTATTTTTTTGCTGGCTGAGTCTCGCTCTGTCACCCAGGCTGGAGTGCAGTGGTGCAATCACAGCTCACTGCAACCTCCACCTCCTGGGTTCAAGCGGTTCTCCTGCCTCAGCCTCCCGTAGCAGGGATTACAGTTGTGTGCCACCACGCCTGGCTAATTTTTGTATTTTTAGTGGAGACAGGGTTTCACCGTGTTGGCCAGGCTGGTCTTGAACTCCTGGCTTCAGGTGATCTGCCTGCCTCGGCCCAACAAGGTGCTAGGATTACAGGCATGAGCCACCGAGCCTGGCCTGCAAAGGACTGTTTTGAAGAGTTAAGAGGATAATTAATGCAAAATGTTTGGTGTAGCATTTGGCCAACACTTTTTACAAGTTTCTTAGAAGTAGTATGGGACTTTCAACTTCAGAGTCATTTTCAACTCTGCTGGTATACTACTAGGAAAACCACCTTTGAGTCATGTAAGACCTAAGTCACTTCAGAACGAAAGTCTTCACCACTGACTTCTGTTTGACACTGTCAAAATATCCACAGTTAAAAAGTATTCTGAGTGTGAGTTTTGCCTTGATGTTGAAGAATCCTTTCGTGATACTCATAAACAGAGAAGAGTTAAAGGAAAATGTGACCTGAAAAGCAGTGAATATCTATCGTTGATAAAAGGCAAACCAAACGGCTAGTCCTCACTCAGCCAAATCACGAAGGGGTGGGGAGACTGGGAAGAGGATTTAAAAAAAAGGCACGGAACAAGTTGAGGTTTGGCAAGAAGGAAGCATTTCTGGATTCCAGATTTCTATCCACTAGAAGAGGAGTGCGTTTGTCTGTTTTCAGTTCTACTTGGTTATGGATTATGTATAGCCCTTAAGGCAAAGAGAAAAGAAGGGGAGGAATCCAGAAAGGGGACCCTGAATAAAAACAATAGAGGCATTTTAAAGTTGGGACTGACATCCTAATTCCAGTAATATGCCTAAGCCAATGACCTTGCTTTTTTTTTTTTTTTTCCTGGTCTCTGGAGATCTAAACGCCCTCCTACCCTAAGATGCACACCATGTTGCTATTTCACGGATAAACACTTATCAGGCAACAGACACTCCTTTTTCAGTTAAGAAACAAAGTTATCTAAAGCCACCCAGAATTATCTCAGCACACAAGGTTGAAACACATGCAAGGAAGTCAGGCCTCAGGACTGTCCTGCTGTCTTAACTAACCCAAGACACACGCCTGCTGAACTGGCAAGTTTCTCTTGCTATTCTGCAACTCTGACCCAGTTGTGAACTCAGATGCTGTTTCAGATTAATCTGGAAGCTCAGAGTGGTTTGAAGCATTCCCATAATAGGATTTTGCTTTTTCCTTAAAAAGGATTGGTGGAGTATGCTATAAAGTGAAAAGCACAGAAATAAGCAGGATGTACACAGGTAGAATCAAGACAACTGATCTTCAACATAGCGAAGTCGGGGCTTAGTCAAATCCTATTTTCCCTATAGTTTTTCTACATTGAGTATAAAGAATTATGAAGGAAGGATGAATCCTGAAGCCCAGCTGTGGACGGAATTGTGTCCTGCCTTTCAGCTCTTCATCAGCTAGGACCCAGTGTAAGACTTTTTGGCAGAAGGGGTGCATGCTCATGTTGAAAATGCGAGGCCCCTACTTGTCCGTTGCTGAAAACCCCATAAAGCGTGCAGAGGGACGCCTGAAGATAGGTTTCCCTACAGTTAGTACTGGCCATGGGGAATATGCCTTCCCACCCCATGAGAGCTCCAGTTTTGCCGTCCTAACAAGGTTTTTCAATATGCATAAATAGCTTGTGCCTCAGTACTGAACCAGGAGATAGATTATAACGCAGGAAAAAAATTCCCTCTATGGTGGTCACACTATAAAGCCTGATTTGGCAGATAACTTATTTCAACTCCAAGAAAGCACACAGGCTTTCAAAAGCAGAGTCCTGATGCCAAGTCTGTCATTAGTATCAGCTGGGTGAACATGAGCAAAAGACACCCTCTCTTTAGGATCAGTGTCCTCATCTACAAAACAGGGAGAACACCACCCATGGAGTTACCCACGGAGACCTTGGTTACGAAAGCACTTGGAAAAAAACACAAATCAAAGGGTTATTACTGGAAATCCTATCCTTTCTTCCAATGAGTGCTCTCCGGCTCCCTCCTCTTTCTCCCCCACTGAATCTTGCATGTCTCATCCTAAACTATGGAGATCACCTCACACCCATTCTGGAACAAAGGAAAGCATAAATATGTCAATTAAAATTGCAAAATACAGAACTCTAGAAACGAAACCGAACATTCCTCAACAGAAAAGAAGCTCAAGATGATCTCCTTCCTAGTCACAAGAACTCCATTCTTACAAAGTACTTTGTATTTATTTCAAATGAATAAATATATTCACTTTAATGCCAAAGGCTTAGAAGAAAGGAGGTTGGTGATGTCAGAGAGAATAATCATAGATGCTGGGCACCAGTATAAGCTGAGCTTCTTGTGGCAAAAGTAAGTAGGTTTCAAGGGTTTGGAATAAGTTTTTTGAGGTTTTTAGAAAGAAATCCGTTCCCAACTATTTCTTTAAATAAATTAAGTTTTAGATGAGTGTGTAGCAGAGTAGATAAGGGCAAACTTCCAAGTACTGAAGACCACAGTGGAACTTCTGGAATCATAAGCATCAGCCAACAATGTTCGTCACGTGCCAGCCACTGTCTTTGGGGCCTCTCATCAATGAAATATTTAACTAGCTTAATCCTCACAACAATCCTGTGAGGTAGTATTATTATGCTCATTTTACAGATAAAGCTGGAAAGACCATGAGCATTTCCAGCAAAAGTCTGCTAAGTATCTATGTGTGATACTGGGTAACTTAGAGAGGTAACCCAACCATGACTTTTGCTATTGTCTTCATAGAAAAATTCCTTCCTAAATGCCAGTGAAAATTATACAGAATCATCAGGCATATCTCTTTTCTCTCCCAAGTAGCAGAACTGACAAAGGAAGGCAGGTGACAAAAGTATATTAAAAAATTTCTGAAAAATTACATGCAAATATCTGGACAAGAAAGAGGAGTCAGGCTCCAGTGTTCTTTCTTGATCCATATCCCTAACTCAGACACCTGGCCCACTTCCATCACCCAGACCTTTCCAGAGGCCACTTGGCCTAGAATCTACTTCTTTTCCCGAAGCTACTACTCTGACAATCTGAAACAGGCCCTGAAGAAACAGGAGGCTTGGTACATGTCCGTTACATGGATCACATCATACCACACCAGCTTACATTACTAGTATGTACCATTTATACTAGGAAGAAAGATGGAGGCCAGGAGATTAGGACCAGTGATTTCAAGAGGTGCTGCCTATGGAGGAGAGGTCTCCTCTTCCACCCCAGTGTCTCACAGGACAATGATTTCCTGAAGGAGGTACAGCACCAAAGCTAAAACATTTGCTTAGTTAGAGCTGGTCTGGTCAAGCAAACTAACTCCAAAAGAAGCTACTGCTCTGGAAAGGCCTGTTTCATGTACCAGTACTGGACATATATGGAGATACAAATATAGGGGGATATGGAGAGAAGAGGACTATGGGGAGAAAGCAGGCAAAACCAACCATGCTCCTGGGGTAAAAAAAGAAGATTTTGAAAGTTCATCTGGTTCAATCTTCATTCCTCTTGATCTTTGCCATTGTTCATTCTTTTTTTCTTTTTTGAGAGGGAGTCTTGATCTGTCACCCAGGCTGGAGTGCAGTGGCATGATCTTGGCTCACTGCAACCTCCGCCTCCTGGGGGTCAAGCAATTCTCCTGCCTCAGCCTCCTGAGTGACTGGGATTACAGGCACACGACACCGTGCCTGGCTAATTTTTGTATTTTTAGTACAGACGGGGTTTCACACCATGCTGGCCAGGCTGGTCTCAAACTCCTGACCTCGTGATCCACCCGCCTTGGCCTCCCAAAGTGCTGGGATTACAGGTGTGAGCCACCACGTCCAGCTGATCTTTGCCAGTCTTCTGCTATTCAAAATACCCCTGACCCATCTAAGAGTAATACACCATTCACAGTGGAAACTAAGCTATTGTTTCTAACAACTAACTTTTTATGGTGGTGGGTAGGATAGACCTGCATTTTGGGAAAGCTGCATATGCAAAGCAGATACTTCACTTCTAGCAATGCCCAGGGAAGTTATTTATATACAAGTGTCATGTATCTGGGTAAGACCACCAATTGGGAACTGGTCTTTAGCATCTGGGAGAACAAAGAAGTTGAACCTGTCTTTTGCGGAGGAGGTAGAATGGGAATGGGAGGTAGTTCAAATCTAAGGTACTTAAATTAAGTCCTGTCTCATTTCTTTAGAAAACTGGCTTGATCCCAGGCTCAAATGAAAGGTCAAAAGAAGATTCTTTTAAAAATGAACTCAAATGTTCCCCCCTTTCAGATGGGCTAAAATAGAAATAAACTTGCAGCTTAGCTACTTCCCAACAGTTCCTCAGAAACTTCTGGTCTTTGCCTAGGATGTCCCTTGGATTCCTCAGTGGCCTTTCAGTCAGCATTCCAACCTTTGCTATCTCTCAATCCACAAACGGTGACCTGGGAAAGGACATTAAAAATTCACACCCATCTACTTCCAGCAGATCTGGTGTCTTGAGCCTGAATTAGTCATCTCCAGGTTAACTGATTTCAGGTCTGAAAAGTCCTGGACTATGGAAGAGAACAGAATCCACTTAACTCAACATCTGCCCTTTCCAAAGGTGGCTACATGGCCTATCCTGATGCCTTTTGTTGATTTTAAGAGAAAACCTTCAATGACTAGAAAGATAGGAAAATGAGAGATCTGGATCAATGTACTTTTTACTTAGAAGAGAACTAATTAACCCTTGTTTATGAAAAAGATTCACAACTTTCCTGCTTAAGCAGAACGGATTCTTCAGGACTCAGTTTCCTTTAAGTCCTTTGTTGTGATTCCAGGGGTTGAAGCTGATTACTTTCTACCTCACACACACTGTCTCTGACCTCCTCTTTCTATTGTCCATCCCAAGGAAAAGAATCCTTCCTCTAGACTCTTCCCTTTAAGCATCAGGCTTTGATCCTTTCAAAAATACAAGTCCCTCTGGGAAACTCCTGCTAATATTTACCCCTTGCCGCAAATAAAAGGTTAAAAATGCAGGGGAGGTATGCATGGGGGAAAATTTAAAAACTGGGTATCTGAGGTAGAAGGAAAGAAGAAGTTTAACTCCTCTCTGGAGAAAAATAATATTGGCCAGAACCTCTAAAATCTTTCTTATACAATGTCAGGCATTCAATTAAAATTTCCAGATATGTAAGAAAACAGGACTAAATGACTGAAAACTAAGAAAAAAAAGACAAGATTAATCACTGGTATAGTATGATTACTATCTTCAGAAGAAAAATAAGATGGAGAGTTTTACCAGAAAACTAACATTAAGATTTTAGTAAATGGTGAAACAGCAGAGTCGACAGGATTAGCAAACTAGAAAATGAGTCAGTAAAAAATATCCAGATGAAACATGAAGAAAAACCAAGGGGGTGAAAATACAGAAAAGTGCATGAGAGGGGTAAGTAGCATGGTAAAAAAGGTCCAAATTCTGCATAACTGGAGTCACAGAAGGAAAAGAAAGAAAGCAAAAGGGGGCAGAAACAATATTTAAAGTGACGCTGGCCAAGAGTTTCCCAAAATTGTCCAAAGACTTCACTACAAATTCAAGAAGTTCTACAAATCCCAAGCCTGAGAATCATATCGAGGCATATTATTAATGGAAACTAAAAAACAAAGAGTAAATCTTAAAGTTGTCAAAGAAAAAAAAAGGACACATTACCTTTGAAGGACGAACAATAATACTGAAAGCTGTTTCAAGAGAAATGGATGGAACAACAATGGGATGATATCATAAAAGACTGAAAGAATAAACATAGTAAAAACATCTTTCAAAAATATAGGTGAAAGAAAGATGTTTTCTGAAGCTGGGCACAGTGGCTCACAGCTGTAATCCCAGCACTTTGGGATGGGCGGGTGGGATCACCTGAGGTCAGGAGTTCAAGACCAGCCTGGCCAACATGGTGAAATCCTGTCTCTAAAAAAATATACAAGTTAGCTGGGCATGATGGCGGGTGCCTGTAATCCCAGCTACACAGTGGGCTGAGGTGGGAGAATTGTTTGAATCCAGGAGGTGGAGGTTGCAGTGAGCCGAGATTGTGCCATTGTACTCCAGCCTGGGCAACAGAGCGAGACCATCTCAAGAAAAAAAAAAAAAAGAAAAACAAATCTGAGATAATTCATTGCTATAAGAGCCACAAAAGGAAGTTCTTTAGCAGAAGGAAAAGGGTCCAGATGGAGGCATGGATAGGCAAAGAAAAGAATAAAAGATGCGGACAGGATAAATATGTGTAGAGATCTAAATGGATATCAATTATTTAAACAAAAAAAAAATCATGTTTTGTGAGGGTTAAGCATAATGTAAGTAGAACTAAAATACATGACAATAATAGCAAAAAAGACAGGAAAAGGCAAATGGAGGTCAAGTGGTATAAGGACTATGCATTGCCTGGGAGGCAGGAAAAAAAGAAAAAGAAGCAAAATAAAGATGGGACCAAAAAATACTCTCTAATCAAGTAACTCCCATAATGGAGAGACTTTTATACGTGTTCCAGGAAACATGAACAAGGATGTTTGTAACAACATCAGTTCATGCCAGCAAAAACAATGGAACAGTCCAAATGTCTAATAGTAAAATAAATAAACTGTGGCACATTCCTACAATGGAATACTATACAGCAGTGACAATGAATGAACTACAGCTACATATATCAACATGCAAGAATCTCAAAAATGTCACAGTGAGTGACAAAAGGTCACAAAAGAATATATTCAATATGACTTATATGTGAGTTAAAAACAGGCAGAATTAAAAATATATGTTTGGTAAAACTGTAAACAGAAGAGAAAGATTTGATTAAAACAATATTCAGGACAGTGAACACCTCAGGGTATAAAGTGAAGGAAGAAGATGTGATCAGGAAGGCTTCAAAAGTACTGGTATATTCTACTGTCTAAGCTAAGTGCTAGGTCCTTGTTTTCATTTCATCGTTCTTTAAACTGAACATATACTATACAATACTCTAATGATCAACTCTTCTACCATTTAAAAAACGTAATGGAACTTGTTTTCTAAGCATGCTACCAAAGGCAGAATTCAACTTAAGAAATAAACCTTACGCTGGGCATGGTGGCTCATGCCTGTAATCCCAGCACTTTGGGAGGCCAAGGTGGGAGGATGACTTGAACCCAAGAGTTCAAGACCGATCTGGACAATATGGCAAGACTCCGTCTCTATAAAAATTAGCTGGGCATGGTGGCATGCACCTGTAGTCTCCGTTACTCAGGAGGCTGAGGTGGGAGGATGGTTTAAGCCCAGGAGAGGTAGAGGCTGCAGTGAGCTGTGATGACGCCACTGCACTCCAGCCTGGGTGACAAAGTGAGACCCTGTCTACAGAGAAAAGGAAAAAAAAAAAAGTAAGGGAAATCTTGGAAACAATCACTCAGCAAAAGTTTTGAGCAGCTGACTAAATAGTAATGGAGAATTATAATAACTTGTATATTCAAACAAGTTAGCCGCAGAGACTTGAAACTCTTCTGTTGAAACACACAATATAAGTTTGTTTCACATAACTTTAGTTTCATCTCTTAGTTTATAGCCACACTGTCCAATAAGTTGACACACTACAGAGCACTTAGAAGGTGATGAGTACTACAGATTAAGATATGCTATACAATGTATAAAATATATAATAAATTCAAAGACAGTGGGAAAATATAAATCATCAATTTTTACATATTGATTACATATTGAAATAATATTTGAAACATAATGAGTTAAATCAAAACATTAAAAATAAGTTTACTTGTTTCTACTTTTTTAATCTGACAAGAGAATTTCTATCAGATAGTGTTGTTTTAGAGATCTGACTCTAAAAAGTTTAAGGACACAGCTTATTAAAATTAAACTCGGAAAGTACCAATATACAGGATAAATATGTGTAGAGATATAAATGGATATCAATTATTTAAGCCAAAAAAATCATGTTTTGTGAGGGTTAAGCACAATATAAGTAGAACTAAAATACATGACAATAACAGCAAAAAAGACAGGAGAAGGCAAATGGAGATAAAGTGGTATAAGGACTATGCATTGCCTGGGAAGCAAGAAAAAAAGAAAAAGAAGCAAAATAAAGATGGGACCAAAAAATACTCTCTGATCAAGTAATGAATTTCAGTTAATTCCTTCCACATAGACTTCAGATGACCAACGATATCTTGCAGATGACTGCTATCGCTGAAACAGAAAACAACAGATGAAAGGTATTGGTTTGGATTGAAGAAGAAAGACCTTTGCAACTCCAGATGGAATATCTAGCAGGAAGGTGGGGGGACAGCTCATTACAGAGTCGTGCCAACATCAGCTCCTACTTTTATCGTTCCTGCCATCAGCAGGAACCCTTCAAATCTGTGACTTCTCAACTTCGACCTGGTCCTCAGGAATGCCTGTCCATGCACACAAACCAGTGCTTCTACTGACTGTGCTGCCTCTGCATGTGGCTGAGAGTGGGTATCCGACTGTTGTGTGACCATGTGTTCATACCTCTTTTCTTCACAAGGTTGGTCGGGGTGCTGCATGCAATGCTGAAAAGCTGGCGTCCATGCTCTAATGACAGGAGGCCACCCTGGTCATCTTTTTACCCTGCCCCCCCCGCCCCGGACAGTGCCTGAAACATGGTTCGAGTGCAATAGAGATTTGCTTTGTATTCCTTTTCAACTCCATCCCCATTTCACACAAATGACAGATTCTATTTACTCCACTAAGAAAAACAAATCTTGGTTGGGCACAGTTGCTCAAGCCTGTAATCCCAGCACTTTGGGAGGCTGAGATGGGCAGATCACCTCAGGTCAGGAGTTTGAGACCAGCCTGGTCAACATGGTGAAACCCCGTCTCTACTAAAATTACAAAAATTAGCCAGGCATGGTGGCGCACACCTGTAGTCCCAGCTACTCGGGAGGCTGAGGCAGGAGAGTCGCCTGAACCCAGGAGGGGGAGGTTGCAGCGAGCTGAGATCGCACCATTGCACTCCACCCTGGGTGACAAGAGTGAAACTCCATTTCAAAAGAAAATAAAAATCTTTTCCTCCCTTCATTTTATTTTTAAATATTATTATTTTTTATTTTTTTGAGGCAGAGTCTCGCTCTGTTGCCCAGGCTGGAGTGCAGTGGCACAATCTCAGCTCACTGCAACCTCCGCCTCCCAGACTCAAGTGATTCTCATGCCTCAGCCTCCCGAGTAGCTGGGATTACAGGCGTCCACCACCACGTCCAGCTAACTTTTGTATTTTTAGCAGAGATGAGGTTTTGCCATGTTGGCCAGGCTGGGCTCCAACTCCTGGCCTCAAGTGATCCACCCACCTCAGCCCCTCAAAGTGCTGGGATTACAGGTGTGAGCCACCACGCCTGGCCTCCTCCCTTCACTTTAAATTGCATAAATAGACTGACTCTTTCAAGAATTCAAACTCTTCTTCTGTGCTCTTGTAAGACCCTGTCCTGCGTATTACTACTGCTCTGTCAATCATCTCTTTTCTCATCTCTTCAATCTTTGCAGCCTGTACCTCTTAATCTACACAACCTTAAAAACACCTGCCTTTAGCTTTCCCTGCCATTCAAGCTGCTGCTCCAGCCCTGCTCTTCCCTCTACAGCCATATCTTTTAAGAGTGTTCTACACTTAATGCTGCCACCACCTATTTTTCATTCACTGAAAACCCCCAAAGCATATACTGATAGTAAATATGCCAGGAATCAAAACACGAAATGATGTCCCTCAATACTGAAAAGCCTGGATGTAACTGGAAATATGGCAAACATATTTAGTGACGGTTGCTTGAAGATTTCTCAGCACCTCTCTCTCTCAGAGGAGCTCAGGCATCACTTGTTCTTGGGCTGCACGTAGAAAGCTTAGTGGAGTATCCAACAGGCAGCATCTAGGGAGCTAAGAGATTCTGATGCAGTATTCCCTTTAAAACATTTTAATGTGTTCATATCACTACAAATGTGCATACAAACTCATAGAGCCAATATTCACTGCAGACATAAATGAGGGTGAGGCATCCATAGGAAAACAGTAAAGTAGAAATCAGAAAAGCTTTGGGGTCACACATTAGGGTGCAAATGTGTGACCCCAAAGTGGTTTCACTTATTGGCTGCGTGATCTTGGGAAACTTCTCAGAGCCTCAGTGTCTTCATCTATAAATTGAGGTAATGCCTAACTCCAAGGGTCTGTCTGTTCCTTCCTTCTTCCCTTTCTTCCCTCCTATCAATAAAAACTTACTTAGCACTATTTGCCAGGCACTGTTCTAAGGGCTGGGGATGTAGCAGTGAACAGAAAAAACTTTCAGCCCTCATGAGATTTACATATACTATGGACTGAGTGTGTCCTTCCAAAATTCGTATGTTGTATGAAAATTCATGTTACATTTCAGTTGTATTCATAGCTGTACAGGAAATAAATAATATAAAGAAGTAAAATAAAAGCAGTAACAAATGTTAAGTAGAAAAACAAGAGGGGAGGAGGAGAAGAGGTATAGCTGGAGAGGGCTGCAATTTTAGATGGGGGAGGGGACGTCAGGAGGGGCCTCCCTGAGAAAGTGACATTTGGATAAAGAAAATGTAGATGAAAACCATGTGGCCATAGAACATTCCAAGAAGAGAATCCTGAGTGCAGAGACCCTGGACTGGACGTTTGAAGGCAGAGGGTTGAGAAGCAGCAAGGAGAACAGTGTGGCAGGAGCTGGTGAGGGGTGGAGGGTGGTGAGACAGTGGGGCACCAGGTCAGAAAAGGCCTGCGGGAGGCTGACCTTGTGGGCTTCGTGATGCTGCACAAGCTGGAATTTTCTACGTGGAGTGAAACGGGAAGCCTCTGGAGGAGCTGGGACAGGAGTGACCAAATCTGAGTTATGTTTTGACAGGATCACTGTAGTTGTTGTACTGAGGTTCAATGTCAGTAGTAGGAAGCAAGGGTGGAAGGAGAAGTGTACTACAATAAAAACCAGGCCAAAGATGAATGAGGACTAGAAGGTGGGCACAGGAAGGATATGTTCAGATTCGGGATCCGCTGAGGGACTGGACATGCGGCACGACAGAAAGGAGCCCAGGATGACTCCAAAGTATTTAAGCAACTGGCAGAAAGGAGATGGAGAAGAATAGCCAAAAAGCTATGAAGTGGCTAGCACTATGCCTGGCACACAGGAGAGGATCAAATATTAGTTCTTCTTTACATCTCAAAATTTCAGTTCTGACTCAGAGCACAGGCAGCTAGCTCTAACATGCAAGCATCCCAACACTGGTTAACTTTCTCCAAAAACCAGAACACCTCTCATCATCTAATTCTTCTTTTGCCAGGGAGGAGGAGGTGAGATCTTAGGTTTCATGTGGTTGGCAAGGGCTGGGTGCTGATCTGTGTTTCCCCACTAAACAGGGAAGGATCAATAAAAAAGACAAGTAAACCACATGGTAAAAACTCAAGAAAATTTTAAAGAAACAGCATTCTGTGTTATGTGCTGTCTCAGTGTGTTCATGCTGCTACAACAAAATACCATTAACTGGGTGGCTTATGAACAGCAGAAATTTGTTTCTCACAGTTCTGGAGGATGGGAAGTCCAAGATCAAGGTGACAGCAGATTCGATGTCTGATTCAATGTCTGATGAGGGCCTGCTTCCTAGACGGCCATCTTTTCACTGTAACCTCACATGGTAGAAGGGTGGGCTAGCTCTCTGGGGTCTCTTTGATAAGGGCACTAATTCCATGACCTAATCACCCCCAATGGCCCCATCTTCTGACACCATCACCTTGGGGGTTAGAATTTCAACAAAGGAATTTTGGGGGGACACATTCAGTCCATAGTATAAGAAAACTTCTCTAAGTCCTGTAACAGTGACTCAGTTTACTGAGTTCAGGACATAAGTCACGAGCTACAAATGCTCAAGTTTTAGGGGATGGAGGTGGGAAGACAGCTACAGAACACACATCAAGGTGTGCTAAGAAAGCCAGGGCTAGGAGAGTACATCCTGACTGATATTTTCCCAGGTTTTGCTCAGGGAACCCTTTCTTTGCCACATTTGCCAACTAGCTCAACCTAAGTTCAATTTTGGGAGTCAAAGGGCCCAGCCTGTCTCCCATCCCAACAGCTGGAAAGATGCCATCCAGCACTGTAATTTTTGAGTGCAGGGAAAACATTAGGGCTCAAAGGTTCCAAGCAGTCCACAGGAAACCTACCTAGCCTTAGTCTAAACAATGGCAGAAAAACAGCCATTCCTGCCTCAACATAAACATCCACTTTTAGTCTATACATGGAAAACTAAAATTACGAATCAAAAAATGGATACTGTTAGTTGCCTTGAATAGAAAAAGAAAGGATGGATTTCCAGAGAAAAATCTACTCATTGGAATCGATGGGGCAGGAGAGGGTTGGGTTAGAAAACCATGAACCACATTCCCATATGTAATGTGCTCTTCGCTCTCAAATTTAGCTCATATCTAGTTTAGCTTTGTGTAAAGAAAATGGTGGAACAGTTGAATGGCCAGTCAAATGGGGTCAGATAAATTAGTTTCGCAAAATGTGGTTTGGGGATCAATGGCAAACACTTCATCTGTTGAGCTCCAAATTGTACAGGAAAGCACAAAGAATGCCCCCCTCCCTCCTTTCGTCCTGCCTTTCTAGTCAGTTGTTTCGGGGTCCAAAGGCCTTTTCCTTTCACAAGTACCCTTACTTTGTTTCCTCTGGGCTTTAGGGAGGGTGAATTTCTACTCTAGATGGAGATATTAGGTTAATGAGAAATGCCGGAGGCAGTTCATGACTTTGTACTAGACTGAGTCACTCTGGCCAGAAAATACAATTTGGTAACTCTGCAATCTACCTACTGCAAACAAGCCATGACTTGGTTTGGTTTAAGCTCTAATTATATAAAAAGTGAGTCAGGGTTTTTGGGTACCACCCCCTGCCACACACACACACACAGGTGTGACAGGCTGTTGTTTTTGTTTGTTTGGGCCCACTCAGTGAAAGGTATAACTGTTTTACCCACATAAAAATACTCGCAAAGGCCAGGAGCGGTGGCTCACGCATGTAATCCCAGCACTTTGGGAGCCTGAGGCGGGCGGATCACCTGAGGTCGGGAGTTCGAGACCAGCCTGACCAACATGGAGAAACCCTCTCTCTACTAAAAATACAAAATTAGCCAGGCGTGGTGGTGCATGCCTGTAATCCCAGCTACTCGGGAGGCAGAGGCAGGAGAACTGCTTGAATCTGGGAGGCGGAGGTTGTGGTGAGCCGAGATCACGCCATTGCACTCCAGCCTGGGCAACAAGAGCAAACCTCCATCTCAAAAACAAAAACAAACAAACAAAAAAACTTGCAAAAAAAATAGTTAACATTGTATATATGCAGATTATGGTCAAATCATGACAAACAACAATACTAGGCTCAAAAAGTGAAACATTCAGTTAAGTCTCTTCCCCTTTAAATTCACGTGGTGGGTGGGGGCGAAACAAGGGAAAACAAAGGGACGTACAATGAGCCAGTCTTTCCCCACTAGGCCAGCTCCTCATTCCAGAGGCCCACCTGCTAAGCTCCACTGACCCCTCCCCAGTCCTGCTGCTGTACACCCCAGGCTCCCTCCTGCTGGGACTGCTCCCTGTGTGCCTCCTCTTGTCCCCACCTGTCTCTTGTCCACATGGCAAGCATCTCCTTGGACTTCAGGACTGGGCACCGGCGTGCCTTCCCCTGTGCAGACCTTCCTTGCCCTGGGTAGAAGAGTCTACCCCTCCCTGAGACCCCCCCCGCCACGGGAACCCGCACAGACGCCAAGCTCAAATCTGGAACACTTTCCCACATGTGTGTGACTGGAAGGCCTCCTCCCCTGCTGGATGGTGACCCCAAGGGGAGAGGGCTTTGTTTTGTTTATGTCTGTGTCCCCTGTGCCTAGCACAGAGCCTGGCATTTCTAGTTGTCCATATATAGTTGTGAACTTGCTCTACAGACACGATAAATAGACCTGTTAACATGAAGTTATGCTTTTTTCACATAAATCTATAGTCAGCTCGATGCATGGAGTTAGAACAAAGTCAAAACTCCTTCACTAAGTGTCTCAGACAGGGTTAGAACAATTTCCTGGTTTCAGCCACATGCTTTGGCCTGGATGGTATAGCATCTACAAAAGAGCTAATTATACAACAGAGGGTAGCACAGGAAATGACTTTAAACTGTGACTCAAATTCTCTGTATCCCCTTGATAATACATCCTTACATGGTTAATCCCTGCAAATATGATATTGCAGAGAGGTTCGAGAATGAAGCCTACTAGATAGAGTGCTGCTTTTGCACTGGTACTAAGAGGACGGGCTCCAAATCAGAGAATCTCGGTTCTTAGCCTGGCTCTCCTGGTAACCCTGGGCAAATTACTTACTTAATTTCTCTGAACCTCAGTATCCTCATTTATAAACTAGTATTCCACAGAGTCGTTATGAGGATTAAACAAATCAACTTGTATGAAGACTCAGAACCGTACCTGGCACATAGTGAAGCAGTCAATAAATATGAGTATCATTTTGTTGTTGTTGAGACAAGGTCCTGCTCTGTCACCCAGGCTGGAATGCAGTGGTGCAAACACAGCTCACTGCAGCCTCAACTTCCTAGGCTCGGATGATCCTCCCACCTCAGCCTCCCATGTAGGTGTGACTACAGGCGGGTGCCACCACGCCCAGCTAATTTTTGTATTTTTTGTAGACATGTTTTTTTTTTTTTTGTCATGTTGTCCAGGCTGGTCTCGAACTCCTGAGTTCAAGCAATCTGCTCACCTCAGTCTCCCAAAATATTAGTACCATTTTTAAAGCTATCCATTCAGCTACTAGTTTAAATTCAAAACTTATTTCAACTGGCAATCAGTATCAGTGTCTATCCCATATTTTCTGTATAGCAATGTTGAGAAATAAAGATAAATGTAATTAACATTTTAAACACTTACGGTAAGGATACACTAACATATTCCACAGGGCTAAATTAACTACTCCATTGTAACTATTTATTTCATAAACTGCATGGCAAGCCTGACAAGCCTCCTGGTCAACTTTGACAAAAGATTATGTGAGACAAATGCCAAGGAAATACAAAATTAACATTGTTGTTACTCCTTATCAGACCACAGACAAAGACAAACCCACCAACAATTCAGAATGAAGGAAACAGGTTGTTGGCTTTTGACTGGAATTTCCTAGGATTGTTACCATGTAGTACAAGATTAATCTAAATGTTTCTTTGCACATAGACAAGCTTAGGTGGAATGTATCAGAATAATATAATAAAGGCTTAGGTTTATGTGTTAACAAAACTGCTTTCAAAAATGTATCATTATCAGGCTGATTAAGAAAATACCACAGATTTGAACATACCTTAGGCCTATAAATAAGTTAGTTTGCTGCTTACTGGGGGTGCAGGGAATACACAGGCTAAATAAACAAACGGAAGTACAGGAAAATCAAACACTTTCAAATGAGTTTTTTTCCTTAAATAGGTGTAACTAAAATCCAGTTGTATGCTAGGACTACTGAGTATTTTCAAGATAGTGCACGCTGTGGCATTTTAAACCATAAAGCCAAGCTGCTACCATCACCACCTCAACCACCAAACTTTAAGAGCACACGCTGTGCACTGACTCATTTCATCCTCCCAGCAGTACTCTCCACAGCTGGCAAGTGGATTTTCCAAGCAAAAGGGAGAAACCTAGAACACATCACAAATAGGTACCTATTTTTGCCTTGATGTGTCAAAGTCAGAGAAAAGGGCAAAATTCAAGCAGCTGACCAACAGTATTTCAACAACAGGATGTTCCCAGGGAGACTGCGGCAAAAGATGTCTTTCATAGTATATGTAATTCCACGAAAATAGCAGTTAAAACCAATACAGCATCAGGCACAATGAATGACAATCTCAGGTTAGAAATAACCAAATGCTCAGCCTCTGATTTGTTTTCTTCTGTTTTGAGGGATAACACAGAGGAATAAAGAATGTGCTGGAAATCCGGGGAATGCACTTCAAACTTCTTTCTTCCTCCTCCTCCTACACACACACACACACACACACACACTCTCTCTCTCTCTCTCTCCCCCCCCCCATCCCCCACCTCCTCCGCTTTGTAAAAGGCCTTTAATTAGCTCACATCCTATCCTGACCAGGGCTGCCTAATACATTCTGACACCAGCCTGTTGGCCAGGCAGTGGGGTCTAAGTGCAGGCCTGATTAGCGGGATCCCAGCGGATCCCCTGCCGCTCTTATCTCTACAGATGCCTGATGAGTTTGGTATCTTCCTCCCAGCCCTCCCGGGGAAGCTGCCCCAGCAGGTGCCCATTGGCAATAGTTTTGTGTTACAGGCCTGAATGAATGATCCCCGCAGGAGCTGCCGACTGTTTTCACAGACACAGAAGGCAGTCAAAAGTCCACTGCGTGAACTTGGAATGACCCCAGCTGCAGAGTCACTGGCGGGTTCATCGGGAGGGCAGGCACGCTTTATTAAACAACTAATACTCTTCACAGATAACTTCCCGAAAAAGCAAAAGTGTTAACTCTTTGCAATCTTGCTCTGACAAAACACTTCAGCTGTGGCAGGGCTCCCTGTGTGACTGAGGGTCTGAACCCAAGTGAGGGCTGTGAGATGGAGAAACGGTGCCAGCAGGGACCATGATTTCATCTGGCCTGAAGAAGAGTTGGGACTCAAGTCACCATTTGGTCTACTGTTTTTTTTGTTTTGTTTTGTTTTTCCCAAGTGTTCCAGATTAAAGCGAAAAGGCAAAAAACAAAGGTTTCGAGCACCTACTCCAGGGAGGACAGTGTGGCCGGGAGTCAGCCTGACAGTTACAGCCCCCAGCCAGGACGGCTCTCGGCACCTCCAGAACAAGCGGGTGCCCCCTGGCTCATTCTGCCACATGCCTGTGCACCCTCGCAGACATGCGTGGGCCCCTGTGGGGCTTCCATTCTAAGTTACCAGGAGAGAAAAGGTACTAAGGTACTAAGCTGTGAAGGCCATTGCAAACTCTCATCACCTGTGGGGCTGGTGGGGCAGTCATTTTGTTGGCAGCAGCCAGATGCTGTGCAGTGAGTTCCTTTTAGAAGGAGGACTCAGACGCCAGGCACAGTGGCTCATGCCTGTAATCCCAGCATTTTGGGAGGCTGAGGCAAGAGGATCACTTCAGCCCAGGAGTTTGAGACCAGCCTAGATAGCGAAACCCCATCTCTACTGGAATAAAAAAAATTTAGCCGGGTGTAGTGGTGTGCACCTGTAGTCCCAGCTACTCAGGAGGCTGGGTTGGGAGGATTGCCTGAACCCAAGAAGTAGAGGTTGCAGTGAGACAAGATGGTGCCATTGCACTTCAGCCAGTGAGACTGTCTTAAAAAAAAAAAAGAGAAAGGATTCAGAAAAGGAAAGGGATTCAGATCAAAGTGTTCTCATAATGAAGACAAAGCCATCACAAGTTCTTCCAGGGTTGCTGGACAGCAGGCAACCGGACACATCCACATTTTCAGTGTCCACTGAGAGGTACGGCAAATAGCCACTTCTGTCCTAGGGCAAGAACCAGTACTAAAGATGTTTTCGCTCTTTTCTTTCTTTTTTTTTTTTTTTTTTTGAGACGGAGTTTTGCTCTTGTTGCCCAGGCTGGAGTGCAACGGCACAATCTAGGCTCACTGCAACCTCCGCCTCCCCGGGTTCAAGGGATCCTCCTGCCTCAGCCTTCCAAGTAGCTGGAATTACAGGCATGCGCCACCATGCCCATCCAATTTTGTATTTTTAGTAGAGATGGGGTTTTTCCAAGTTGGTCAGGCTAATCTCGAACTCCCAACCTCAGGTGATCCACCCGCCTCAGCCTCCCAAAGTGCTGGGATTGCAGGCATGAGCCACCGCACCTGGCTTGCTCTTTTCTTTCACACAGCCTTTAGAAAGAACCCGATGACAATTCTAATAACAACATACAGAGAAAAACATGAACATTTAGAAAAAAATTTAAAATTCATTTTAACCAACAAAGTTAGATTAATTTTGGCATCACCCAAAGACTATTGTCTATTAAAGTTTCATCTCTACTACATCTCACCACTGCCCACTAAATCTAATTATAAAGGGATTCCCTATTTCTTTCTTTTCACGGGGGCGGGTCTTGTTCTGTTTTCAGGGGAAATGCAAAAGTTTTGCATGGGTTTACTCACTGGATAAGATTCTGCTGAAGGACTAGTAATAGAAGGTGGTTTAAGGAGCTGTAGTCCCTGCAGCCCCTTCTGGTAAGTTGACCTTGACACAGAACAGACTGGTTCAGTGCAACAAACCCTTGAGGGCTTTCTAGATCGCGGGCTAAGTGCTTAGGGTTAAAGATACCAAGACGAGTATGACTTAGTCCCTTGTGCTCATGGAACTCAGTATAGTATGGGAGACAGACACACAAATGGATAAAAAATAAAGAACGCTGAGAAAATATACAGTAGGCAAGGCTTACACCCTACTACTTTTCTCCCCCTCACTCCTACCAAGCAGGTGCCCACAAGCTGCCGGCCCAGTCTCAACAATCATACTAGATCTGTAGCCAGAAAGCCTGGGTTTGAGGGCTAGCCCTGTGACTAATCAGCTGTGAGAACTTACAGGGTCTCAGTTTCTCTACATATAATTTGAGAGGGCTAAAGGCTGGCCTTAAGGTTCTTTCCCAAATCTGCTATCCAGAGTTTCTACTGAATATCAGCGATTGTGTTAAGAGTTCTGCATCTGGGAAAAGCTACTGTAGCTTTGCCATATTCAGCTGGAATAACTAAGAAAAGTTTTAGTGTTGATACATCTCTTAGGAAGACTACAAGATGGGGTTAAATAGAAAGGCAAAAGTTAGAGAGTTTAAATTATCATATGAAATATTATTAAAACTAGGCTTCTCACCAAATTCAATTTTTTAACATAAGTTAGACACAGTTCACTGTTATGTTTTTACCTTTTACAGAGAAACAAGTGGCAAATTCTTCCTGTGTTTAGTCCTAAGAACTTTTATCTCTCCATATAATTTATTCGTTGAGGCACCTCAGTTTGTCAAGTTAATTGATTTCTAAGCAACTCTTTTGTAGCAATCCTACAATTTTCACTTGCTAATTCTATTGCACACAAAATCCAAACAGGCTGGTAAAATCTATCTGGCTTTGCCCCCTTTTGTTTTGTTTCTTACTGATTGTAGGCCTGGAGATTTGCATGACCCACTGAGATTGTAGAACCAAGCATTCACACAATCTGGCACGGGTGCTAGGAAAGCAAGGCCCTCTCGGAAGCAAGATGTTTCACAGCTGTCTTCACGGCGTCAGAAGCTCCTCTGGCTCTCCTCTGAGAAGGCTTAGTGTGGTAGGAAAAGAGCAGGCTCAGAGTTTGTGAAGCCTGGGCACCATCCCCTGGTTCCAACATTGACTACACAGCCTTGGCAAAACCATTTAACCTGTGTAACTTAATTTCCCATCACTGGAAGGGAAGTGATAATCATATCTAACCTGCTGGCCCCACTGGGATGTTGCAAGGTTAAATTATCTCACAGACATGAAAGTGCTTTAATTCCTGAAAGAGGAAACAGTGCTTTCTAGAGCAGCAGTGTGGTCTTTGGAAAAGAGCCTGGGGCTGTAAAGAGCCTGGTCCTCTTCCACAAACTCCCTGTTTGACCCTCCAGAAGTTAATTACCTTCACCGTGACTCAATTTCTTCATCTGTCAAATGGGGATAAACTTGACTCTTTAATGCATAGGTTTGTGAAGATCAAATAGTAACAGGAGGATGCTACAAAGGTTGAATTGCTATAAAACTACAAGGAGCCATTAGTGCCTCTTCTTTTATAACTAAAAGAAGTTTGGCATGATCCTTGCTCATTTCCAAGTTACCAATAAAGAGAAAATTACCTCAATGGCCACAATATCCTGCTTTGACTATTACAACGGCAACAAAACCGAGACAAGGGGCTGTTTTGGGAAGCATGTTTCACTTAATTTTCATTTCAGTGAAAACAAGGTTTCCAAACCAATGTTTTATTATATAAATTCAACAGCTTGCAGGAAATGTTTACTTTAAACATTTTCCTCAAATAAAGCAAATATTTCCCATAAATATTCTTTTAATTCATTAGATTAAGAGGGACTAGGTTTTCCTCTCCTTCCTCTAAACCAGTTTCCTGCTACCTGAAGCCAAGCCTGGGTCCAATCAATAGTGCACACCTGGCCTCATCAGAGCCAGGTCAGTATTCGCTAAGCGCTTGCTGTGCCCCAGTGCTGTGCTAGACCTGAGGCATGGGGAAGGGAGGAGAAGAAGTAGGATCCTAAAAGTCAATGTCCTTTTCCTGTCTATATTGCTATAGCACAGTTTTGGCTATTCACCAGCTTACAGAGATGTTTGGGGGGAAACTTGTAAATAAACTTTTAAAAAGTTTGTATGGGCCAGGTGCAGTGGCTCACGCCTGTAATGCCAGCACTTTGGGAGGCCAAGGTGGGTGGATCAGGTGAGGTCAGGAGTTCGAGACAAGCCTGGCCAACATGGCGAAACCCCGTCTCTAGTAAAACTGTAAAAATTAGACAGGCATGGTGGCGGGTGCCTGTAATCCCAGCTACTCGGGAGGCTGAGGCAGGAGAATCGCTTGAACCTAGGAGGCAGAGGTTGCAGTGAGCTGAAATCACACCACTCCCCCCCGGGGTCAAAGAAAAAAACCAACCCCCTAAAAAAAAAAAAAAAAAAAAAAAGGTTTGTTTCCATAAAAAACAGAAAATAGCTAGACAATAACACATTCATTGAATGTATAGCATGTGAAAAATGCTATGCCAGATAAAAGGCAGCCCACATGGATACAACCTGGATCACTTTAATTTTCCTTACAGTAACTATTTATGGCTAGAGGGGAAACTGGCAAAAAAAAAAAAAATGTTGTCAGATAAAATCCTGGCCCCCCCTCCACAGGGTCTACTTTGGGATGCAAATAAATACAGACCGTTGCATTCCATCTTTTGTCTCCAGCCAATCTCACCCTTGAGGAACAGAATCAAGTGTTCTTACCCCTTGCCCCACAGCACTTCTCTCATGGAACTGTGCAGTTTGCAGACCCCACTGCAATACTTATTTCCTCTGGATTATCATTACTTACTCCTTCTCTGCCTTACCTGTTCCACATCCTCACAAAAAGAAGAAAACATTTTCTAAGTCTTCCTTTCTAACATTCCTTCACAGCGCCCAGCACCTAACTGGTGATGTGAGAAATGTTGATGGATATCAGAGACGTGTGCACAAATGGTTACAATTCAAGGTAAAATCTGGTGCCTGCTGTAATGGAAGCACACAGGGCCATGGGAACTCACAGTGGGGAGAGATCACATTCTTAACATGGCATGTGGGCTGGGCCTTACAGACTTGGAGCCTCTGGCCAGAAATGGAGGAGGGCACCCCAATCAGAGGCAAGACTGAGTACAAGCGCAAGGAGAGGACAGCACGAGCGTGACTGGAGAAATGGCGCACCGTCCACTTTCTGTCATGTTCTCTGCACACTTTAAACCTGACTTCCCCATTGTGGCTCCTAGTTTTTGAGCTTATCTTGATCATTCTTATGTGCCTAACTAGAAAATGTCCTTGTTCTTAGGAATGGCACTGGAGGGCTTCCCCATTGGTGTGTAATAGAAAAGGAAAAGCGAAGCTGTAACTCCCCCTTGCCTGCTGGAGGTGAGTGTGATATGCCTGTGCCTGTATCCAGGGACCAACTGCGCCTCCACATCACCACTTCATGCTGAGGCCTCCCTTCCAAGTCAGGCCGGACACGCCATCATGTGGCTATGAGGAAAGCCAAGGAAAAGCCAGACTCTCACCCGCTTCTAGAAGTATCTTCCTTTTCCTCTTGGGGGGATTCTCCTTCATCCCCAACACTGTAGAAATTACTTAATGTAATGTCCTGACATAAGCTTAAATTTTTCTCCCTGCCACCCTCCACTTCACAAAAACTCTGCTACAAGAATTATTCTTGTCATACATTGTTTCTTTGTGAACTCTCAGATATATGACTCTGAAATGCTTCATACAAATAGCAGCATAGTTAATGAACAGTGCAACAAGCCTCTAAGAGGGAAAGATACATTTTTCTCCACCTCTGTTCTCTGAAACTCATTCTGCAGGGAAGGAGAGGCTAACGAGGCTCACAGACAACAGTGGCATTGGAAAACCCAACTATAATATGGAGACGATGTTGTGAATCTTAACCTGCAGTATCAGGTTAAGACGTACAGCTGTCCCTCAGTATCCATAGGGGATTGGTTCCTGGACATGCAGAAGACACCATCCATCCACAGATGCTGAAGTCCCTGATATAAAATAGTGTAGTATTTGTATACAACCTACACACATCTTCCTGTATATAAATCATCACTAGATTACTTATAATGCATTACTTTACCATGTAAATGCTGTGTAAATAGCTGTTATTCTGTATGCTTTAGGGAATAATGACAAGGAAGAAAACATATACATGTTCAGTACAGACACAACTATCCTTTTTTTTTTTCGGTTTTGATCTGCGGTTGGTTAAATTCATGAATTCAGAACCCACAGATATGGAGGGCTGACTGTGCCATCCAGCAATGTTCCAGGAGTCAGGAGAGCTAGGAAGAAGTACAAAAGCTCCACCACTTTTTGTTTGGCCATCTTGAGCAAAGTTATTTACTTCCACTGGGTCTCCGTTTCTTCATCCATAAAATGGTAACAGGAGTCATAATAATAATAATAATGACAATAATAATACCATTTACCTAGTTTTAGGCTTAGAGAAAGGATCAAAGATATGTAAATGCTTCACCAACAACTAAAAATCAAGACAAATATAAAGTGGTATTATTATTCTTCCAATAAGGAATGATGAAACTCTAAGTTAATCATATTGTTCCATTCCTCCAAGAAGCAAACCATAGTTCAGTTCAACATAACTTTATCTATTTATTTATTTATTTATTGAGACAAAGTCTCACTCTTGTCACCCAGGCTGGAGTGCAATGGCGCAATCTCGGCTCACTGCAACCTCCACCTCCCAGGTTCAAGCGATTCTCCTGCCTCAGTCTCCCGTGTAGGTGGGATTACAGGCACCTGCCACCACACCCAGCTAATTTTTTTATTTTTAGTAGAGACGGGGTTTCACCATGTTAGCCAGGCTGGTCTCGAACTCCTGAGCTCAGGCGATCCACCCGCCTCAGCCTCCCAAGGTGCTGGGATTGCAGGTGTGAACCACTGCGCCCGGCTGCAGAACTAAATTTAAAACTCTCAGGAATAACACACTATCCCCAACATTCTCCCTCTGGCTTCTGAATTCAAGCAATGGTGTCACTAAGCATCTGAAAGCCAATCTGTTAGCAGAACTGAGAGACAAAAAATCTACAAAGTTTGAAAAGCTATAGGACAGATGAAGGGGAAAAGGGTAAGGAAAGAAAAGGACTACTGGGGACAATGAGTTTATTTTCTGCCTGTAATTGATAGTGGGAATGCACAACTCTCCCTAATTCTGGGTACTCTGCCCTAAATGAAATACTATTATTTTAAAATGATATCCTAGTTGTTTAGAAATGCTTAAAGGAGTGAACTTCAGGAAACGGCTTAAAGAAATTACAACTTAACACATAGCATTTAGAGGAAGACAGACATCAGGAAAGTGATCTGAAGCTCACTATCAGCTCATACCAAAGTGGTCCAAAGCTCTGCTCTGCTTCCCGGGCCAGGCAGGAGGAAAGGCCTGGGGACTGCACATCCCACATGATTTAAATTTGAATAAATCTTGGAGCAGGAACATCAGCTGGGTCAGCTTACTCAAATGCTTTTGAGTCATACATTTTCTATTTGAAGGAAGAAAAATCTCCCAATCCTCTTCTCTCATTTCAACCCTTTTAGACTAGATTAGAGATTTCCTGATAGTAAAGATTAATTCAGAAAGCTTAGAAATTACAGTTGGAAAATTCCAAGGCCCAACACAGAGGTGTTAAAGTTGGGAATGAATGGAAGACTGCTTGAGCTTTACTTTTAAGTAATGTTGTTTCCAACGGCTCATGGTTTTGCTTCTACAATGTTTTGAGTTTGGTAAAAAATTATACCTGAGAAGTTGCATTGTGTGGAGGAAAAATAGAGGCTGCTCCCCAAATTAATTTTTTTCGAAAACTTCTAGCTCCAATAGTGAGTCATTATTAAATTTCAATCAAGGTTCCTGACGAGTCTGAGTCTAATTTTTCCCATCTGTAAAATGGGCTTAATCCTCCTTCCCTCCCTCCCTCCCTCTCTTCCTCCCTTCCTTCCTTCCTATTGGGTATACGTGAATGCTACATGAGAGAGCATAGGAAAAGATCCTGGGCCCATATTTGACATGTAGGAGTTAATAAATGATGGCTACACTCCACATCGCTGATTTTTTTTTTTTAAAGACAGAAACAACATTGTTCTGTCACCCAGGCTGGAGTGCAGTGGCACGATCTCAGCTCACTGCAACCTCCGCCTCCTGGGTTCAAGCGATTCTCCTGTTTCAGCCTCCCGAATAGCTGGGATTACAGGCATGCACCACCACGCCTAGCTAATTTTTGTATTTATAGTAGAGGTGGGGTTTCACCATGTTGGGTCATGCTGGTCTCGAACTCCTGACCTCAGGTGATCCACCTGCCTCGACTTCCCAAAGTGCTGGGATTACAGGTGTCAGCCACCATGCCCGGCCTGCTTTCTGATTTTTAAGCATGATATTGACTAAGACATTCCCTCTTTCTCCTAAGAATAAACTTTGATTTAGCTTTTCTTCAAGATGGAGATAGACTTTTAGAAAGAACAATTATGAGAAAGAATTTAAAAAAAAATAGAACCTTCCAAACAGAGTGAGTGTCTTGAAAATTTTATCTCACTTAAAGTTTGTCACAATTTTTCAAGAAAGGCCAAAGACTGATATGAAGAATACTGAATTACAGAAAAGGGATGCATGACCACAACGCCAAGGGTCACCAGCCAACCCTAAGAAAGCTTGAACATATGATTCCTTTATAAACCATGTTTACACTAGGGTAGAAAACCACTACTTTTGGGGGACACAAATATTTTCTGTCTTTTCAACTTAGCAACTGAACATACTTTTCTACCACACAGGCTCCAGTTTTGGAAGATCAAGTGAATTCCTCTCAAATATGACATGTTCAGGCCTAAAAAAAAAAAAAAAGAAATCTGAAGAAGCTTGTTCTTAACTGAACTACCATTAGGAAATGAAGCAGTTTTGAACTTTTTCTTTCTGTTTCAAAAACAGGACATCAACAGTGGCATCACTCATTCCCTGCTCTGTCACTTCTGGCTACTGAGCTACCTGATTAGGGTGGAAAAAGGGGAAGGCTAAACCCTGCTCACCTGGCTCCTTCATGAGCAAACTCTGCTCACCTGGCTCCTCCATGAGCGAGGCTGCTCAGTGAGGTACATGGGGACCACCTGTGAATTTTGGTCACTTGCGGTTCTCACGACACCACTCCACCCCGGCCCTCACAAATATACTTTTATCTGATCCCCCAAGATGGTTGAGAGTTGCCCAAATTAGGGTGAGTCATTCAGCATCTAAAATTTGCTTCTAACCAAAAAGAGCTCAGACTAAGGGAATGATTTTAGTACTCAAGATTATCAGAGGAAAATAAAACAAAAATTCTGATGCCAAAAATTTGAGTCATTTCCCTACATACAACAACTTGAAGGTACCTCCTCTTGGCTGGAAAAGAAATCCCTCGGGTGACTTATTTAGGATCAAAGTCTTTTTGAAAATAGAAAGCCCTACATTCTCTAAGGGAAAGATCACTGTCTGAAGTGAATTTCATCTACCCTGAAGTTTTGTGCCAACTTAAATACACTAAAACCCCAATGCTTATGAGAAGGCATTCCCCTATTACTTGCTTATAGGTACATGGAAAAGCTATTATGGGGGTAATCAGCTCAACTATAAAATGGAGCAGCCATACATAATGACAAAAACAGATACAAGTCATAAATTGCCTTTTCGCCTTCGGAATCCATGCAGGGACTCACTCAGTGCATTCTTTCATGCAAAGATAAAACTTTCACCTTGAATAAACATTGCTCTTAGTTTTGTTTGAGCCTTATAAATATACTGACTGCCAAGTAAACAACAACAAAAAATGCTGTTTCTTAAACAAAAGGCAGATGGGCCCCTCTCTCCTCAACAAGGTCACAGTACATATGATAGAAGGCTGGCTGATGGCAGGGGCTGGCTGAGAGTCTCTGTACAGGGACAGGAAAGTCAGTTTCCACTGGATCACGGCTAGGCATCAAATCTGGTGTCCTGGGACAAAGGGCTGGTGAAAGGTTTGCTTCGAAGAGAAGCAGCTCCTCCACACTGCTGTCCCAAACAGAAACCAAAGAAATGGAACAAAATGGTATTTAAAGTCCTAGCTAGATTTTCTACTGAACTATCTGAACTGTCTGAATTTCTCATTTTCTCGGTCTCAACTTGCTTGTATTTATCTTCAGACAGTTTTCCTAAAAGTTATCAAAGTTCACTGTGAGACTAGGTAGAGCTTTTTGTTTGGTTTGCTTTTTATTTTATTTTTTTTGGTTTATTTGTTTAACATATAGAGGCATGTCTAGAATAAATCTTGTAGTTAAGTGATATGTCAAAAGTCTAATTAAAAATGAGAACTGAGATGCCAGGTCTCAGCTCTGCAGTGACCTGGCTGATCTTGGGAAAGTCACCTGACCTCTCTGGGCCTCAGTTTCTTCATTTACATAATGGGGCTAAAAATGCCCATCCAGCTACTGACCAGGTAATTCTGATGATCAAATGATATCAGTGAGTAAAACCATGGTTGCAATTGCCAAGGTTCTTATTGCCTATAAAGAAGATGGTGACAGCCACAAACAACCTAACACGAGAATGACAGTGGGCACCAGCACTTCCTGAGGGCCTGCTTTGTGCCAAGAATGCTATGATAGTGGTCACTGACCAGCTACACAGTGACGTCAAATAAGAGGCTTCTGGTGGGAAGTCAGCAGTAATTAATGTTTCATATTCTCTGCAGTGCCTAGAAGAATGCCTTATAAACACAAAGGAAAAACATCCTGTAAGAAAAGAAAAAAAAAAAGACCTTCAAAATTAGCTGGACTTGGATTCAGATCAACCCGTCACCTCTAGCTGTGTGACCTTGAAGACTTAACTTCTCTAACTCCCAGTTTCCTGATTGGCAGAATAGAGCTTAACATACACAAGACAATGTATATAAGGGTCTCTCACCAAGCCTAACCAACAGAAGGTGCTCAACAAATGTTTGTACGTTAGTATGTATTCCACAGTGAAGTGCAGTATTTCAACCCTGTTCCTACACCTTTTCCTACTAATGCTGTTTGCACCAAGAAATCATCTAAAAAATTAGATCTTTGTCAAATTCGTAAAAAACAAAACTGATTTAAGACAATGAAACAATGGCTAAAACAACATAGAACAAAATGCATTAACTAAAAACTGGCAGAAAACTCACAACTCCTTGACAAAAATTTGATCTGCAGAATTTGAGCTGGGAAATTTAGGCCGGGTAGAAATAAATACCACAAAGCAAAAGAGAAAAATAGAAAACTAGCATACAACTACAAAAGTTATTAGTAAAATTAACATGTAGCAAACAGGGAACAACAAATTCTAATTTACATGAACAGCAAATAACCACTATGAAAATAATTTCAGTTAAGAACATGACAAATTATGAAAATATCTGTATTCATAAACACAGAATCAAAACAAACATGGGATCAAAAAGGTACCCAGAATCAAAAGCATCCTATATTGACTTGATAAAGACATAATGAGGGGGATGAGGCTGGACGCAGTGGCTCAAGTGTGTAATCTCAGCACTTTGGGAGGCCAAGGAGTGCAGATCACTTGAGGTCAGGAGTTCAAGACCAGCCTGGCCAACATGGTGAAACCCTGTCTCTACTAAAAATACAAATTAGTCAAGCATGGTGGCACATGCTTGTAATCTCAGCTACTCTGGAGGCTGAGGTGGGAGGATCACTTGAACCCAGGAGGGCAGAGAGTGCAGTGAGCCGAGATTACACCACTGCACTCCAGCCTGGGTGATAGAGTAAGACTGTCTCAAAAAAAGGGGGATGGAAAGTAGGACAAAATGAGCAGAGGGTTCATTAATGATGACTGAAAGTGCTTCTCTCCTTTGCTGGAAGAAATTAAGTATGCTGTTGGCTTTCTTCCCTTAGGAAGACCAGATAACAGCTGTGCAGAACAAACACAGTTTCTACAGGGGCAGAAAAGACAGTGGAATCATTTGCCCTACTGTTAATATCTGACATTTTATTAGTTTAAAAAGTACTTTATTTATATTGTTGAGGATAGCTATGTATGTGAAAATATCACAAGAATGAAGGTACAAACGAAGCTAGAGTCTATAAGAGAGGAAATTTTATCAATAGGGGGTCTTCCCAGTTCTCTGCCTTTAAAAGACGTTAGAGTGTCTTGCAGATTTCACATGACACACAACTAGAAGAAAGTATACTTTTTGCAACTCATGCTGCAGAAAGAAACTTTCTCCTCTGATATGGGTTTGGAATATGAAATGCTGTCATTTTCTTGAATAAATCACATTCAGAGAAGTCCTTCCAGAAGCGATTGCCTTGCCATGGCCTCAGGAATGGGATCAGATCTTTGAAGTTCCGCTAAGGGCTAGAGTCATCTTGCCAAGACCCAGGCAGGGGAGTCATGGGTTAGATGCTCACAATTTGGTGGCTAAGACTGAAATCTTAGATTTGAATCCATATGCTGATTTCTAGGATTGGGAGATGAGAAAGAAAGGCAAAGAGAAATAACTGAGATAAAAGGGCATAGGTTATTTCCTACTTATATTTCCTTGAGGCCAATATTAAATAAATTAAACAACAAAGATGAAATGAGATGTTCCTTTTGCAGGAATGCTCTGGGGGGAGAAAAAAGAATGAGAAATTCCACAAGTGGATACACTATAGACCTGAAATTTAAAATTTGTGCATCTATCCACAGATGACTAAAACCTACAGGTCTATTATCTTCTTATCTGAGAGAATGAATTCCCTTTTAACTCCTCACTGGGTTTCATATACTTCATCTCTTTTGCTCCTCAGGCCAGTGTGACGGGGGAGTTACCATCATCGTTTTATAAATGTTAAAAACAAATCTCTTAACAGAGGAAAAGATTATTTAAAGGTAGAAATGCAATTAAAGTGCTGGCATCCTGACTACCAGCCCCAAGCTCCCCTCAATGTACAAGCCTATGTCTATAATAACGGCTTACAATCTTTGGAGGCAAGAATCTCTCCGTGAGGATACAAAAGAAATGTTGGACCCTCATCCCAGAAAAATGCACATTTATACAATATTTACAATTAATTTAAGAGGTTTACGAACTTCTCCACTACACTCAAAGCCCATTCAACCAGGCTAAAGCCCTCTGGTCTTTGCAGTAAAGTGCAGTGCACTGGCAGGGGCTCAGTGAGGTGCAGTTCTGTCCCCTCTGACCCTTTTTTAATCATTGGAACTCAGGCACTCTTTAAAGCAATAACTGACACAGGCCAACAGTTGATTCTTGTGGTCATTTGTACTTCCTTAAACTCCTCTGGTGTACACAGAAAAACAAACAAAACATTCCCCTAAAACAACTTTAAAGGTTGATTTCAACCCACAAAACTACAAGAAAATGCATATCTTTAGTCCAACCACATACGTGCAGAATCACAGAGGACCTGAATGGGTATCCAACTGATAGACACATATAGATCTACCATTTCCTATAAGAAGTGGTAATTTTGTGTTTATTTGCTTTCTCATCTTAAAGATATAACTAGTTTTTATATCTCTATAAACACACCTAAGATTGCTGGTATCAAAATACAGTCATGTGCCAAATAACATTTTGGTCAACTATGGGCTGCATATATGACGATCCACCCATAAGATTATAATTCCATACTTTTACTGTACCTTGTCTAGGTTTAGATATCTTTAACATGCTGTACAGTGTTGTAGCCTTGGAGCAATAGGTTATCCAGATAGCCGAGGTGTGGAATAGGCTGTATTCCATCTAGGTTTGTGTAAGTATATGATGTTCGCACAACGATGAAATCACCTAGTGAAATGATTCTCAAAAGGTATCCCTGATGTTGAGCAATGTGATATAGCATGGTGTTTGTCCCTCAAATCTCATGTTGAATTTTAATCCCCAATGTTAGAGCTGGGACCTGGTGGGAGGTATCTGGATTACAACGGTGGATTTCTTATGAATGGATTAGTACCATCCCCTTGGTGTTCATGATAGTGAGCAAGTTCTCGTGAGATCTGGCTGTTTAAAAATATGTAGCATCTCCCCCTTCTCTCCCTTGCTCCACTCCCGCCATGTGAGACACCTGCTTCACCTTCCACCATGATTGAAAGCTTCCTAAGACCTCACCAGAAGCAGATGGTGGCATCATGCCTCCTGTACAGCCTGCACAACCGTGAGTCAATTAAACCTCTTTTCTTATAAATTACCCAGTTTCAGGTATTTCTTTAGAGCAAAGCAAGAATGGACTAATACACAATGTATGCCTGTAAATTACATAGCAATCCCCTCAGGTGCAGCCTGTGGCTCCAATACTAATAGCTTATTAAAGGCAAGACAACTATATGAAGGAACCCAACCCCATGGGAAGGTAGGATCCCATTCAAGAGGACTCGTTCCCTGGAAAGCAATACCCTTATATAAATCCGGCAACATACAAAGCATGATACCCAGTCAAATGTATTGTCACTGCCCCCAGGCCTTCATATAGATCCAGGGTGAGGATGGCAATACGGAGGACACTGACCTTCCTTTCCGCCTAAGTTGTAATCTCATGCTGACCCTCAAGCTTCAAAAACAGTTTTTCAGGGAAAACAGAAAAACCAGGAAACAAATGAGACTTCCATAAACCAAGGAGAATAAAGAAAGGGCCAATCCTTTCACTAGGATGTTGCCAGGAGACTCTGGAGAAACTCCTAGGAGGTGTCTCCTATTGAGAAGTCACAGGCACGTGAACAGCTTCTTCATTCTTAACCCAGTGAACTATGGAGGTTCCTAAGAGTCAAACTGGCCCTGATGGGGTTTGACTCTCCTACTCTCAGTGTCCCAGACCCTCCTTCTCTGTAGTTCATAATAGATTGGTTTTCATTTCAAGAGCACTAATGGCTTCCTGGTGGCTCAAGTCTCAATGCAAATACTACAGTCAAAGTAATGACCTATTTATCTTCTTCACTCTGTATTTTTCAAAATTTTTGTAACGTCATACCTTATTTTGTTCTCACAATAAACCTGTGAAATAGGTGCATTTCTATTCCACAGTGAGGAATTCCTATTGTTAAACCATAAGCATCTTCGTTTTTAAAATTATGGTAAAGCCCAGGGTACAAAAACAAAGAAAGAAATTATAAAACCAAGAAGACTTTCTTATGTCAATTAGAATTCAATAAAGTTAATATAATTTAATAAAATATGTTAACTGGGCATTTACAACTAAATATTTAAGTTCATTCATTTATATCAAGTCCAAGAGCTAAAGCAAGAAGAGTGAGGAATCTGTGTTACCACTATGAGGGTTTATGATGCGTGAGGGGTAAGGGGCCATGGGAGTGTGAGAAAGGATTCAAGGCAGAAAAGTACACGCTAGTTCAGACTTTGAACCTGAGTCTCACTGCTTTCAAACCGTAAGTGGGAAAGTCTCTCTAAAAGACTGTTGCTGTCGGGTGCAGCGGCTCACACCTGTAATCCCAGCACTTTGGAAGGCCGAGGTCGGTGGATCACTTGAGGTCAGGAGTTCGAGACCAGCCTGGCCAAATGGCAAAACTCCGTCTCTACTAAAAAATACAAAAAATCAACTGGGTGTGGTGGCGGGCGCCTGTAATCCCAGCTACTTGGGAGGCTGAGGCAGGAGAATTGCTTGAACTCAGGAGGCAGAGGTTGTAGTGAGCAGAGGTCGCACCATTGCACTCCAGCCTGGGCGACAGACCAAGACTCTGTCTCGAAAAAGAAAAAAAAATAAAAAATAAAAAGAAAAGACTGTTGCTTATTTTGAACCACAAGCTCAACAGTACACTTTGGTTCGATAATTCTACAGAACTGATCTAACCAATCTATCATCCCTAGAAAATAGTTTGGGGAAAAAAGGATAAATTCTCAGCTTTCGCACATTATTAACAAGAACACCATACCACCCGGAAATGCTAATCAACTCTACTCTCTTACCTCCTCTTCAAGATAAATTTCTATGCGGTGCCACAAAGATCTCTTTGGGAAAGCTACTTTTACGTCCTATCAGCCTGTGGCACAAGTACACCTATGATCTCACTACAAAAATGCTCTCTCCACAGTAAATAAGCAGAGAGCACAGGTGTTTCCTCCAAATGAGTTCATTCATGAAAACGCCAGTCTCTACAAGAAAAGTGTGTAGGAAGAGCAAACAAGCAGAGCTTTTTAGAGGCCTGTATGTCAAATAGCAACTACCTTCAACTCGCTTCACCTTTTCCAGCTTTGCATATAATCAACTCCTGCCAGAAAATACAGACTGAACTAAGAAAATGTCCATGAATTAAGATGTCAGTGAACAAACCAGTCAACTAGCTGCAAGATCACTGTCCATCTGCTGCTGGTTTCAGGCGGCTTAAAAGGTTGTGTCATTATAGAAGGCTATACTTCAGCTTGGACTTTCCCTGTAAACTGTGGGTAATAACTGGTAGATCTTAGGCAGGAGAATGGCACGATCCAGTGAGTTCATTCTGGTGGCACAGTGAAAGGTGCAGGGGTCATCACGAAAGGTCCAGGGTGTTAGGGGCTATTGCAGTGACCCAGGTAAGAGATATGCAATGCCTGGACTAAGGCAGTGGCAATGGAGAGGAAGGAGGAAGAGGTATTTTAGAGGTGGACTCAGTGCACCTGGTGGCAGGTGACTGGAGGTGAGGAAAAGGCAAGGCATGTGGACAATGAAGCAAAAGCCATGAATATAACTTCTCACAGCCTATTAACTATAAAAGAAATTGTAGTACTGTAGAGGACTCGTGAGGTTAATTATAATGGAATTTCACCTCTATTTCCTTACCTTGGCAGCAGAGTTTGATACTCCGTGTGTAACATTTCTGATGAGGCCCCCGACATTTCCATATTTTATCAGTCCAGTAACCCCTTCAGAAACATCATTCAAAAGCCCCATAGGATTGCCAAGAAAATCCACTGATCCCAGGATTCGAGCTGCCTGGCTGAGGAGTTCCTGCCAAATGGAACAGGAAGAGAAAAGTCCAATCAGCATCTACTTATATTTGCAGATACCAGTGTCCCAAGCGAAAAGGTTAGAAATCTATTTTGTCCTCCATTCTCATTACTACAAGTAATTAGCTTTTAATCTTCATCAACTGCAAAATAACCTCCTGTCCTTTCAGGAGCACCACCTAAGCTTCTCCCAATACACATATCCCAATACACATACTCTTCCAAGCCAGTTAGAAGAATAAAAATAGCTATGAAACAGGAAGCATTCTTATGAGTATTTGCTACTATATACATCATACTCTCCTTTTCATCATGCCTACAAATAGAGAAGTAATCACCAGCAGGGAGAATTATAAAAGGAAAGTAAGGAAGAGGGGTAGATTTGCAGTTCCTCTCATAAGCTGTGGTGTGGGTGGGGGGCCTGAAGAAGGCATGGAGAGACTTATCAAGCAAACCTCCACTGTTTCTTTCTTTCTTTGAAGCAGGGTCTCAGTCACACAGGCTGAGGTGTGGTGGCATCACCATGGCTCACTGCAGCCTTGACCTCCTGGGCTCAAGCAGTCCTCCTACCTCAGCCTCCCGAGTAGCTGGGACTACAGGCAAGACCTCTACAACCAGCTAATCTTTTTTCTCTGTATTTTGTAGAGATGCGGTCTCAATATGTTGCCTAGGCTGGTCTTGAACACCTGAGCTCAAGTGATTCTCCTGCCTTGGCCTCCCACCAAGTACTCGGATTACAGATGTGAGCCACCATGACTGGCCCCCTCCACTCTTTCTATACTTCCAATTACCTGATCCCAGGTTCCAGTGATATCTGCTGTTTCACTTTCCTTAGTTAGGTGGAAATATCACCAATTAGGAAAGTCAAAAAAGTAAACAGGAAATGGAGAAAAGGAAATGAGAATAAAATATATTTTAACTTTGAAAGCTACTAAATTTGATACGATCTTGACCTATCTATTCATTGAAGAATATGCCTTGCCTTTACTTTTTGATCTTTGCAGTCTGGATAATAAATACAAAATGGAAAATGTCTAAGGTGATTTAAAAAATTTCAAGTTCAACCCAAGTGCAGGATCCCATAGACTCTAAGAATATGGGTGTAGTTGCTGAAAGAAGGCCCATGCCTGGTAAATAAAAACATTATTTTGTTATTATTAAAGCATCAACTAAACCATTAAGAGTCATGACTAACCTAGCAGAAACCCCTCAGACTAGCTCTGAGGGATGAAACTAACAGCTCATAGGTCAAATGTACTGTCTTAGGATTTTCATGACATATATGGGCTTCTTGGGAAGTGACCTGACCCGTAACACAACAGAGTTGAAATGTTTAACTGGGTTCTCAATAGTAATGTCTTAGTAACCAAAATTCCCAAACAACTAAAACAAACATTCTGCTTATGCTCCAGCCAATGAGTACTTCTCCAAGCCTCACCTCCTGGAAATGTTTGAGGATATCATTGATGATGAACTCCTTGGTCTCATAGGGATGTACCCGAGTGAATGGATCTAGATTAATCACAGCGTCTTCAAACCGTATCAAAGGAAATCCCAAGGTGCTTTTTAGGGCCTAATTAGGGAAGAAAGGAAATGACATACTTAAGTCATATGATGGCCTTCTGTGATACTATAATTCTAGATTCCATTAAAGCTACAAGTCATGTTAACTTTCGAATGAGGGTCAGGTTTTGATGCGTATAAATAAGGATTTTCCCTGTAACTATAAAAGTAAACTATTAGGGAAAAATACATATATAGACAGACATATATCACCCAAGTCACATATATCACACAGAAATAAACACTATCAGTTTGTGTCATAATTCCTTTTGGTCTGTTTTGTATCTGTCTGTCAGGTTTTACTTTTTGACTGATGTATACCACACACACAGAAAAGTATACTAATCAAATGTATAGTTCAAAACCCAAATGACTCTTCCCAAAGTGAAGACAATAATGTAACCACTACCAGATTAGAAAGCAGACTGTTATCCCCATCTTGGAAGCAGCCCACTCACCATGAGCACGCTCCCACTCCCTCCTCCCTCCTTCTTCCCCAGAGACAACCACGGTGATGACATCTATCACCACAGGTAAGTTCTTCTGCTTTAAACTGCGTATAAATGGAATCATCAGTATGCACTTCGTTGTAGGTGGCTTCTCATAGACAACATTACATATGGGAGTTTCCTGGATTGTTGCATATAGCTGTAGTTTGTCAACGTCCATTGCCATATAATACTCCACTGCACGAATAAAACAATGTATTTAACCACCATTGTTGATGAAAAGTTCAAAAGTTGGGTTGTTTCAGGCTTTTTGCTATTATGAATAATGCTGCTATAAACAACATTAGACATGTCTATGGCAGACTACATAACAGGATCTCACTCTGTTGTCCTGGCTGGAATGCAGTGGCACAATCACAGCTCACTGCAGCCTTGACCTCCTGGGCTCATGTGATTCTCCCACCTCAGCCTCCTTAGCAGGTGAGGCTACATGTGCGAACTACCATGCCCAGCTAATTTTTGTATTTTTTGTAGAGAAGGGTTTTCACTGTGTTGCCCAGGCTGGTCTCGAACACCTGGGCTCAAGCAATCCGCCTGCCTTGGCATCCCAAAGTGCTGTGATTACAGCTGTGAGCCACTGCTCCCTGCCTAGATATGTCTTTTGGGGCACATTTATGCATTTTTCTTGTACATATACCTGGGAGTGGAACTGGGTCATAAAGAATGTACATGTACAATCTTAATATATTCTGCCAGTTTTCCAAAGTGGTCAAACCAGTTTATGCTCCATTCAGCAGTCTACAAGATCCCTTGTTATTCTACACCCTCATCAACACTTGGTATAGATAGTTTAAAAAAAAAAAAAGATATTCTGGCTAGGAGTGGTGGCTCATGCCTGTAATCCCAGCACTTTGGGAAGCTGAGGTGGGAGGATCGCTTGAGGCCAAAAGTTCAAGACCAGCCTGGGTGAAGAAGTAAGACCTTGTCACTACAAAAAGTTTAAAAATTAACCGGGCATGGTGGCATGAGCCTGTAGTCTCAGCCATTCAGGAGGCTGGAGGAGGAGGATCACTTGGACTTTGAAGGTCAAGGCCACACTAAGCTGAGATCATGCCACTGTACTTAGCCTGGGTGACAGAGTAAGACCCTGCCTCACTCTTTCTTTCTCAAAAACAGAAAACAAAGTCTCTGTTGCCCAGGCTGGAGTACAGTGGCGGGATCTTGGCTCACTGCAGCCTGGACCTCCTGGGCTCAAGTGATCCTCCTGCCTCAGCCTCCCCCTACAGGTACATACCACCACGCCCAGCTAATTTTTTTTTTTTTTTTTTTTTGGAGAGACAGGGTCTCGCTTTGTTGCTCAACTCCTGGCCTCAAGTGATCTACCCATCTCAGCCTCCCAAAGTGCTGGGATTACCGCGGCTGACCCTGTCACTTAAAACAAACAATGACCAAAAAAAAAACCAAAAACAACAACAAAAAAAACACCCAGAAAATCTGAACAGTGTGTAATGGTATCTCAGTACAGTTTTGACAGATAAACTGATGGGTGTGTAATGGTACCTCAGTGTAGTCTCTTTTCAGTTGAGAAGTGAGATTAAGCAACTTTTAAATGCATAAGCCATTTGGATATCTTTTTGTGAACTGCTTATTGAAGTCTTTTGCTGATTTTTGTAGTGAGTTCCTGTTTTTTTATTTCTTACTGCTTTGTAGGAGTTCTTATATATTCTGTATACCAAGTCCTCTGTTGAACAGATGTGTTGCAAATATCTTCTTCCATTCTGTGACTTGTCTTATTACTCTTTAAATGGTGTCTTTTAATGTTCAGACAGTCTTAATTTTAAGGAAATCTGCCTTATCAATCTTTTCTTATATGGTAAGAGCTTTCTGTGCCCTGGTTAAGAAATTATTGTCTACACCAAGGTCATAAAGATATTCCCCATGTTTACTTACAGAAGTTGTATTGTTTTACTCTTCACACTTAAAATCTATGCTCCACCTAGAATTTATTTTTATGTATGGTATGAGGGAGTGGCCAAGATTCATTTTTTTCTGATAAATATTGAACTAAGTAATATTTATTGAAAAGGTCATCCATTCCACTACTGCAGTATGGCATAAATGCTGTCAAAAGTCACGTGATGGTATTATATATCCATTTCTGGATTCTCTCTTCTGTTTCACTTTGCTCTGCTTTCTACTAATGCCACACTGTCTTAATTACTGTAGTCTTGTAATAATCTCTGAAATAAAATAGTGTAAGCTCTCCCCAACTTTGTACTTTTTCTCCAGGGTTACCTTAGCTGCTCTTTGCGCTTTTCAACTGCAGAGAAATTTTAGAATCAGCTTGTCAATTTGCTTCCAAAAAAACTGCTGGAATTTTCATCAGGACTGTACTGAATTTACAGATCAATTTGAGGAGCAACGACAACTTTACTGAATCTTCCAACTTATTGACATGGTATGTCCCTTCATCTGTGTAGGTCTTTAATTTTTCACAATAATGTTTAATTGTTTTCTGTGTAGAGGTCTTATACATCTTTTGTTGGGTTTATTCTTAGATACCTGTGGTAGATTTTAAATGACCACATATTCTTTGCATCTTCTGTCAAGTGGTGAAGTCTATGTTCCCTCCACCTGAATCTTCACTGGCCTTGTGATTTGCTTCAGCCAATAAGATGCGAGAGATATAATAACGTGTGACCTTTGAGCCTAGGCCTCAAGAGAGCTTGGAGCTTCTGCGCTGCCTGTTTTGATGCTTCCACCATGTGAAGAAGCTGGGAGTGGCTTCCTTGAAGATGGGAGACCATGTGGAAAGGGGTTCTGCTGACAGCCAGCACCAATCCGCTGGACATGGGACTGAGGTCATCTCATACCATTTAGTCTCGGTTAACTGCCAGGTGACTGCAGCCATATGAATAATCACTGGTGAGACCAGCAGAAGAAACACCCAGCTAGGTCTAGTCCAAATTATTAACCCACAGAATTGTAAACAAATAAGATGGCGGTTGTTTTAAACCACTACATTTTGGAGTCATTTGTTACACAATAATAGATAATGATACAGTATTTAATGTTTTCTTTCTCTCCCTCCCTCCCTCCTCTTCCCTCTCATCTCTCTCTCCTCCTCCCCCTTCTCTCTATCCCTCCCTCCTTCCTTCCATTTTTATACAGACAGGGTCTCCCTATGATGCCCAGGCTGGTCTTGAACTCCTGGGCTCAAGTGATCCTCCCACCTAGGCCTCTCAAAGTGCTGGGATTACAGGTGTGAGCCACCACACCCAGACCTGTTTTCTTAATAGCCTCCAAATTTTTCTTTTCTCTGTAATTATTGCTGACATGTAGAAATACAACTGTTTTCTATACTGTCTCTAGTGACCTTACTAAATTTACTTATTCTAATAACTTATCTGAAAATACTTTTAGATTTTCTAGTAAACGATCGTGTTTTCTACAAATAACAAAGCTTTTATTTTCCTTTCCAGCTCCTATACCTTTTACTTCTTTTTCAAAAAGATCATCCTTGACTTATTTTACTGGCTGAACTCCCGTGTAATGGTGAAAGAAGTGGTGATAATGGGTATCTTTCCTTTATCTCAAGAAAAAGCTTTTACTATCTCACCAATTAGTATGATGTTTGTTGTAGCTTTTTAATAGACAGACCTAAACAGATTAAAGCAGTTATCTTCTATTTTTAGCTTGCTGAATTTTTACTGTAGATGGATGTTAAAGTTTGTCAAATGGCTTTTATGCATTTTTAAATAATCATATTCTATTTTATCTTGTTGATGTGGTAAATTACCAAATTTATCTGCAAATGTGAAACTGAATGTGCATTCCAGGAAAAAACCCAATTTGGTTACATTAGCCTTCTTAAATATTTCTGTTTTTGATTTACTAATATTTTGTTCAGATTTCTTTCTTCCATATTCATGAAAAAGTGCTGGTCTATCATTTTCCCTTATTATTTGATAAATTTTTTTAAAAAATTATAGTTTTCTGGTAAACTTCTTAGCTACATTCATAGTATTTTCAATTCTCTGTCTAAAAATACCAACATCCAGTTTATCTATGGTTCTGTTTCTAGTGTGTGTTTTTTCTCTTGGTCTCATCTCATCTTGGCCTGGTAATTTGTGACTGAATGCAACATTTTGTATGAAAACTTACAGAGACTTTGGATGAGTTTTTAGCTTCTGGCAGGCAGTTAGAGTAAGAAGCATAACGCCTAAATCAACCAGGGTTTGGATTTTCTCAAGGCTGTGTTTCAGTCTTTATCTAAGTTCTGGTGTGTTTCAGTCCTTATGAGGCCTGGTGTAGTCCTTTAGCAGTCTCAATGAAAACCAATGCCATTCCTCCACTTTTAATCTCCCTGGTACCACAAAACTGCTGAAAAGACTGTTTAAGTTCTTCAGCCTCTTAGCTGCCACTTTTTGCTTGATTTCTCTCAGACTGTGTCACTTAGAAATCAGCAAATATCTCAAGAAAGAAAGTACCTCAAATTATTGGGGTTTGTTTTCTGCCTGTCCCTGCTCTGTAAGATATTAGCCCTTCAATTACCAGCTCTCTTAGTAGCAATGAAGTCTAAGTTTTGCTTTGCTAGCCCCATGAGACTGCCAAAAGCTTTACTTGCATTCTCTGCCTGTTGGCAGCTGCTTTCTGCTTGGCTTCTTCACCTTTCTCCCCACACTGCTTACAAATCAGAAAAAGTCTCAAGAATAAAAGCAAAATAAATGTTGGGCTCACCTTACTGAGTTTCTGTCCTCTCATAAATCTTGAACTCTCCAGTCCTGGCTGTTTTGGTAGCTTTCCAATGGCTTCACATGGACACTCCCCATCCCTGCCCCCACCATCTGTCTTTTCTTGAAGTTCTCAACTAGCATGGGTCTGCTATAAGCTGGTTAACAATCTCTGGATATGGGTCTATTTTCTGATTATATCTTTATTTAAAATGATTGATATTTCAAGGTGTTTACAAGGCATGCCAAATACTCTTCCTTACTGAATATAAAAACACTTTTTCATGCTAATATTACCAGTAAATCTCTGATTCACTTGGAATTTATCCTTAAAGTGTTAAGAATAAATCTAATTTTATATTTTTTCTATTGTGATTTAGTCTAATAGCACTATTGAAAAGTCTAAATACTCCCCACTGAATTAAAGTCTCTTTATTATATATTAAAATTTCATGTGCAACTTAATGACATTTCTATTCTGTTTTCTTACTTATAATCTTTTTGCATGTGTCTTCTGAGACTGCCTTAAATTATTTTGGAACAAGAACACATTTAATTGAAATTAAATCATATAATGGAAGAAAGTGAAATTTTTTAAAACCAGAGAGAAGGGAAAACTTTTTTGTGATTCAAAATTCAGATTCAAGACTATACTTTCAGGGATCATTTTCTACAGTTTGTTACTAGAGAATTTCTCTGAACACGTAGTTTTCAAAAAAAAATTAGATTCAAAACAGCAAAAGACTAATAAATTTGAGAATATAAAAATAAACAGCTCTTGTATAATTAAACACAAACACACACGTGCACGCCAAAAGCAAAGTAAAAAGACAAAAAGCTGAAGAAAAAATACTTGCAACTTTCATCAAAGACATAACTTTTAGAAAGAGCTTCTAAAATTAGAAGAGATAAAAGACCTGACAGAAAAATAGACAAGTGACATAACCAGGCAGTTCACAGAGAAAAATCTGGACCTTTATCATATAGATCAGGAAAAGAAGTAGAATAAAAGAAAACAGAAATAGGCAGAGAAGCAACAGAGCAAGAGGAGAACCAGAAGGGACAGATGTCAAGAACAGGGAAGTCAGCAATGTCAAAATGGCAGAGGATGCTACAAAGATAAGGCTAGAGAGAAAGGTCACTGGATTTGGTGCCTTGGGAAGTCACTGATAACCTCCTGCTAAGTAATTTCAGAATATTTTAGAGATTAATAGCAACTTCAAGTTGAGCTGGGCCCAGTGGCTCATGCCTGTAATCCCAGCATTTTGGGAGGCTGAGGTGGGCAGATAACTTGAGCCCAGGAGTTTGAGACCAGCCTGGGCAACATGGTAAAAACTCTGTCTCTACAAAAAGATACAAAAATTAGCCAGGCGTGGTGGCACGCATCTATAGTCCCAGCTACCTGGGATGCTGAGGTGAGAGGATCACCTGAGCCCAGGAGGTTGAGGCTGCAGTAAGCTGTGATCATGCTACTGCACTTCAGCCTGAGTGACAGAGTGAGACCCCGTCTCCCCCACGCCCCAAAAAAGTCCAACATCAAGTTAATTCAGCCTAACTCTCCCTCTCTCTCTCTTTGGTATAAATAAAACAAGAAATGTTAAGTGGATGGCCTAAAGTCATATGGCTAGCTACTTGATTTTAGACTTGAATTATGTACATTTTCACAATAGCAACTACCTATTAGGTAGAAAGCATGAAAGCCAGAATGGAGGATATTATTCCTCCTGAAAAATGTTCTGCTATTCATTCACCCATGCCTCACCCCACCTCATGGTGAGTGATGATAAAGTATGTGAGCAGGCCTTATTTTCCTCATTTCACTGGCAGAGAAACTGAGGTTCAGTAAGCTCAACTGCTTTGCTTAGAGCCACAAAATAAACACGCTGGGAAAACAGGGTACTGACAATCAGTTCAGCATTCTGTTTTGCCAACACTACTTTGAGCATTACTTTATTCTCAGAGAAGAGAAAATGAGATCAAAACAAAGGCTTACGGTAAAAAGCTTTTATACCCCAACTTCGTCCTTGCAACCAAATATTAAAGAAGAACCACACAAAGTAGCAAAGACTTTGAAACCTCTACTGAAATGTCAAAACCTTCATCATAGACACCATTTACCTTTCTGAACGACTAAGGTGCTTGGTCTGAATCAAGGAAATATTCTGGCCCTTAAGTAAAAGTTATCCTTACCTAGTCATTTACTGCTTTTGGGACTCCACATTTGAAAAAGCTGAGATACAGCCCAATGGTATGAATTATTCTGCCACCTTCAGGTTGATCTGGTCAGTCAAAGTCGATGAGATGAGGGAACGAGCCAAACAGGGCTTATTCTTGTAGTAACTAAATGACTAATCAAATACAGTAGTATACAAAGTTGAGGCTTACTTACTCAAGCAGCAGACAGTTTCCTGTTATAAAATGGATTTTGGAGAAGGCAATCCTGTGTTCATAAGCTCCTAATAAAAATAGGAAACTGTCTATTTCTACCTCCCCACATGAAAACTGCTGAAGTCTTCCAGAAACTTCATAGAGTTGAAAGAAGAAATACCTGTCTATATACCATAAGGTCTCAGATCCCAAGCTACTCCCTGGGCCATGTCCTTTCCTTTCTTAGTTTATCCTGCACTAAACAAAACTGTCTGGAATTCATTCTTTAAAGGTTTATTTATGGTACATAGAGACTGTTTATGTGAAGCAGGGTATTTGCCTATTTCCCTCCTGGGACAATGTTTAAAACTACAGGGATATTTCCCTCTCTGGCACTTTCTGAAATACAATTAACAATACTGGATCTTTTTTCCTTTTAACAAATCTGGTTTTTATTTAGGGAGGGGAGGAAAAAAGTAAAGGGTCTGAAGTTTCCCAACAAATTATTTCAAGCCTTTGAGAAGACAGTTTTAGGCTTTTTAAATAGTGTCTTTGTTCGAAACTCCCCCTAACCCCCACCCTCTCACTCTGACCATTAAAATGTGGGTTTTCTTCCAAACTAGATTGCTCAATTAAAGCCCTTCTTTTGTAATACCCCAACGCTCTAAATGGAAAAAGGACTGCTGTAGGCCACCTCATGAAACCTTTTAAAGGCTCCTGGCCTCTTTTGATCTTTAAAAAAAAGCCAAAAACATGTATAAACTACCTGGCATTTTCAATATCACTCTGCCACTTTCTCACACGCAAACTTGGGAGAATGGAGAGAATGGGGAGTCAGGCAGGAATGCTGTGCTTTGGTCTCTGCATTTGTGAAATGGGACTATTATCTCCCCATTCTTCCATCGCAGACTAAGGAATCCAATTGAGATAGCACATGTGAAACTGCTTTCAGTCCTTTTGAACAGACACTATATCTGGCAACAATGTACCCTCAGTGTAAACCTGAAGAGACTTCCCTCTGAGATTTCTGACAGTCTCACTTCTGGCCTGGAGTCAGGAGAATCAAGATAATTATTCCTTCAATACCAAAGACGTGGTTTACCTTTTAGTCAGGCTCTCGTGACTCCTGTTCAGGGACAGGACTCCATTTTCTAAGCACATACTTTTAGCCATTATATATTCATCCGAAAGAGCACAGTACCCTTTCTAAGAGCTACTAATAAAGGCATATTACTCTGTTAGAAAACTCTTTGAATAAATGACATTATTTTATGAGTCCCAGACTCCACTAGGAGACTCAAGACACAGTAAAATGTGACTCCCACAAGCTGAGAATTTAACTCTTTAGTCCCAATTCCCCGCACCCTGCTGGAAACATTAACTTACTACACTCGGCGTGCCCCCTACACACCTCATCACATGGCTGCTCCATGTAATTGTTTCACAATGATTTGAAAAATGCCCTGAAAATGTTCCTTCAATTCAGTGCCAGATGAAACATTCAACTGAAATGATTTCGTTGATTGTATGCCGAGTGCACACACAACCATCATGTAACTGGGGGGGCTGGAGCTACTTCGACTGCAGAAAATCAGACTGCTTTTCTCAGTCTGGGGAGTTTTCTGCTGGGAGCAATTTGAAGGGAATAGTGAGGTGTCTGTGTTTCTTAGTAAGATGATTTTAAAAACAAGAAGTCCTCAACCCTCAGGAAATGCTTCACATTGGTTTGCTGGGCAAGTGCCAAGTGCTCTGGGTGAATATATACTTTATCAAACAAACCCATTCCAAAGGTCACACAAGTCAAGTGGATACTTGTGGATATTAGCAAGATAGTGGTTTTCCCATGGTTTTCCCCTCACTCCCATGCTAACTATAAGTATCTTTAATCTCCTGGGAAACATGAAATTAAAGCGAATGAAGTAGACAGGGCAGTGAGTGAAGGGCACGCTGCACTCTTCCGGAGATGGCTGCAAGACCAATTCCTGCTCCAGGTCCCCACCAGCACTCCCTACGGCTTGGCCCCAGTTTGCCACCCCAATGCTGTCACCCTTGCCCTACCCTTACCCAAATGTGATCTGATGTTGACCAGACTACTGTCTCATTACCTGTGTGTCGATTTTAGAAGCTGTGAGTTGGCAGACACGGCCACATGAGGCCCACACATGTGTTTTGTTAGGCCCACAAGGTTTAAAAAAACCAAAAAACTTGAATTGGTTGCCAATGTTTAAAAACCAGGAGAGTCCACATAAAAATCCAGATTTCCGGCTTCTCTTTAAAAATCTGAAGATCTGGCAACACCGGGTTCACATTCCCCCATGACAGCAAGCGGCTGGAGCGGGTTGTGGTGGCCCCTTCAGATGGAGCAGGCACTCCTGGTCAGGCAGACACGACACCACCCCGGTGTGCGGCTCCACTCGCTGCATCACCAGCACAGCTCCTGCAGGCGTCTAAGTCAGGACCCTAGACTTACTTCTTATCTGCTCATATCTCTACCTGTTCCTGCGCAGCAAGACGACTATCTTGTAGCATCTTAGAGGAGGCAGCATGGGGCAGTGAGAAGAGTCCTGGACTGGTGGTTAGTAGGAAGATGAGTATCATCTTTAAGTGCAACAGAATGAAAAACCAGAACCAATGGATCCAAGCCGCAGGGGGCTGACTTTGACTCAAACTAAGGAAAGACTCTCTAACACCCCTGGATCCACTCCTGCTCCTATCACTTCCTAGCCACACAGGCTTGACTAACAAAACACTTTGAACTTCAATTTCCCTGTCTACCAAGCAAGTACATCATTGAGGACTCACAGGTCTAAAATTCTCTGGTTCCTTATGTTCTATGGGGAAGCATAGTATAGTGGAAAAAAAAATAGACTTTAGAGTCAGACAGGCTTGGATTTGAATCCCAGCTTTCTTCCTTAATGAAGATAAACTTTATTGCTGAAAATGAAGATGGTGCTCAGGCTGTGTCTAGTAAGTAGTCATCAAGATGGTCTAAGGGTTTCATCCTGATGTGGTGGTAGAGGAGGCCACATCCCAGTGGGTAAGTGGGCTGAGTCTACTTTAAACACTCCTAGTAGACACTCCTAGTGACAATCATTCAAAAAGAGGTGGATACTTAGAAAGAGAGAAGTAGGAAGGTGAGCAGGCCTCGGGCACAAAAGGAAGATGCCGTCTTGACTTTGCTTTTTCTCTTGATCCTGGACACAACTTTAGGAAAAAGGCTTTTATCTCACTGAGGTAAGCCAGGAGCTAAACAGACAGCAAATGGGTTTTACAGAATTATCTGTGAATCTCTTGAGCTACTCCTTGATCTTTGGCAATGTCATATTTAAATTTTTTTTTAAAAAAGACAAATACACGTAAGTCAATAAACCTTCTGAAAAAGGAAATCTATAAAAATAAAATGTCTGCTATGAATGATGATGAGGGGCAAAAAAAAGCACACACACACACAACAACAAACAACAAATAGTAAACACACTCATTCTTTTCCAAGGAAAAATCATCTAAAAACATTTACCCAAATAGCAGCTCACCTTAAGATCCAACGGGAGCTTGTTGGAGGTGAACACACTTAGCTTCATCTGAGGAATGCTGATTTTGAGATTTTCAAAGTAGTATCGAATTGGTGTTCCACCTTGCTCAGCTGCCTTTTCATGGAGGTTTTCATCATATTTTTCCACCTCTGGTACAAAGGAAGAATTAAAAAAAAAAAAAGAATTTCTTAGTCTCATGATCCAAACACTTGTATTCACATTGAAAAAAATCATCAAAAAAAAGAAAACCATCTATCACTCTCAATTTAGTTTGTGAGGGTACAGTGACGTGTATAGTATTCTGATGCCATTCTTTGTGACAGTAGATCTGTTTTGTGTTGTTTATCGAAAAAGAAGACTAGCATGTTAACTCGTGACTCTATACCATCCAACAGATGTCATCTTTGGAAAAAATCATCCAGATGGAAAAGCCAAAGGCCACAGGTGTATTTCTTAGCAATGTTATTATCAATGACCCAGATTATCTAAATTTATTTTCCTAGGATCATATCCAAATAAGGTCTTGGAGTGCAGTGTAACTGAATCAAAATGAGTATCACCAATTCATGAATCTGAGTGAAACATAATGCCTGAAAAAGAATCAGGCTGCGGGCTGTAAAGACGTAATATCACTACAAGCAGCGCCCTGTCTCCCAAATGGTGGACATCCATTTAAATAGGACAATGAAGGCAGATTTTTTTACTTGCCATCTCATGAAATAAAAGGAGTAGCATGGGCTACAACACAGCAATGTGCTCTTTGCAATTGATGCCGTATGCACATCCAACTGGGCAGCATATTTTGCCTTGGCTTCACGTGCCTTGGAAATAAAACCAGAGAGCTTGTACATACCTATTTATCAAACACATTTATGTTGTAAGCTATTATCAGTGCTACTTACAGAAAAATGATACTGCAACAGAGACCTGCCCATTTATGCTGAGGAAGCAGAAACAGCTACAGACAGGATGGCAGGTACTTTAAGGAGCAGCAGGACTGGGCTTGTGGATCTGAGGGCTGCATGCTGCCTCTGTCCCATCCCATCAGCACTGGTGACAACATACCAAAAATATGGGAAGCAACCTCTTAGTCAGCTCCCACTTCAATGAAAGGCAGGCAAGGATTTTACAAAAGTCTAAATCCATGCTTGAGGAGAAATTTATTACAGCAACTTATAAGAAAATTTACAAGAAAAGCATGTCGAATCAAATTTAAAGTAAAACTTCCCAGGAAGGTACCAAAACAGAATGGATACCTGGCAGGCAGGCTCCCAAGTAGCTGTCTGAATACAAATAAACACAGGCGTTCCAACCCAAAGTGGAAAACACAGCATTAAATAGACAGGATCTTGCTCTTGATCCCAAATACTCTTAAAGCTTAAATTCTAAATCTGGGATAAAAAGAATAAAAATATTTTTCTTGCATTGTGCGTATGTATGTACATGTGTACACACATTCCCAGTGATTTTTTTTCTCTAGCCAACATGGGCAGATAAACATAAAAGCCTCTTTCTTATCATTTCTTCAGGCTCAATATTTAGTTTAGGCTCTGAAAGACTGAGTATTATCGACTTTTTTCTAAGCTGTATACACAGCCATGAAAAGCCCATCTAAGAGCGGGAGGAAAGGCTGTGATAAAAAGAAGCAACAGCTCAATTATTTCTGTAGCACTGCTGGAAACCTGGGCTTTTCAATAGCTTATCTTACTCCCTTCTACAAAGAAGAGAATAAATAAGTAGAAACCTTTGTAATTACAGAAAGGCACAAGGGTTTGGATGTCAAAAGTTAATGAATTGAGGATAGCCAATTTTATTTTCTCAACTAAACCAAAGGAACTGCCAAAGGGATTTCTGATTCTTGGCCTGGAGTCTGTTTAATAAACAAAGGTTAGGAAACAAAGTGGTTTGCTAAATGACTAACATCATTTCTGTCATCCTAGAGCAGATGAATCAAAAAAATGCAAAGCAAAGAGGAATAGTATATTGCTTCCCAAAGGTGTACCACCGGATACTCCAGGATTCCAGAAGACCCTCTGAATGGCTCCTTTAGTTCACAGAGATAACTCAGACAACAAGTAATACTTTGAAAAAGCACAACTGAAACACAAGCCTTAGCTTCCTAGCTCAGGCTGAGATGTGGAAAGGGAGCCTATCAGATACCAAGGGGCTACCTACTTTTACAAACATACTCAAAAATATCATCTTTGGACCAATTCCCAAACACAGATGTAGAATATTCAACATTACCTGATTCTGCTTGATCGTAGCCAAAGAAACTTAGCAGCTTGAGGAGCAGTTTCTCCTCAATTTGTACTGTGAATCTCTGAGCTGTGATCATCAGATGCTAGAGATAAAGAAATTCTGATTTAAAGTGTGAACACCAGAAGGAACATTCATCTGTGCTATTAAGAAGGCCTCAATGACATGGTATGCTTTCATTTATCATGTGGCTTTATAACTGTAATGCCAAATTATTTCCGGGTTATCTCTCTCTATATTGTTGTGATTAACTAAAAACTCCAAAAGATGTTTAATAGATGGTTTGCCATTCTACTGTTTGATTCCCAGGCAATCTGGGCCTCATTAGTCAGGATTCCAGCCTCAGATGCACTGTGGTGGATGAACTTTATGGTGTGTGCTCCCATGGATGGCAGCTAATTTAAGGAGCAGCATGGCTGGGCTTGTGGATCCGAGGGCTACAGGCAGGCTTGGTCCCATCAGCACTGGTGATAAAGGACCAGAAATATGGGAAGTAACCCCTGGTCAGCTTCCACTTTTCCAGAGTTTGCTGTTGGAACAGCTAGCTTGTGTGTGGAGACCCCTCCAAGAAAGAAAGTTTATCATTTGTAACTATCTGCTTTTGGTAAACAGTGTGGTAACTTAGGTAGCAGCACGTCTGTCTCAAGGTCAGACCCATCATAGCCCTTTCCCAATATTTCAGGGTTATTCTGTGTGTGTGTGTGTGTGTGTGTGTGTGTGTGTGCGCGCGCGCGCGCGCATAGGTGCACATCTCACTCTGTCACCCAGGCTGGAGTGCAGTGGCGTGATCGCAGCTCACTGTAGCCTCGAACTCCCAGGCTCAGGACCTCCCACCTCAGCCTGCTAAGTAAGTAGTTGCGACTACAGGTGCTTGCCACCACGTCCAGCTAATTTTTGTATTTTTTATAGAAATGGGGTTTCACCATGTTTCCCAAGCTGGTCTCAAACTCCTGGGCTCAAGAGATCCGCCCGCCTTAGCCTCCCAAAGTGCTGAGATTACAGGTGAGAGCCAGTGAGCCCAGCTGGGGTTATTCTATTTTTAATAATAGATCTGGATCATGCCTGGTCCTGACCTATCTAGAAGATGCTATACTTTCCTACAGTGACTTCACTCTGATGAATATGGACTCTGGCCCATATGGACTCAGTACCATCAAACTATCACCTGCAAGGTTACTGAAAACACAACTGAGAATACAAAGGGCCAGAAGGAGGAGTTCCTTCAATTCCTCCAAACAATCTATTATGTCACATGTGGCTTAACCCTGCAGAGCTATTCCCATCAGCACCCAGCACTGCTGCTCTGAGACTTGGCTGTGAGAGAACAAATCAACGTTCCAGCATGGCATCAACCCACCAGCCTCCTCCACCAGCCCACCTTGTAGATGTTGGTCAGTGCACTCTTACTGGGGAACTTCACTGCGTTGACTTGCACAGCTGGGCCGGTCTCGATGACCTCATTCTCATTGCTCAGGGGAGTCACATAGAGCATGAAGGGCTGCGTAGTACCAATGAGCTGATTGTCCACCTATGGCCACGAAGAGGTAGCAAAGCAAAAACAAAAACAGACCAGTGGCTCAGTTTCCATTTTTACGCTTGAGTGGGGCCTCATAATGAGCAGGTTGCTCAGAAAGTACCCTTGTCATTTCACTCGATCTCAATGGCAGCTCACAAAAGGGCAGTCATAATAAAGTAAGCAGTCATAATAACAGACGCTAAATTTCATTAGGGGAGTGCTTTTCTAAGAGAATAGATTTTGTTTTCTCACCTCAAAAAAATAAGTACGTGAGGCAATACATATATTAGCTCAATTTAGCCATTCCACAACATAAAAATATCGCCAAACATCATGTTGTACACAATGAATATATACAATTTTTTTTTTTTTTTTGAGACAGAGTTTCACTCTTGTTGCCCAGGCTGAAGTGCAGTGGCGGAATCCTGGCTCACTGCAACCTCTGCCTCCTGGATTCAAGCGATTCTCCTGCCTCAGCCTCCTGAGTAGCTGGGATTACAGGCATGCACCACTATGCCCGGCTAATTTTATATTTTTAGTAGAGACGGGGTTTCTCCATGTTGGTCAGGTTGGTCTTGAACTCCTGACCTCAGGTGATCTGCCCACCTTGGCCTCCCAAAGTGCTGGGATTACAGGCATGAGCCACCGTGCCCAGCCAACTATATACAATTTTTGTTCATTGGTTAAAAAATCAACTATTGGCCAGGCACGGTGGCTCACACCTGTAATCCCAGCACTTTGAGAGGTTGCGGTGGGTGGATCACGAGGTCAGGAGTTTGAGACCAGCCTGGCCAACATGATGAAACCCCGTCTCTACTACAAATACAAAAATTAGCTGGGCGTGGTGGTGGGCCCCTGTAATCCCAGCTACTCAGGAGGCTGAGGCAGGAGAATCGCTTGAACCCAGGAGGCAGAGGTTGCAGCGAGCCGAGATAGCGCCACTGCACTCCATCCAGCCTGGGCAACAGAGACAGACTCCATCTCAAAAAAAATAAAAATAAAAATAAAAAACTATTTGAAAAAAGTAATGTTTTAAGTCCACGACCTGCTGAACGAAAAAAAATTAATTAAAAAAATAAAACAGATGATACTATGTGTGAAGCTCCATGCTAGCCACTTCATATGCGTGATCTCAAGTCACATCATACCTGTAATGCTGGTGGTTAAACTAAGGGTTTGCTGCAGTCCTTATGACAACTTCATGAGCTCTGTCCTTATATTACAGATGAAGAAGCTGAGAAGAGAGGCCCTTGCTTAGGGTCACACTGCTGGTCAGTGGCAGAACTAGAACTTGAATCCCGGTCTGTCTGACCCCAAGACCAGCACTCCTAAACACTATGCTATCGATGCTTCTCTCTCGCTCCAAATTCCTTCAAGACAATTTAAATTAGAGAACCAGGAGCTCAAATGCCTACCAAATTGTAACAGTTTCCTCTACTAAAGTCAACTCCCTTCTCGGGAATGAAACGATTAAGTCAGTGGCATTAGGGTTGACTCTATTTACGCAGCCGTGATCAGTGCCATCACAGAGGACACTTGCCACACTCAGACGTGCATGGATGTCTAGAGGCTCCTTGCAGGAAGCAGCCATCTTCATGTTCTGTCTCACATCAAAGTTCACCACCAGGAAGAGGAAAGAGGAGAGAACATCTTTTTGGGTACCCCTAAGAGATCATCTGCAGGTACTTTCCACCCATGCCCTATCATATCACTTCCTAAACCCCTAAAAGCTAGGTATTATTCCTCCTCATTTTACAAACAAGTAGACAGAAGCTTAGAAAAGTTAAATTATGTTGGCAACAGAATGAGACTCCGTCTCAAAAAAAAAAAAAAAAGAAAGAAAGAAAAAAAGTTAAATTACTTGCCCTCATTCGCACAGCTTGTAAGTGGAAGAGGTGGGATACAAATGCAGAGATTTCTGGCACCGAATCCTCTGACCTCTCCATTGTATTGCAGGGATTTCCAAATAGACATGTTTGTACAACCAGAAATGACTTTCCTTCTGTTCGTTCTCAGGGCAGGGATAAGGGCAAGAGACTTGGAGTATTTTTTCCTACTTCCATTCCTTCCTCCTGCAATGTATTCTCTATATAGCAGCCAAAGTGATCTTTCAATAAAATACAAATCGAGTCATACAGCCCCTTCCTTTACACTCTTCAGTGGTGTTCCTTTCTCTTAGGATAAAACCAGACTTCTCACCACAGCCTCTGAGGCCTGCATGAACTGGCACCAAATTCTCCAACTTCATCACACACTCACCACTCTTTCAGGTTCCCTACCATCCTCACTCGAGCCTCCTTATTGTTTCTAAAATGTGGGCAATTCCTTCCTTCCTCAGGGTCTCTGAATTGCCTGAAATGGTTTTCCTAGTGACCATCTCTATCATTTGCTCATTCTATTCCTCCAAGTTTCAGTTCAGCTCTCATTTCCTCAGGAAGATCTTCCTGAGCCACTTTTTCTAAAGTAGCACTTTATCTAAAGTAGCTATTCTTTACAGCAGTTATCACAGAATGTCATTATTCATTTGTTTGCTTGCCTGCATATTGATTGGCTGACTTTCTCTCTAGGCTGTTGGCTCAAGAAGAGCAAAGCCTGCATTTTTTGAAGTCATAACCATATCTCCAGAACCTAATACAGTGTCGGGCACACACTTGATGCTCAGTAAGAATGGACTGAATGAATGACTCATTACCTATCTCATCCAAATATGAAATGGCAATAAAGGGCTCGACCATATTGTCTTCTCCTTTATTCTTTCACTAAACACATCTGACACAAGGTGTCATAACTGAGAATTACTAATTCTAGCTAGTTTTATTCTCCCAATTAGATCAGATGCTCCCTAAGGAGAGGATCTCTATTTTCTGTTTTTAAAAATTCCTTCTTGCAGCACTGTAATCACAGTAAAATACAAACCTGCTTATTTTCTATGATTTGCAGCATACATCACATAAAGAGGTATTATAAGAAAAAACAACTTTTTGGCCGGGCGTGGTGGCTCACGCCTGTAATCCCAGCACTCTGGGAGGCCAAGGTGTGCACATCACCTGAGGTCAGGAGTTCGAGACCAGCCTGGCCAACATAGTGAAACCTTGTCTCTACTAAAAACTACAAAAATTGCTGGGCATGGTGGCAGGCACCTGTAATCCCATCTATTCGGGAGGCTGAAGCTGGAGGATCACTTGAACCCGGGAGGCGGAGGTAAGCAGTAAGCAGAAATCGCACCACTGCACTCCAGCCTGGGCGACAGAGTGAGACTCTGTCTCAAAATAAATAAACAAACAAACAACTTTTTAAAGTAAAGAATAAAGTTAAAGAAACTAATGAACAGCAAATGGTTCCTTGAATTGTCTCTGTAAGGTCAAAAAAAGGAGGACAAAGAAAAATAGCTGTAAGATATTAACTATTTGTGCACAAATAAATAGGATACGATTAGCCTGAATTCTTTGTTATTTGTGATATATAATAAAAGAAAAATTTCTTCTGAAAAGAGGTTCTGGCCTCGACAATCTGGATGGAACTGCATGACATGTTAAGGGAGAGAAGGAGCCCCAGTCATGGGAGACACATTGCATATACTCCCAGTAAGGAGTAGTTTGTCCATTTGGGAAAAAGAACCACAGTCTGGGGCTTTGGATTCTTCTTTTGGAAATGTCTACCAGGAACTAGTGTCCTGAACATATTTAAACTTTGATGAAGGTTATAAAGGAAAAGCATTCCAAGTATGATGTTACAAACAGATAGACGTTGTTTTGATAGCACAGTAACAGTACTCTGCCAAAAATTGTAAAAGTCAACTTTTTCAGAACTCCGAAAGTTAATAAAAAACTTGCAACAATCTAAGGAGCATTTATTCAAGAAAATAAGCTGAAACTCAGTAAGAACAGCGAGCTCTGTGGCATTTTAATTTGTCCTATTCTCTTTACCCCCACCCCAGCTCCACAGTAGCCTTGAAAACCAACCGCCCTACAGTCATACTGAAAACAAAGCAGTCCTAGCCGACACTCCAGGAGCCAGAAGGAGTTTGCAGCTCCCCCAGGAGTCCCATCCCCAGACTTGTCAGTATTTGGTTTGTCTGGCATCTCTCTCATTCCTGATATTAATAATCTGTGTCTTCTCTTTTTCTCCTGCTCAGACTGGTTAGAGGCTTATTAATTGTATTGATCTTAAATATCTTACCGATATATATATATATATATCTCCTATTAGTTCTATCCCTCTAAGAGAACCCTGACTAATACACATTTTGGTACCAGGAGTGGTTCTAGAAGAACAGAATATTAAGGATAGAGTTCTTTCATTGGCTTTGGGGTTTCTGGAGTTGGCTGCTTAATATGATTAGACCCAAAAATGCTAAGGACTGTACTTCTAATAGCATGGAGAATATTGATAGTCCTTGGCGTGAACCGTTTGGAGAATTATGCAAAATAAATGCATTTGACACTCCTGATTCACCTCTCACGAGAGGCAAGGATTTTAGTGACTCTATACATAATACCTCTGGCCAGATGTAGAAAACCAAGTAACATAATGAAGCTGGTTGGTTGCTCCTAAGTTCAGTGGACAAAGTGATGAAAGAAAATGATGAACTCAGGGATTCTGTCTCCCAGCTTCAGAAGCAGATACTGAGCCTCAAAACTGCTAAGATTGCCCTAAGTGAGAGTCTTATCTTCTGCAGAGAAAGAGCTGAAATTGTGGAAAAACAGACACAAGCTCTTATCATGCAAGTGGCTAACCTGCAACGAAAGATGCACGCACAGCCTCACCAGGTGTCTACTGTTAAAGTGAGGGCACTGATTGGAAAAGAATGGGACCCTGCGACTTGGAATGGGGATGTGTGGGAGGACTGTGATGAAGCTCGGGGAAACTGAGTTTGTAAACTCTGATGAGCCTTTTTTGCCAGAAGGAAGAGCTTCCCCATCCCCAGCAGTGGCAACATCCCCTCCTCGACCCATGCTGTCATCAGCTTTCCACTTTTGTCTGAGGAGATGAATCCTATGCTGCCTGAGACAACAGTGATGACCTCCTTGAGGCAGTTGCCAGGAAAAATAATGTTGACTCTCCTCAGGAGTCACCCCCAACACCCCTTTGCTTCTAGACCTAAAGTCCCGGCAGGCCCCTAGATGTGAGGTTGAGAGTGTGACTCATGAGGAGGTGTACTACACTCGAAAAAAAAAGTTTGAGTTCTCTAATTTATACAGACAGAAATCTGGAGAACAGATATGGGAATGGATATTAAAGGTATGGGATAATAGCGGAAGGAACATAGGGTTGGATCAGGCTTTATTGATCTCGGCCCACTAAGTAGGCACTCTGCTTTTAATGTTGCAGCTTGGAGAGGTAAAAAAGGTTCTAATAGTTTATTTACTTGGTTAGCTGAAATATAGATTAAAAGATGGCCCACTGTGAGTGAGCTGGAAATGTGTGATCTCTTTTGGTTTAATGTATAGGAAGGGATCCAAAGGCTTAGGGAGATTGGGATGCTGGAGTGGATTAGCCACTTCAGACCTACTCATCCCAGCTGGGAGGGTCCAGAAGATACACCCTTGACCAATGCCTTGCGGAACAGATTTGTAAGGGCAGCACCTGCATCTCTGAAGAGCCCTGTAATTGCTTTTCTCTGTATGTCAGATCTAACGGTGGGGACAGCAATCATTAGCTACAAAATTTAAATACAATGGGGATAACTGGATCCCGAGGTGGCAGGTTGCCAAGTGGCAGCACTCGATCATCAAAGGCAAGGTGGGCATAGCTACCATAATGCACAAAAGAGGCAAAGTGGCAATCAGAACAGTCTGACTCATGTAGAGCTCTGGCACTGGCTAATTAATCATGGTGGTCCTAGAAGTGAAATTGATAGGAAGCCTGCTGCATTCCTACTTAATTTATACAAGCAGAAAACTTCTAGGTTGAATGGACAAAAAACTAGTTTGAATTATAAAAACAAAGAATCATGGCCCCTCAGTCAATTTCTAGACTTGAGCCAGTTTACAGACCCAGAACCCCTTGAATGAAGGGGAGGCCGGATCCCCTTGAGGAAGGACCCCACTACATCACTGACAATTTATGCAGTGAATCTTTCTCCCATCCTTCCCCAAGTAGACTTCCAGCCTTTTACCAGGGTAACTGTGCATTGGGGAAAGGGAAAGGATCAGACATTTCGGGGATACAGGACACTGGCTCTGAGCTGACGTTGATTTCAGGGGACCCAAAATGTCATTTTGCCCTCCAGTTAAAGTAGGGGCTTATGGAGGTCAAGTAATTAATGGAGTTTTAGCTCAGGCCTGACTTACAGTGGGTCCACTGGGTCCCCAGACTCATCCTGTGGTCATGTCCCCAGTGCCAGAATGCATAATTGGCATAGACATACTTAACAGCTGGCAGAACCCCCACATTGGCTCCCTGACTGGTAGGGTTAGGGCTAGTACGATGGGAAAGGCCAAATGGAAGCCGTTAGAGCTGCCTCTACCTAGAAAAATAGTAAACCAAAAACTGTATCACATCCCTGGAGGGATTGTGGAGATTAGTGCCACTATCAAGGACTTGAAAGACGCAGGGGTGGTGATTCCCACCACATCCTTGTTCAACTCTTCCATTTGGCCCATGCAGAAGACAGATGGTTCTTGGAGAATGACAGTGGATTATCGTAAGCTTAACCAAATGGTGACTCCAATTGCAGCTGCTGTACCAGATGTGGGGTTTCACTGCTTGAGCAAATTAACACATCTCCTGGTACCTGGTATGCAGCCACTGACTTGGCAAATGCCTTTTTCTCCATTCCTGTCCACAAGGCCTACCAGAAGCAATCTGCCTTCAGCTGGCAAAGCTAGCAATATACCTTTACTGTCCTACCGCAGGGGTATATCAACTCTCCAGCTTTGTGTCATAATCTTATTTGGAGAGACCTTGATGGCTTTTTGCTTCCACAAAATATCGCACTGGTCCATTACACTGTTGACATTATGCAGATTGGATCCAGTGAGCAAGAAGTAGCAAACACACTGGACTTATTGGTGAGACCTTTGAGTGCCAGAGGATGGGAAATAAATCCGACTAAAATTCAGGGAACTTCTACCTCAGCAAAATTGCTAGGGATCTAGTGGTGTGTGGCCTGCCAACACATTCCTTCTAAGTTAAAGGAGTTGCTGCGTTTGGCCCCTCCTACAACCAAGAAAGAGGTACAATGCCTAGTGGGCCTATTTGGATTTTGGAGGCAACACATTCCTCATTTGGGTGTATTACTCCAGCCCATTTATTAAGTGACCCAAAAGGCTGCCAGTTTTGAGTGGGGTCCAGAACAGGAAAAGACTCTGCAACAGGTCCAGGCTGCTGTGCAAGCTGCTCTGCCATCTGGGCCATATGACCCAGCAGATCCAATGGTGCTTGAGGTGTCAGTGGCAGATACGAATGCTGTTTGGAGCCTTTGGCAGGCCCCCATAGGTGAATCACAGCAGAGGCCTCTAGGATTTTGGAGGAAGGCCCTGCCGTCTTCTGCAGATAACTACTCTCCTTTTGAGAGACAGCTCTTGGCCTGTTACTGGGCTTTGGTGGAAAATGAACGTTTGACTATGGGTCATCAAGTCACCATGCGACCTGAACTGCCTATCCTGAACTGTGTGTGTGTGTGTTTTTTTTTTAAACATTTATACAATAATATTATTTTAATCAAGAGTTTCTTAAAATTTCATCAAGGACTTTTTTTTTTTTTTTTGAGACAAAGTCTCGCTCTTGTTGCCCAGGCTGGAGTGTAATGGAGTGGTCTTGGCTCACTGCAGCCTCCACCTCCCAGGCCCAAGTGATTCTCCTGTTTCAGCCTCCCAAGTAGCTGAGACCACAGGCACCCGCCACTGCCCAGATAATCTTTGCATTTTTAGTAGAGATGGAGTTTCACCACGTTGGCCAAACTCCTGACCTCGGGCCATCTGCCCACCTTGGCCTCCCAAAGTGCTGAGACTACAGGTGTGAGCCACCGGGCCAAGCCAAGGATCTTAATATAGTCATTTATGGCAAAAGAAAAATAACATTTTTGGGTTGGATGCAGTGGCTCACACCTATAATCCCAGGACCCTGGGAGGCCTAGGCGGGCAGATGGCTCGAGTCCAAGAGTTCAAGACCAGCCTGGCCAACACGGCGAGATCCCTGTCTCCATAAAAAATACAAAAATCAGCCAAGTGTGGCAGCACACACCTGTATTCTCAGCTACTTGGGAGGCTGACGTGGGAGGATCACTTGAGCCTAGGAGGAGGAGGAGGGTGCAGTGACCCGAGGGAGCACCACTGCACTCCAGCCTGGGTGATACAGCAAGACTCTTGTCTCAAAAAAATATATTTAAAAAAACCACAAAACATCTTTTGGGAGTAAAAGTGTTTATCCCCACTGCTTCACTTAACTAGCCTTAAAAAAGCAATAAAATAAAATAAGATGTTTTGTTTGATCACATAGATTTACAGTTACTCAAATGAAAGATTTTATTTACAAATTAATAATAAAAACGAAGGCTGAAGTGGGCAAATTACTTGAGGTCAGGAGTCAGAGATCAGCCTGGCCAACGTGGTGAAACCCCATCTCTACCAAAAAATATAAAAACTAGCTGGATGTGGTGGTGCACACCTGCAAACTGAACTGGGTGCTTTCTGACCCACCCATCTAGCCATAAAGTGGGTTGTACACAGCGGCATTCCATCATCAAATGGAAGTGGTATATATGTGACCAGGCTCGAGCAGGTCCTGAAGGCACACGTAAGCTACATGAGGAAGTGGCTTAAATGCCTATGGTCTCCACTCCTGCCACCCTGCCTTCTCTCCCCTAGCCTGCACCGATGGCTTCATGGGGAATTCCCTATGATCAGTTGACAGAGGAAGGGAAGACTAGGGCCTGGTTCACAAATGGTTCTGCACGATATGTAGGCACCACCCAAAAGTGGACAGCTGCAGCACTACAGCCCCTTTCTAGGACATCCCCGAAGGACAGCAGTGAAGGGAAATCTTCCCAGTGAGCACTTCGAGCAGTGCACCTGGTCATACACTTTGCATGGAAGAAGAAATGGCCAGATGTGTGATTATATACTGATTCAAGGGAGGTAGCCAATGGTTTGGCTGGATCGATGGTCAGGGACTTGGATGAAGCATGATTAGAAAACTGGTGATAAGGAAATTTGGGAAGAGGTATGTGGATGGAACTCTCTGAGTGGTCAAAAACTGAAGATATTTGTATCCCATTTGAGTGCTCACCAATGGGTGACTTCAGCAGAGGAGGATTTTAACAACCAAGTGGATAGGATGACCTGTTCTGTGGACACCACTCGGCCTCTTTCCCCAGCCACTCCTGCCATCTCCCACTGGGACTATGAACAAAGTGGCCATGGTGGCAGGGATGGAGGTTATGCATTGGCTCAGCAACATGGACTTCCACTCACCAAGGCTGACCTGTCTACGGCCACCACTGAGTGTCCAATTTGCCAGCAGCAGAGACCAACACTGAGCCCTCGATAGGGCACCATTCTTCTGGGTGATCAGCCAGCTACCTGGTGGCAGGTTGATTATATTGTACCTCTTCCATCATGGAAAGGGCAGAGTTTGTCCTCACTGGAATAGACGCTTACTCCAGATACGGGTTTGCCTATCCTGCATGCAATGCTTCTGACAAGACTGCATCTGTGGACTCACGGAATGCCTTATCCACTGTCATGGTATTCCACACAGCATTGCCTCTGACCAAGGCACTCACCTTATGGCTAAAGAAGTGTGGCCGTGGGCTCATGCTCATGGAATTCACTAGTCTTTACCATGTTCCTCATCATCCTGAAGCAGCTGTATCGATAGAATGGTGAAATGGCCTTTTGAAATCACAATTACAATGCCAACTAGATGACAACAGCTGGGGCAAAGTTCTCCAGAAGGCTATGTATGCTCTGAATCAGCATCCAATATATGGCACTGTTTCTCCCATGGCCAGGATTCACAGGTCCAGGAATCAATGGGTGGAAGTGGAAGTGGCACCATTCATCACACCCCTAATGATCCACTAGCACAATTTTTGCTTCCTGTTCCTGCAACGTTACGTTCTCCTGGCCTAGAGGTCTTACTTAGTTCCAGAGGGAGGAACACTGCCACCAGGAGACAAAACAACGATTCCATTAAACCGGAAGTTAAGATTGCCACCTGGACACTTTGGGCTCCTCCTAACTTTACGTCAAGAGGCTAAGAAGGGAGTTACAGTATTGGCTGGGGTGACTGACCCAGACTATCAAGATGAAATCAGTCTACTACTCCACAATGGAGGTAAGGAAGATTATGCATGGAATACAGGAGATCCATTAGGGCATCTCTTAGTATTACCATGCCCTGTGATTAAGGCAATGGGAAACTACAACAGCCCAATCCAGGCAGGACTACAAATGGTCCAGACCCCTCAGGAAGGAAGGTTTGGGTGACTCCACCGGGAAAAAAACCCACAAAACCACGACCTGCTGAGGTGCTTGCTGAAGGTAAAGGGAATACAGACTGGGTAGTAGAAGAAGGTAGTCATCAATACTAGCTATGACCACATGACCAACTGCAGAAACAAGGACTGCAATTGTCATGAGTATTTCCTCTTTCTTTTGTTAAAAACATGTTTGTGCATGTATACACTTGTTCTAAGAAAATATCTTCATTTTATTTCCTTTCTCCTTCATAATGTGACTAGATTTATTGACTTCATATCAGCATTCAAGCTTCATTAACTTTATGTAACAGTATTTGGGTTAGGGACTGGTGTGTTTCCAGCTGTATGAAGGGTAGTTGTATTATGTTAGGTGTAATTATGACCTTATAATCTCGGCAGTTGACAAAGGGTAGACTTGTGATGGTTAATACTGAGTGTCGACTTGATTGGATTGAAGAATACAAAGTATTGATCCTGGGTGTGTCTGTGAGGGTGTTGCCAAAAAAGATTAACATTTGAGTCAGTGGGCTGGGAAAGGCAGATCCACCCTTTATCTGGTGGGTGCAATTTAATCAGCTGCCAGCAAATATAAAGCAGGCAGAAACACATGAGACAGGCCTACCCTCCCAGCCTACATCTTTTTCCCATGCTGGATGCTTTCTGCCCTTGAACATCGGACTCCAAGTTCTTCAGTTTTGGGACTCAGACTGGTTCTCCTTGCTCCTCAGCCTGCAGACAGCCTAGTGTGGGAACTTGTGATCATGTAAGTTAATATATATATATATCTCCTTTTAGTTCTCTCCCTCTAAGAGAACCCCGACTACACCAGTAATATTCTTTACTTTGAAATCTGTTCCATCTGATGTTAATCTAGTCATTCTCACTTCCTATGACAAGTGTCAACATGTTATATCTTTTTTCATTTTCTTTCCTTTTAACCTATTTGTGTCTTTATCCTTAATGTGTGTTTCTTGTAGGCAACATATAATTGGTTCTTGCTTTTTTTATACAACTTGATAATCTCTGCCTTTTCATTATGGTGTTTACAACATTTAAATTTAGTTAATTGATACCATTAGGTTGGAGTCTACCATCTTGCTATTTATTTTTTATTTGTCCTATCTATTCCTTTCCCTGCTTTCTGTTTTCTGCCTTCTCTTGGATTATTTTTTTATGATTTCTTTTTTTTTTTTTTCCCTGAGACGGCAGAGAATCCATCTGTCACCCATGCTGGAGTGCAGTGGCACAATCTTGGCTCAATGCAACCTCCACCTCCTAGGTTCAAGCAATACTCCTGCCTCAGCCTCCCGAGTAACTGGGATTACAGGTGTGCACCACCACACCTGGCTAATTTTGTATTTTTAGTAGAGACGGGGTTTCACCATGTTGGCCAGGCTGGTCCCGAACTCCTGACCTCAAGTGATCCACCTGCCTTAGCTTCCCAAAGTGCTGGAATTACAGGCGTGAGCCACCTCGCCTGGCCTAATTTCATTTTATCTCCTTTGTTGAATTATTAGTTATAACTCTTTGTTATTTGGGTGGTTAAGAGTTTATGCTGTTTATCTTTATAAGTCTACATTCGAGTGACATCATACCACATCGTGTATAAGATTACACTAACAGACTTCTATTTCTCCCCTTCAGCCTTTATGCTATTGTTGATAAGAATCTCACTCTTACTTTAAATAAGAAGAAAATAATCTTATATATTTACCCAGGTAGTTATCATTTCTGGTATTCATTACTTTGTGTAGAACAGACTTCAATCTGATACTATTTTTTTCCTTCTGCCTGATGATATCCTTTTACATTTTTTGTAGCATGGGTCTGCTGATACCTTTCAGTACTTTAAAGATGTTGCTCATTGTCTTCCCACTCCCATTGTTCCCAACAAGAAATCTGTTGTCATTCTTATCTTTATTCCTTGGCACATAACATGTCTTTTTTCTCTTGTTCCTTTGCTTTAACACTGGTTTTGAGTAATTTGATTATGATGTGCCTTGGTATAGTTTCCTTCACAGTTGTGTGCTATATTCCATCCAGTGTAGTTTTCATTACATTTTAATCTTTTCAAGCTTTAGCTTTTTTATGTCTTCCATATTGCTACTTAACCTTTTGAACACAGAGAATACAGTTATATTAACAGTTTTAATGTCCTCCAAAAATTCTAACATCTGTGCCAGTTATGGATCAGTTTTGACCAATTAGTCTCCTCATTATATAGAAAGTTTTCCTACTCCTTTGCACACCTGGTAATTTTTGATAGGATGTCAGATATTGTGAATTTTACCTTGTTGGGTGCTACATTGTTGTATTCCAATAAATCTTCTTAAGCTTTATTCAAGGATATGGTTAATTTACTTGGGAAGAGGTTGATTCTTTCAGATCTTCCTTTTATGATTTCTTAGGCAGGTCTACAGCAGTGCTCAGTTTAGGGCTAATTAATCATGAAGGCAAGGCTTTCCTGAGACTCTTCCCAACGTCTCATAAATTCTTAGTTTCTCCAGTCCAGCTGGTGGGTGCAAGCACTATTCCTAGCCCTGTGTGGGCAGCAGGCACTGTTCCCTCTGACCCTTTCAGATGGGTAGTTTCCTCACATACATCACTGACTAATACTCGGCTAAATATTCAAGAGGGACTGTCTATAGATCTTCAGAGTTTTTCTGTGCAGCTCTCTATGCCCAAGTGTACCATCCTATAACTACAGATACCTTGGTCTCCCTAGACTCTCAGCTCTGTTTTTTCAACTTCTCCACTGTGCTAGGTACTTGCTTGTTCTCCCCTCCCTGGAAATTTTCTCAAATTGGTAAGAAAGGGCAATTACAGGGCTCAGCTCTTTTGTTTCCCACCTCTCAAAGCACTGTCCTTCATTGTTCTTGGGTTGTTTCAGGTGGGAGGGTAAATTTAGTCCCTGTTACTCCATCTTGACTGAAAGCAAAGTCCAGTTCTTTAGTTTGTTCTCCCTATGACAGACCTCAATTCCTCCGAATGATGGTGAGATGACTTCCTGTTGGTTTTTCTATTGGCAAGATGGTGAACCATGGGTCACCTTCCTCCATGCCACCTTGACTGAGTTACCTCTAATATATGCGGAATTCTGCTGTATGTAGAAAAATTAATGAGACGAATGTATGTAGAAACAACTATTTCATAGAATGATTTTTTGAAGGCCACAAGATATTTCCTCCAAAACATTAAAGTTCTTAGAACATCAAACATTAGATCTGGTTGGGTGATCAGCATGAAAACAAGGTGACTAACAGCTGTGGAACATCCCCCTTACCTGTACATCCTGTATGCTGAGTTCAAGCATGTGACTGGTTGCCAGCTGTGTATAGTGCACATTGATTCCTGTAAGACTTGCAAAGACCAGTTCTTCTGGGACTTTATTAATTAAAGACAACCCAATTCCACCTTCTAACCTCACAAGCACCTGAAAGGAAACCAAAATATGGCACCCTGAGTGTTTTAAACACAGCTCATAGTATCCAGGAGAGTATAAAAAAATAAAGCATTTTACATTCCTCTACTCCCAACCTCTCAGCAGATGAAAACTACTTAGGGGAGTCCTATTATTTGCCTGGAGAGCTCAAATGCCATCGTCTTACTGGAAGCCTTGCTTTCTAGGCATACCCTTCATCCCAACGAGAACTCCAGAGTATGTGATGATGCCTCCATCAAAGGACCAATGACATTCTGCATTTCATTACAGAAATCTAATTATGTGGGAATCTTCCACCTTATTTGAGATGAAAGCTCATAATTTGTTATCCACTACACTTCCATAACATCCAACACAGTGTTTTACACATAGGCATTTGATTTTTTCAAAAATTACTGAATAAACGTCAAATAAATATACTTTTTCATGTTCATCTCATCTTCCTTTTCAAACTTGTCACTCTCCAATCCCAAGCAGATAAAATAGAAGGAAGATGTCAGAGTGGCTGAAGCAAAAAACAAAAAATTGTTTGTCTTAAATCTTACTGAAATTCAAACAGTTTAGCTTCCTTTATTATAATAATAGTTTAGCAATGCTTGCCACATGCTGATTCCACATAAACTTTGTTGTCATTTACATAATACATTCACACATTCACTGATAAACAGTAAACACTGTGAAGCGTAACTCCTATTTGGAATCATACAGGATAGAAAGAAAACAGAAGGTCTAAACTACTACCAAGTAAAATTCTAAAAAACTGATGATCAAAGAAATAAATTTACAATATTTAGACCTTACTTCCAATTCCTGCTCTGTATCCGGATTCTTTAATTTCTGCAGCTCTTGTTCAGTGACAGGAAGTTCATCCACTTCATATGAACGGCTGCTTTTCCGGTGGCAGAAATCTGTTATCTGAAGTCAAATAAAACACCATATGAAGATGATTCACGCTTCCTTATTGAAACCTATTCTAACCCAGCACAACTGTGTAGGTGAAAAGTCATTATGTAATCACGAATCCCATGGAAGCGAATGGTTTCCAAAGCACTGCTAAGGTAAGACTTGTGTAATAAAGAAGCAAACTTGGTTTTAAGTCTGCATGGCAAACTCAAGCTATACACCTTAGAGCCTCACGTAGTGGGGTTAGATATCTGCAAATGATCTCAAATTAGAGCTCAAGTCAAAATATGCAAACCTCAAGATCATTGCATTCATTTTTGCCTTAAGATTGCTTTTTAAGGTAGTATTGTGAGCTGGCACAGTGGCGCACACCTGTAGTCCAAGCTACTTGCGAGGCTAAGGTGGGAAGATCGCTTGATCCCAGAAGTTCAAGACCAGCCTGGGCAATATAGCGAGACCCTATCTCCACAAAAAATGAAAAGTAATTAGCTAAGCATGGTGGCATACACTTAAGTTCCAGCTATTCGGGAGGCTGAGGTGGGAGGATCACCTGAGCCCAGGAGTTCAAGGCTGTAGTGAGCTATGATTTTGCCACTGCCCTCCAGCCTAGGTGAAAGAGAGTGGCATAGCTAAATAAATAAATAAATAAATAAATAAATAAATACAAAGTGGTATTGTGAATTGAGATGCACTATCTCAGAGAGCTCATTGCTACATTCCAACATCTTTTTTTTTCCTTTGTTCTGATTACGCTATGACCTAATAAACCCTTATCCCCATCACAGATCTCTCCCCTGGGTTTCAGAGCCATAGTTACAATGACTTATGGACATCTTCACATAGATATCACACAGTTACCTTAACTCAACAAGTCCAAAACCTAACTCCTCCCTTCCTCTGCAAGTCTGCTCCATGTTCATCCCTTAGTGATCTGGATTATCATCCTGTGAGTTGCCCAAGTCAGAACCTTGGAGGCCATTACTGACTCCTTCCTCTCCCTCATTCCCACATTCAGTCACAAAATCTGCCTGACTCTACTCCTAAGTAAGCTCTCATTTCTATCCATTTCTCTCCAGCCTCCTCATGTCCACCCCTGCCACTTCTTCCAGTTCAGGCCACCATAACCTTTCATTTACATTACTGCAAGAGCCTCCTACCCGGTCTTTCTCTATCTCCAGTCTTGCCCCACTCTGATTCTCTACACTGCAGCCAGAGGAAGTGACCTAAAACAATTTTCTAATCATGCCATTCACTGACTCCTTGCTGCCTTAGAAAAACCACAAATTCTTTAGTATGTATCTCAGACTTTTTATGATCTGGCCCCTGCTTCTATCTCCAGCCTTCTTTCTTACCACATTCTGTGTGCCACTTGGGCTGAGGATCACTCTGCTACCTGTGGGCCTTCACTAGTCAACTTCCACATCGTATGTCATTTACTTCCTATGTTTATTGGTCAATGATCGTCCATCCCCACTAGAATATAAGCTCCAAGAAGGCAGGGAGTTTTGTCCGTTCACTGGTAAATGTTCCGTACCTAGACCTGTGCTGGCTCAAGTAGCTGCTCAGTAAATACCTGTTGATGAACATGCTTATTACTGAGGGCACAGTCCCTCTGCCTGTACCTTTCTATTTGGCTAATTCCTTTCAGTTAACCTCTAGGTCTCGGCTTAAGTACTACTTCTCTTAGGAAGCTCCCCACTCTCTAAATCTGGGAATACAAATCCTTTCCATACACCCTCCACTCCTACTCTCATTAACACAATATTTTAATTATCTGATTAAGGATCTCATATCTTCTTGTTGTTAATGTTATTAAGATATTGTGTTATTAATAATTAACAACACTATTAATATGCACTGTTAACATTATCTTGTTTAAATCTTATACTGTTTTAGATTACCACATATTTCATTGATACTTTGCTTATACTTTACGCTTATCTTTTTGTTGCACTTTAGTACAACGACTTTGTAACAACTTTATGAGGTAGATCCTATTCCCATTTTACAGATGAAGATACCATATCTTCATATCTGGCATAAACATGTTCAATAAGTATTTGTTAAACGAGTAACCATTGGGGGTGGGGGAAGTACAGAGTTTCACATCAGCTCTTATGACAAATTATCACCTGGAGTGCTCTAGTTGGTCCATCTGGGATGACTCTGATGGATAACATTCCAGAACCAGGTCTCATTTTTTGATTAATAAATTGTTGTTCAGGTGGAACTGGCCCCAAAAGCTCCATGGAAGTGTCAGGACCAAGAACAACTTCAGCTCCATCAAACAAACCAGAAAGTCCTCCTTTGGCCTAAAAGACATTGGAGTAGAGACGTGAGAAAAGACAGAGGCACTGACTTTGACAATTTAACACATCATTTCAAACAAGTTCCTAAATTTACATTCTCCTCTGGAGGGTCATGATCAATGTGCAACAAAGCCTTTACTATTTGTTCAGCTTTGCAGATGATAAAAAACAGTAGGATTACTCGAGTAAGATGAAAAGTTATGCTCATAAATTTGGGTAATTATGAATAAGAGATAATTTCATGCATAGATCAGTTTAATTCTGCCTTTTACTAGTACTAACTTCTTGTCATTAAAATAAACTTCTAAAAAAGTAGCCAAAACTAGCTGTTTCTTTGAGTATTCTTACTAGGGTTTGCTTAAAAATCTGAAATATTCTGAAAATAGAAAATAACTATTATAATCATTCAGCTTTCCAGTAAGAGGAAAATTCTCAAGTTGAAAACCTCCCAAACAGGCCTATGGCTGGACAACCAACCCAAATACTCAAAAGATGGTGTTTCTTCTAGAATGGAATACAGAGTTGAGAAAGTCACCCAATACCCAGTTATTCAGACTGTTAAAAGAAAAACTTCAAGCCGGGCGAGGTGGCTCAGCCTGTAATCCCAGCACTTTGGGAGGCCGAGACGGGCAAATCACCTGAGGTTAGGAGTTTGAGACCAGCCTGGTCAACATGGTGAAACCCTATCTCTACTAAAAATACAAAAATTAGCTAGGCATGGTTGCAGGTGCCTGTAATCCCAGCTACTCAGGAGGCTGAGGCAGGAGAATCGCTTGAATCCAGGAGGCAGAGGTTGCAGTGAGCCGAGATTATGCCATTGTACTCCAGCCTGGGCACTAAGAGCGAGACTTTGTCAAAAGAAAAGAAAAGAGGAAAAGGAAAGGGAAAAGGAAAAGAAAGAAAGAGAGAGAGAGAGAGAAAGAAAGAGAAAGAAAGAAAAAGAAAGAAAGAAAGAGAAAGTAAGAAAGAAAGAAAAAGAAAGAAAGAAAGAAAAAAGAAAGAAAGAAAAAGAAAAGAAAGGGAAAGGAAAGGAAAGGACGGAAAAAGAAAGAAAGAGAAAAAGAAAAAGAAAGAAAGGGAAAGGAAAGGAAGGAAAGGAAAAAGAAAGGAAAGAAAGAGAAGAGAAAGAAAGAAAGAAAAGAAAGGGAAAGAAAGGGAAAGGAAAGGAAAGAGGAAAGGAAAGGAAAGAAAGAAAAGAAAGAGAAAAGGAAAAAGAAAGAAAGAAAGAAAGAAAGAAAGAAAGAAAGAAAGAAAGAAAGAAAGACTTCAGCCGAATTAAATTTAAAGGAGTTTAATTGAGCAATGAACAATTTGCAAATCAGGCAGCCTCCAGAATCACAGCAGATTCAGAGAGACTCCAGGGATGCCTCGTGATCAGAATAAATTTATAGACAAAGAAAGGGAAGTGATGTACAGAAATTGGAAGTAAACAGCTGGATTGGTCACAGGTTGGCGTTTGCCTTATTTGAACACAGTCTGAACACTTAGCTGTCTGAATGGTGGAAGTATGGCTGCTGTGACTGGCCAAGGCTCAGCTATTGTTACAGGCACATACTCCTAAGTAAGGATTTCGTTCTTGCCTGCCGATTACACTAGGTTACAGTTCGTCCACAGGGATTCAATTATAGAAGTACGGAGTCCTTCTCAGGCCATATTTAGTTTGCTTTAACAAGGCCTTTGGAGGAAAACACCTTCTTGCTACATGCCCCAAGTAAATCGAGTCTACAGGATGATGGCTGTGGGAAAGCAAACACAAGGCTAGAGAAGACAATGGCAAAGAGTGTCTAAATCCCCTTTGTTAACTTTTAAATTCTGACTCATGAAAAGCAAACTTTGAGCAGGGTTTATAGTACAGGTTTCAACACAAAGAAAACTTTTTATAGCTATTATAAGTTTAGAAAGAAAGAACATATACAACCTAATAAGAGCAGTGTCAGAAAATGTTTTAATGTCTTCAATGACTTTATTCAGCATAATAAGATTGAAACAAGCTTACTTCCCTAACCAAAACACATTCTGCTCTGCTGAATACTGTTATTATACCATCACTAACAAGCAAGGAAATGATGAAATAGATTCACAAAACAACAAACACCAAAGAGAGATTTTAAGGAAGAAAATGCTCCAAGAGCATTGGAATTACATGGGCTTTAGAAACAAACTAGAAGTGAAGTCAGGGTCAGACATGAAACCCACCAATTATAACAAGCCCTCTTTGCCTCTAGAAGTTTGAATTGTATTGCTAATTGAAAATCACAAATCCATTCCAGATGTGTGCTACATGTAAGTAAGCAGCTTGTCTTTGATGAAAAAAGCTCAGGGCTATAGAGATAAAGAAAATAAATCTCACCAAAAGCAGTCAGAGGCTCCTTACAGTTTTTGCAAACTGCCCTGGAGTACAATCTAAGTACACTCAGAGTTCTCTACCAAGGGTCTGATAGTCTCCTGTTTCCCTTTTTTGTTAAATCCCAGGCTGCACAGAACTGCTCACACAATTGCAGGTGTTAGTCTACTGTATGTCCAAACCTCCTAGACACCTTCCTACTTCTCAGACCCCTGTTCTCACTCCCAGCCTGAAGCCAGAAAGGGCAGAAAATCCAAACCCTTGGTAATTTGCCAAACACATATTTGCTTAGAAAGTAGCTGGCAGTTTATTATGAGGTAGACTGGCTGAGGAGACGACAGAGGAAACTGTCCAGCAATCTTCATTCTGACATTTGCTACAGCAATTCAATGCTTATTTAGGCCAAAATGAACAGAATCAAGAGCATGTAGATGCCTGACGAATGCTCACCATGTCATAGAACCCTTTACAGAGGACTTGCAGCTATGCCATTGACTTCCCAGGTCTAAACCTAATTCATCTAACTTAGTGATGGACTTTTAGTTACACTTTTTTTCTTTTTAAAATTACATAGGTAATATATGACATCAAAGAAAAAGTCCAGGTAAGCCATGAAAAACATATCTTATCATCCAGGGCAATCACTCTTAACACGTGTATTGCATACCATCTCCAAGAACTTTTCCCATAGAAACATACACAAATGCAGGTCTGGGCACAGTGGCTCACGCCTGTAATCCCAGCGCTTTGGGAGGCCAAGGAGGGCGGATTACGAGGTCAGGAGATCGAGACCATCCTTGCTAACACGGTGAAAAAATATATACTAAAAAATACAAAAAATTAGCCGGGCGTGGTGGCGGGCACCTGTAGTCCCAGCTACTCGGGAGGCTGAGGAAGGAGAATGGCGTGAACCCAGAAGGCGGAGTTTGCAGTGAGCTGAGATTGCGCCACTGCACTCCAGCCTGAACGACAGAGCAAGACTCTGCCTCAAAAAAAAAAATACACAAATGCATAACAAAACTCTGACTTCCTTTTAACTAAAACGGAATAGAATAAGTATTGCTCGGTAACTAGTTTTCCCATTGAACAATTCACCACGTATAACTCAGTAGAGACTTTGTTTCAAAGAAGGCTCAACCACTGCTTGCTGCAACTGGGGATCAAAAATGACTGACCTGGACGACCAACCCATGTAACCCACAGGTCAGTTTTCCTTCTCGGAAACTCCACGTCTGAGTTGTGCTTCGCCTGCGGTCAGGCTTTCTCAGCATCAGTGGCTCGTATCTGGAAAACGGAATGGACGATGAACCATGAACCCTCCGAGTCAACTGTTTCACGCCTGAAGGGAACATGAGGATGATAGTTTTGCTCTTCTTCCTTCTAATACCCTCCACCCTTAAAATTGAATGGGTAGTTAGCTTGAATCCTAGGGCAGTTAGGTATCTCTTGATAAGAAAAGAGGAATAAAACAAAATGGAAAAACATGAAGAGGGAACACAAAGTAAGACATTAAAGATTTCATAACACATAATAATATGGCTTCTCGTATTCTCAAAATGGCAACTTACCATGCAGTATGGAAGGAATAGCTGCTAAATATATGTAAAATCTTTCCAACAGTCTTTTTTCTGTTGTATTTCTAAATTCTTTTCTGTTTTAACTTGTAAGTCAACTAAAGTTTTTCTGGAAATAAGGTATTAACTGAAAATACACTGATTTTTATGGAGAAACTAAGGCATAGGCAAATAAAGTAACTTATTCAAACTTAGAGAGCTAATTTGAATCCAAGGATTTATTCATAAAAATGAATCCGATTATTCTCTTAATAATTAATTTCTGCTTTTGAAGGATTTAACAAAGTTATCAGAAAGATGTAAAAAAGAAACTACTTCCACAGAATAAGGATGGACTGGAATTTGGGTGGAAGAAATACTCACTTTTCACATTATACCGATTTTATTGTTCGAAGTTTCTTAACATCTGCATGGGTATTTCATCATAGCTTAAAAAAATTAAAGGGAAAGCCCAATACTCATATTTGGGAATATGACAGGTTTTTGTCATTGAAAAAAATATACATTTTTACTTCATTTATAGAACTCTTGGTTTTTGGTGTAGATCTCCTCTTGAGTCTGAATTTGAAAGCAATGAGCTTGAATCAAAAGTTGCCTAGAAAATTACCTGTTGTCAGTCACTGCAGCAAGACCAGCAATATCTAAGATGGCAGACCCCTCGGTGGAGCGGGCAGCTGAGGGCTTATTGGGGTTGTGAGGAACTGAGGAGCCCTCATGAGCCAGCATTCCTGTTCCTGTCATCCTCCACAGCTGAGAACGCTTTCCTGGTTCCTGTTAAGTAAGTACAAGCAAAAAGAGAAAGAGTGATTATGTGTAGCCACAGCTAGCTCCTCACTTCAAGAGCTTCCTCTAGGGCTAAATAAGTTCTCATATAGGAAGTTTATTTAGACATTTTCCACATTATATAAATGCTTAATTCAAACTTTCATGGTTATCTATCTTTTGTTGTTCTTAGGGTAAAATATGCTAACCTCTTGAACTAAACAACCAAACATTACAAATAATGTGCATTTTAACAAATGTACTATTTTCATGACCGAATTTTTTTCCTTTTTTAGGAATTAGAAACAAATGGCGGGGCAGCCTCCTACACTAGCTATACTGCCATGATCACTGCCATTCCAGATGGTGACCATCCGGTGCCCTTACCTTAAAGAAGAGTGCAATTACATAAAGACTATACGATATGCTCAATATCTGACTTTCAATCAGAATTTACCAGAGGTCTTCCTCCCCGTCCTGAACGTTTATAAGGAAAGCGTACTATATTGATGGTGTCCAATTTTCATGAATTGATTGTATCACAAGTGTTAAGTTGGTTGCATTCAAAGGTTATGCTAATTGATTGCTAGTTTTTTTGTTTGTTTGTTTGTTTGTTTTTTGAGACAGAGTTTCGCTCCTGTTCCCCAGGCTGGAGTGAAATAGTGCGATCTCGGCTCACTACAATCTCTCCTCCTGGGTTCAGGCGAATTCTCCTGCCTCAGCCTCCCGAGTAGCTGGGATTACAAGCAGGCACCATCACGCCTGGCTAATGTTTGTATTTTTAGTAGAGACAGGGTTTCGCCATGTTGGCCAGGCTGGTCTCAAACTCCTGACCTCAGGTGATCTGCCTGCCTCGGCCTCCCAAAGTGCTGGGATTAAAGGCGTGAGCTACCGTGCCCGGCCAGATTGCTGGTAATTCTAAATATATTTTCTCTTTAGAAATATTTTGGAAACAGCAGTTGGGCTTCCAGGTCAATCATGAAAGTCTATACAATCCATTATATACTAGAAGTCATAATACTTATTGAGAACTTACTATGTGCTAGACATTGTTCCATAAGACTTACATAAAACAACTCATTTAGGCCGGGCATGGTGGCTCTCGCCTGTAATCCAAGCACTTTGGGAGGCCGAGGCGGGTGTATCACCTAAGGTCAGGAGTTCAAGACCAGCGTGGCCAACATGGTGAAATCCCGTCTTTACTAAAAATACAAAAATTAGCTGGGCGTGGTGGCGCATGCCTGTAATCCCAGCTACTCGGGAAACTGAGGCAGGAGAATCGCTTGAACCCAGGAGGCAGAGGTTGCAGTGAGCCAAGATTGCGCCATGGCACTCTAGCCGGGGCAATAAGAGCGAAACTCCGTCTCAAAAAAAAAAAAAAGAGAAAGAAAAAACTCATTTACTGCTACAAACAATCCAGTGACATATGTCCCTCCTCATAGATGAGGAAGTTAAGGCTTGGTGAGATGAAGTAACTTCTCCACAGTGAAATAACTAGTTAGATGGTAGGTCCAACATCTGAATCTCTGCAGCCTGATTTCAGAGTCAGCACGCTTAACTGCTCTGCTATGTTGCCTCTCTAGCACAATCTGTATCATTCCTTTTCAGTCACACCTATACTCCAGCTAGATCTGCCAGGATCACATACACTCCCACTAGGCAGGAACTCCTCCAGAGCATCAGACACATCAGGGTACCACAAACTCATTTACATGCTACCCCTGGCCAGACAGATAGCTTTCATCACATTCTACAAGGTAAAAACTAACAAAGTAGCATGAACATTGGAGTCAAAATGCCAGGATCTGAGATCCAGCTACACAATTTACAGGCTGAATGACCTTGGACAAGTTACTTAATCTCTTAGAGCCTCCGTTTCCTGATCTGTCAACGAGAAAAATTGCCTCATGGTTTTTGTGATAAGTGTAATAAATGTAACATGCTTATTAGTACATGCCTGGCACAGGGTAGAGCCTCAATAAATGTTTGTTGTGTTATTATCATTACATCTCTTTACAGAGCACTTTATGTACATTATCTTAGCTAATCCTTCCAGCAAACCTGGGAGGTCAGTTGAAAAATGAAACTGAGAGAAATGGGAAATACCAGATACTACATATCTTTAAGTGGCAAAGCCAGAACTCAAACCTAAAAACACATCATGCTGTCTCTGCTGTGTGCTACTGCCTCCTCTGTCTGCAAAACGAGATTAAGCTGAGCTGTGCTTCCCATCTCCAATTCCCACATGCTTGCTTCTCTGTTCACAGTAAGAGAAAACATCTCTCCACAGCACCAGAAACAACATCTCGGTTATCTTGTAGATGCTGCAGATTGGGAATCAACACAGACATACCCAGGTGAGATCGAGTTTCCATACTGGGATTCCTCTACTGCCTGCCCATTTGTCCAGGCTCATCATAATTTGGAAACTACCAAAATTTCCACTTGAAAATCTGAGATGCACCATTCTCCTTCCAGTTCCCTTCCTCCCTTCCCTAATAATTTAGTCCTAAAATCTTTAGATGGGACTGTGGAAGGCAGAACTCCATGGGGCTTGTGTGTGTGTTGGGGATGGGGGCTGTGGTGGCCCAGTGTGGAATTGTTAAAGCGCATGTGGAACAAGAAAGGCATCCACCTAAGTGATGGGACAGCCCAGAGCAGGGGCTGAAGCCAAGTTGGGAGGTTGGGGAGGGGTTTAATGGGAGCATCATAGAGGGAGGTGAGGAGGGCATTCCTGCGAAGGGCAGGGTGGGAAGAGGGCAGGGCTGCCCAGTACATGGAGATCAGAGCCCAAGGGAAGAAACCAGGGTTTTCATACAGGACATGGGACAACTGTGGTGACGGAGGATGAGTTACATTGTTACATTCAGGGGAACCGATCAAATCAATAAATATATTCTCAGTGCTGGACAAGTGAAGTACAAATATGGAAAGGGAGAAAATGAGAATGAACTTTGTCATACTGGACTTGAACTGGAAATATTGGTGTGAACTGCTAGTTTTTGATATATAGATATAGAAATAAATATGTACAGTATATAAATATGTACATAAAACACACATATGTATATTTATGCATACATAGCTTAAAAAACCCTAGGTCTGTCTTCTGAGAGAGCCTGGGAACCATAACACCACAACAGCAACAAGTGCACCTAATTCATGAATCTCAGGTTTCTAAATTCCATTCTCTGATAGAAGGGATGAGGGCTCCCTGGAGAAATGGCAAATTCCAGGAATGGCGCAGGGAAAAATATAAGATGGACCCAGGATAACTTGCTGTGTCAGAAAGTAAGGAAGTGAGGGCACATGTTGAAAGGACACGGAAGTTTAAAGGAGCTCCCACTGGCCAAAGATAAGAAAAACTGAGCATCAAAATAAATACTGGCAGGGCATGGTGGCTCAGGCCTGTAATCCCAGCACTTTCGGAGGCCAAAGCAGGCGGATTACCTGAGGTCAGGAGTTCGAGACCAGCCTGGCCAACATGGCGAAACCCCGCCTTTACTAAAAATACAAAAATTAGTTGGGTGTGGTGGTGGGCTCCTGTAGTCCCAGCTACTCGGGAGGCTGAGGCAGGAGAATCGCTTGAACCCAGGAGGCGGAGGTTGTAGTGAGCTGAGATCGTGCCATTGTACTCCAGCCTAGGCAACAGAGTAAGACTCCATCTCAAAAATAAATACATACATACATACGCACACACATACTGACACAGTAACAGATAACACACTGAATAAAATAGCAGCCCATACTGAATGACACATATACATATGCATACATAAATAGAAAATATGACAAATAGGAGGTTTATGTAGTCTCAAAGTGCCACGCCACAAAATCTTGACTGATTATAAAAAGAAAAAGAGTAGCCTCACTTCTCAGTGGAAAAGGCTACCACACACCTTCTTAATCAATTGCAATAAGTTAATGTCACCAGTAAGGGGACAAATCAACACCACAGCCCCACTTTGGTAAAATTCTTGCCAATTTTCTGGAAATCTGAGATTGTTTCCAAATAAAAAGTAAAAAAAACAGCCGGGCGCGGTGGCTCATGCCTGTAATCCCAGCACTTTGGGAGGCCGAGGCGGGCGGATCATGAGGTCAGGAGATCGAGACCATCCTGGCTAACTCGGTGAAACCCCGTCTCTACTAAAAATACAAAAAATTAGCCGGGCGTGATGGCGGCGCCTGTAGTCCCAGCTACTCGGGAGGCTGAGGCAGGAGAATGGCGTGAACCCGGGAGGCGGAGCTTGCAGTGAGCCGAGATCGCGCCACTGCACTCCAGCCTGGGTGACAGAGCGAGACTCCGTCTCAAAAAAAAAAAAAAAAAAAGTAAAAAAAACAAAAACAAACCAAACAAAAACCTAAAATGTCAAACTTTCTATACTTGGTTTCCAACTAAAAAGGAGAGGTCCATTTCTTAATGCCAATTCATACACTTTTACCTAATTTTAAATTTCAACGTAACTCTTTTATTATCTACTCTATTTACTAGCTGCCATCCTTATCAAGTGAAATAATGACTGAAAATGTTCTATAAGTTATAAAATGTTATATAAAACGTTACAATTATTGCTACTTAATTTTAGAAATTTGTTCTTGTCTGCTTAACAGTCACCCAGCCCTTAGTAATTCCACATATATTTATTATTCACGTTCTGCTGATCACACCTGGTGATCACATCCCACTCCAGCAGTCATCTTACTCCTGAGCTAGTACTCATCTGCCCTAACACTGACCTGGAAATGCCAAGAGGCCTGGGTTCCACACAAGTCCCTATGGCCTCATCATGAAATAAGGACTCTGCACTGGGTGATCCTGAGTCCCGTCCAGTGCTAAAAACCTTGTATTCTAAACTCTGATTATAAGCTCTCTTACCTTCTTTTTTAAAATGACTCTTTGTGTCTTGGGCGAGACATCCAAAACGAGCTCCGCACAGGTAATGACCTTGCTGGAAGCCACAGGCCTGCCTGTTCCCTCCTGCAAGCTAGAATTTAAAATATATATATATATATTACATATAAATATATATACAGGTATACATACATACTCACACATGTATTCAAATATTAATAAGCAAATGCCCAAAACTTTTATTAAAGAAGAAAATTTTTTAAAGGATAGAAGAAAAAGTCTGATGCAAGAGCAGAAAGATCAGGGATGCATTTTTTTTCCCTACACAGTTCCAAGATTCATCTCTCAGAAGACATACTCTGACATTTCTTCTCTTAATAATTTTAGTGACTTAAAATTCAGATGTAAAAGTATAACCATATATCTTTAAGAGGCAACCCCCCCTCAAAAAAAAGGCAAAAAATTTGGCCAGGCACGGTGGTTCCTGCCTGTAATCCCAGCACTTTGGGAGGCCAAGGCAGGTGGATCTCTTGAAGCCAGGAGTTCGAGACCAGCCTGACCAACATGGCAAAATCCTGTCTCTATTAAAAATACAAAAATTAGCCAGGCATGGAGGCAGGCCCCTGTAATTCCAGTTACTCAGGAGGCAGAGGTATGAGAATTGCTTGAACCCGAGGCAGAGGTTGCAATGAACTGAGACTGCACCACTACACTCTAGCCTGGGTGATAGAATGAGATTCTGCCCCAACCCAAAAAAGCAAAAAAACCAAAAAAACCAAGCCAGACAATTCAAGGGACCAAAAATTAGCTTTCCTCTGCCAGGCAGATGATCAGCACCATTGCATCCCCAAGTCTTGGCAAGAAATCAGAGGTCCCTTTAGGATGAAAAGAAAACAAAGGGTTCTAATCAACTTCCTCCAATTCAATCGTGTTATGTTTCTCTGAAGCTAAAGAATCCTAAGCTTTATGGAATGTTGCAGCCTGGCTACACTTAGGGATGTTTGGAAGTTTTATTTAGATTATTCTCCTCTTTCTATTAACCCCTATTAGCAAAAAAAAAAAAAAAAAAGGTAATGGATTAATTCAGCGTTAAAAACTAGTCTTCATGACACCAAAAGCACAAGTAATCTTTGTTTCCCCCAAAGCAGATAAATTATATGTGATCAAAATGAGAAACTTCTGTGCTTGAAAGGACACAATCTAAAAGTAAAAAGAAAACTTACAAAAATAATGGGAGAAAAAAATTGCAAATCATACATCTGATAAGAGACTGACAGATATGAAGAACTCTGACAATTCAACAATAAAAAGGCAAATAATTCCATCTGAAATATGGAAAGTATTTGAATACACTTTCTCCAAAGAATACACACAAATGACTAATAAGCACGTGAAAAGACGCATAAACATCATTAGTTACTAAGGATGCAAATCAAAAGCCACAATGAGAGACCACTTCATATCCAGTAGGATGGATATCATTTAAAACAAAACAAAACAAAACCAGGCCTGGCACAGTGACTCACACCTGTAATCCTAGCACTTTGGGAGGCTGTGGCAGGTAGATAGCTTGGGCCCAGGAGTTTGAGACCAGCCTGGGCAAAATAGTGAGACCCTGTCTCTACCAAAAAAAATTTTTTTCAATTAGCTGGCCATGGTGCTGCATACCTGTAGTCCCAGCTACGAGAGAGGCTGAAGCAGGAGGACCGTTTGATCCCAGGAGGTTGAGGATGCAGCAGGCCAAGACTGTGCCACTGCACTCCAGCCTGGGTGACAGAGACCTTGTCTCAAAAATAAAAACAAAAACAAAAACCAACACATGTTGGTGAGGATGTGGAGAAATTGGAACCTCTGTACATTGTTGGTAGGAATGTACAATCGTTTAGCCACTGTGGAAAATAGCATGGCGGTTCCTCAAAAAGTTAAACTTAGAATTGTAATAGAACCCAGCAACTCCACTCTTCTGTATAAAGCAAAAGAATTGAAAACAAGTACTCCAACAAATACATGTACACACATGTTCATAGCAACACTGTTTACAATAGCCAAAACGTAGAAACAACCAAATGTCCATCAACAAATAACTGGATAAACACAAATGTAGTATGTAGCACAGTATTCAGCCACAAAAAATACTGGGTACTTTTCATAAAAAGAATGGGCCAGGAGCGGTGGCTCAAGCCTGTAATCCCAGCACTTTGGGAGGCCGAGGTGGGTGGATCACCTGAGGTCAGGAGTTCGAGACCAGCCTGACCAACATGGTGAAATCTCATCTCTACTAAAAATACAAAAAAATTAGCCAGGCGTGGTGGCGTGCACCTGTAATCCCAGCTACTCAGGAGGCTGAGGCAGGAGAATCGCTTGAACCCGGGAGGTGGAGGTTGCAGTGAGCTGAGATCACACCACTGCACTCCAGCCTGGGAAACAAGAGCAAAACTTGGTCTCAAAAAAAAAAAAAAAAAAAAAAAAAATGAAGCATTGACACATGCTACAATGTGTATAAACCTCAGAAACTTTATGCTAAGCGAAAGAATCCAGACAAAAAAGGTCACTCCTATGATTCCATTTCTGTGAATGTCCAGAATAGGTCAACCCATAGAGACCAAAGCAGATGGGTGGTTTCCTGCGGCTGGAGACAGGGAGGAATGGGGAGTGACTGCTCAACAGGTTTTGGTTTCTTTTTGGGGTGATAAAAATGCTCTGAACTAGGAAGAGGTGGCAGTGGCACAACATTGTGAATGTACCAAATGCCACTGAACTGTTCACTTTAAAATGCTTTTACGTTATGTTTCACCTCAAAAACAAAATTTAAAAAAACTATTCTTCCTCATCATTTATTCCAAGAATGCAAAGAATTATCTAATATACTCCAAAAGATGGTTCAACCTCTTAGCACAGCAAGATTATTCTAATTCTGCTATTAGATTCTGCACACCAAGATTCCAAGAGCTTCTCTTTTTATGTCTTCCATATCGGTTCAACCCATTAAGCCCATAATCCTCCACTAGGATTCTTCAGTTAAAGAGCTTAGTAACTACTGGAATTTATAGAACATAAGGAGAAAAACATGACTAACAACCAGATTTAGATTCGGTTTTTGAGGCATTAAACCTTAAGTATGTCCCACTGTTAAGTGCCATAATCTTTAAAAACAAATTAACAACAAACATATTGACTCAATTACAACAAGATAAACATCCTAGCACCATCGTTACCAAAGGGAACATCAACAGACAAAGAAAGAATTGTCCTTCTCTGCAGATTCAATTATTACTAGTGAAATCTGGACTCTAAGCAGTTGAGAGAGATAATGCAAAAACCCAGAGATTATTTTCTGGGCTCCAGGCATGTATAAAAATCTTATTCATATGCAAAAATGTTCCGAACATTTTGGAAAGGAATGTGACTTTAAACACCCTATTCATCAGGTGATTTATATTTGTAATGTTAAAGATTAAGCTATTTTCCATTTCTTCACAGATACACTTTAAAATTGGCCCTGTTATTTCAGCACAGAAACAATAAGCTATATTTATATGTTGGTAGAAATGATTACTTTCTGAAAGCCCAGTGTTTTGAATCTCTGCATGGCAATCTAACAGAATTAAAATAAGCTCAATATTCTTCATCCGACTTTTCTAAATAGAACTAGTCAAACAACAGTGAAGATTATAATTCTAAGGCAATGGAATTTCTGTGAAATTAAGCTACTATATTTGGCTTTAGGTGAATATTAAGACAGACCTTTAGGTGTCTGCTTAATCAGCTTTCTCAATGGGATGGTGGGAGGAGAGCGAGAATGATGACTTGTATAATTACGATGAAGATTGGTCAGTTTCAAAAGAGGAAACAGGCAAAACAGACTAATAAGTAGCAAAAAGAAAATTTAAATACTAGAATGAATCCTTGGGAGAGATCTTTAACACAAGAAGGGTCTTGACTCTTTGGATAAATTTTAATCTAGCCAAAAGTCAAGAGTTTAAATTACATGACCTCTTAAGATAGACACTGAGCCCAGGATTTGGTAAAGAATGAAAGAATCTTCCTTTGTACTTTGGTCTCCTAAGAAACTGCTTAACATTTAAAGCCTGCTAATAATTAGAACCTTCTGCTTTATAAGAACAGTAATTTAATCAAGAATTACCCAGAGAATGTATATGTAGCAGCAATGTAAATGAAATTTTCATAATAAAGCTGCCGATTATCCTGGAAATCATTCATGTTGCAGTTGATCTCGGAGGACCCTGCCCCTTTAACAGTCAGAGTGATAAAAGGTGGCAAGGTGGGTTCGTCCCAGGCATAATCCAATGAAGTCATGGGCTTCACTTCAGTCCGGAGCCTGGGTTCAGCTACGCCATGCTGAGTAAAGACAACCGGGACCTAGAGTGATGGCAGAGAGGACAAAGAGGACTTTCATTCAGAGTGGGGTTACTGAAAAGTGAGTCAGTGCTTTCTAGGTTTAAGTTCCAAATCCTTCCTAAATGAATCTTACACAGGGAATAAGCCCCAGTAAAATTCATCATCTCACCTTTTGAATGTTTCTAATCATCTCACACATTCCAAAAAAACTCACCAATTAAAGGACATGTGCTACACACACACACACACACACATACATACACACATATCCTACTGAATGAAAGGCTTTAAACGCTTTGCCAAGTCAAATATCTAAGGGGAGCAATTCTATCCCTCCAATGGCATCTTTCTAGCCCAAACCCCCTATGATATATTTTGAATACAGAAAAAAATAAGAATTTTGGAATTTGGCTACAGATCATCACATATAAGACCTATTATTATTTGAAAGCATAATTAAAATTGAATCTAATGATTTCCATATTGACTTTCTTGAAAAATTTATTAAAATGCTCACTGTAACTAAGCAACAGCAGAGTTGCCCATTCCCATTGTCACTGACAAGCCGATGTCTTTCTCTGTTTGAACGGGATGTCTACAGAAGGCACAGCGTCAACCAACCACTCTAGTCAAAATAAATAAATCTGGTGGCTAAAAGATTACTTCTGCCTGGACAAGGCTGCCCAGCAATCAAAATAACCAGCAGAAAACACCTCTTAATGGTAAGGGTTTCTAGGCTTGTCCAGATATAAAGAACCTATCCATACAGCTTCCTTTAAACCCAAGTTGAAAATGTATTGTACCATTGTGTCAAGGGCAGTACACACTCCACCCTCCCACACATGAAACAGTCAAACTGGCTCTCAACTCCACTTGATACCTTAGAAAAGTTGTCAATTCGGAAAGGAGGAGGTAACTGATCTGTGTCACTAAATGAGATCCTGTATGTAGCTCCTCGGAGAGTAATTTCCACTCGTAGGAAGAAGCATTTTCCCAAGGTATCCCTGCAGGACAAGGAAACAAAAGAGGCTACATAAAATGTAGGAGACAAGATGCCATCCACTTACTTCTCATATCTCTGACAATCACAACACTGTTTGGGCCTCAGTCAATACCACTGAACTTACAGCCCATTGTGTGTTCTTTCATCATCTGAAAAAAGTAGAAATTGGTAATATGATTACAAAATGGTGATTTTCTAATTCTCCCATTTCCTCAACATTTATACGCTGATATTCTGCTGTAAAGAAGAGGATGGATGGATGTAATGTACGTGTATGTATGTATAGTATTACATTTAATTAGATAAATCGCTGAAGGGAATGGAAAGTTTACCTTAACAGAAAAATAACAGAGAATAAATGTAGAGGAAATTAAAGAATTAAAAATCAGCATTTCTGGCTGGGCATGGTGGCTCACACCTGTAATCCCAGCACTTTGGGAGGCCAAGGTGGGAGGATCACTTTATTTTTTTTTTTTTATTTTTTTTTTTTGAGACGGGGTCTTGCTCTGTCGCCCAGCCCGGAGTGCAGTGGCGCAATCTCGGCTCACTGCAAGCTCCGCCTCCCGGGTTCACGCCATTCTCCTGCCTCAGCCTCCCGAGTAGCTGGGACTACAGGCGCCCGCCACTGCACCCAGCTAATTTTTTGTATTTTTAGTAGAGACGGGGTTTCACCGTGTTAACCAGGATTGTCTCGATCTCCTGACCTCGTGATCCGCCCGCCTCGGCCTCCCAAAGTGCTAGGATTACAGGCGTGAGCCACCGCGCCCGACCGGGAGGATCACTTTAGTCCAGGAGTTTCAGACCAGCCTGGGCAATGTGGTGAGACCTCATCTCAATTAAAAATAAAAATAAAATAATTAATTTTTTAAAAATCTGCATTGCAGCCGGGTGTGGTAGCTCACGCCTGCAATCCCAGCACTTTGGGAGGCCGAGACGGGTGGATCACAAGGTCAGGAGATCGAGACCATCCTGGCTAACATGGTGAAACCGCGTCTCTACTAAAAAATACAAAAATATTAGCGAGGCGTAGTGGCAGGCACCTGTAGTCCCAGCTACTCAGGAGGCTGAGGCAGGAGAATGGTGTGAACCTGGGAGGCGGAGCTTGCAGGGAGCCGAGATCGCGCTCCAGCCTGGGTGACTGAGCAAGACTCCGTCTCCAAAAAAAAAAATTCATTGCAACCACCAATGTAATAAGTGATTCAAGAACCACTAAACCATTGAATGAAAGGTTTTGGGAAACAGAATATTCACTTAGTCTTAAATTATTCCCTCAACAGGATTATTCTTATTTACAAAGAACAAAGGAAACTTCACAAAAAAGAGGCCTGCTGGACACCACCTTAACCAGGTGATGAACAACTTATCACCACCAATAATGAGACCAACAGACATCACAGACATCCTGATGTGACATGGTGGGAAACACACAGCATCACATAGGTAGTATAGTTATCGAAAATATTTGACCCAAATCTACAGACTGGAAATCACTGCCCAAATGCAGAAAATAGGACATTCTACAAGAAACTAGCTTGGAGTCTTCAAAAATGTCAATGTCACTAAAGACAAAATGGGCAAAGTGGGACTACTCTAGATTAACGAAGACAAGAGAATATACGTGGCAAGTAAAATAAATGATCCTTGACTGGATCCTAGATCAATGGGAAGGGAGTTGCTATGAAGGACATTTTAGTCATTCACTCAGTCTATGAAAACTATTTATTAGAAAACATATCAAGGTTAAATTTCATCAGTATGTGATAATATTATTATATTTAATTAGAAAAATGTCCCTATTTTTAGGTGATAAGTGAAGTTTTTATGGCTTAAGTATCATGATGTCTTTAATTTACTTTCAAATAGCTCAGGAAGGAAAATGTGTGTTCATGTATGTGAAGAGAGAAGCAACATGTAGCAACATGCTGAAAACTGGTAAATCTAGGTAAAAGATATAGGGATATTCATTTACCACTTTTGTAACTGTCCTATAGTTTAAATTGTTTCCAAATGAAAAGGTGAGGAAAGTAAATGAAATAGATGGCATAGGTCTGTTCGCAGTAGTTTAGGACTGCCCGTTATAACAAGCCATTTTAAAAGGATTAACAAAAATTACACAAATCATCCTCTTCCTCCAAACTGGCTTCCAATTCTCACACAACAGATAGGGGATGCCTCTACCCAGGGAATGTACAAAACAATGGTGGTTTTAGCTATAGAATCCCTTTTCCCTCCCCACTCCTTCACCCAAATAAAATCTTACGGGGAACACATTATGCTAACAGACAAAAGTGCTGGTTGAGATAGGGATGAGAGTGCTAGAGCCCAACCCAGTAGGCTCCCTTGGGCACGAGAGTCACCTCCTTAAAACCCAACAGCTCCTAAAAACATAGGCTAAAAACCACTATATCCAGATCCAATTCACACTAAAAAAGGCCAGGGCAAAGTATAATTAAGAAGGGCTCACTACTGAATCACATAATACATTTAAAAGTCAAATATAAATACTATTTTGGGGCCAGGTATGGTGGCTCACGCCTATAATCCTAGCACTTTGGGAGGCCAGGGCAGGAGGATCACTTGAGACCAGAAGTTCCAGACCAGCCTGGGCAACATAGTGAGACCTTGTCTCTACTTTTTTCTATTTTTTTTTTTTTTAATTAGCCAGGCATGGTGGTGCATGCCCGTAGTCCTAGCTACTCAGTAGGCAGCAGGGTCACTTGAGCGTAGGTGTTCAAAGTCACAGTGAACTATGATTGCACCACTGCACTCAAGCCTGGGCAATAAAGCAAGACTCTATTTCCAACAACAACAAAAAAAACAAAAAACCACTATTTTAAGAACTATTTTGGAACATCTATTGTTAAATTATCATATTTCTGTTCCTTTGTGATAGTGTTCTCAACAGAGAGCTGACCATAAAGTAGAAAAGATTAAATTTTGCTTCTGAACATGTTGAAATAGCACTGATTTCAGATTCTTTAACTTCAAAAGCATTTGATGAAAGAAATTTTTTTTTTTTTGAGACAGAGTCTCACTCTGTCACCCAGGCTGGAGTGCAATGGCACGATCTCGGGTCACTGCAACCTCCGCCTCCTGGGTTCAAGTGATTCTCCTGCCTCAGCCTCCTGAGTAGCTGGGATTACAGGTGCACACTACCATGCCTGGCTAATTTTTGTATTTTCAGTAGAGATGGGGTTTCACCGTGTTGCTCAGGCTGGTCTGGAACTCCTGACCTCGTGATCCACCCACCTAGGCCTCCCAAAGTGCTGGGATTATAGGCGTGAGCCACCATGCCCGGCCTGATGAAAGAAATTAAAGACACAACTGAAAAGACTTCCCATGTTCAGGGACTGGAAAACATAATTTTTAAGATATCAATACTACAAAACCCTATGGACTTAATGCAATCCCTATCAACATCCCAATAGCATTTTTTACAGAAACAGAAAAATCCATCCTGAAATTCATATGGATCTAAGGAACTCTGAATAGAGAAAACAACCTTGAAAAAGAAAAACAAAGTTGGAGGTCTCACATTTCCTTATTCCAAAATGTAATACAAAGCAACTATAATCAAAACAGGGTGGTACTGGCATAAAGACATATAGACCAATGGAATAGATTAGAGAGCCCAGAAATAAACTTCCACCTGTAGGGTCAAATGATTTTCAACAACAGTACCAAGATCATTTAATGCGAAAGGAGAGTCTTTTAAATAAACGGTGTTGAGAAAACCAAATATCCACATACCAAAAAATGAAGCTGGACCCTCACCTTATGCCATACACAAACATTAACCCAAAACGAATCAAAGACCTAGAAGTAAGAGCTAAAACTATAAAACGCTTAGAATGGGAAGTCTTACAATTCAAAAACAACCTAATTCAAAAATTGGCAAAGGAATTGAATAGATATTTTTTCCAATGAAGATATACAAATGGTCAAAAAGCACATGAAAAGATGCTCAACATCACTAATCATTAAGGAAATAAGAAGCTAAACCACAGTGCGATACCACCTCACACCCATTATACAGAGGCGGGACTATCACTTAAGGCTTGTGTCAAAAACAAAGAAAACAAGCGTTGGTGAGGTTGTGGAGAAAGTGGAACCCTATGCACTTGTGTCAGGAAAGTAAAATGGTACAATGACTGTGGAAACCTATGGTGGTTCCACAAAACATTAAAACCAGAATGATCATGTGATCCAACAATTCCACATCTGGATCTATACCCAAAATAACTGAAAGCAGGGTCTTGAACCAATATGGATACACCTATGTTCACAGCAGTTCATGATAGCCAAAGGTGGAAGCAACCCAAGTTTCCATTAATAGGTGAATAAACAAAAATATTAATATGGACATTGACAACATTATGCTAAGTGAAATAAGCCAGTCACAAAAAGACAAATACTGTATGATTAAACTTACATGAGGTACCTAGAGTAGTCAAATTTATAGACACAAAGTAGAACATGGTGGCCAGGGGCTGAGGGGAATGGGAATGAGGAGTTAAGTTTAACGGGTACAGAGTTTCAGTTTCGCAAGATGAAAAGAGTTTGGGGGATTATTTCCATAATAATGTAAATGTACTTACACCAGTTAACTGTATACTTAAAAATGGTTAAAGTAAATTTTATATTATATCTGTTTTACCACAATTTAAAAATTTGTAAATAATTTTTTAAAAGTATTTGATGAAAGCAAGAAGAAAGTTTAAATCATCCTGAGCTAGTTAAGGCTGATTTTTTTTTTTTTTTTGACATGGAGTCTCACTCTGTCACCAGACTGGAGTGCAGTGGCGTGATCTCAGCTCACTGCAACCTCCACCTCCTGGATTCAGGCAATTCTCCTGCCTCAGCCTTCTGAGTAGCTGAGACTACAGCCACACACCACCACGCCTGGCTAATTTTTGTATTTTTAGTAGAGACGGGGTTTCACCATGTTGGCCAGGACGGTCTCGATCTCTCGACCTCGTGATCCGCCTGCCTCAGCCTCCCAAGGTGCTGGGATTACAGGCATGAGCCATTGCGCCCAGCCTGGTTAATTTTTCTTAACAAGGACTGAGTGTTGCCACATTACGTGTAGAAAGCCAGATGACTTACTAGAACAGCGTCAAATGAAAGAAGGGTTTGTATAAATATGTCAGAATATACAAAAATATGTATAATGAGCGTTACCATCTAAATGCAGACAGACCTTTCAAAGTTGCAGGTAATCAAAATATGAGCTCAGTGTTACTCTTTGGATCAGACAACAGCAATTACACCATGGTCAAAACGGGCAACACCTCCTTTAGTTTATTCCATCAAATTATCCCCTCACACTTCCCTGGACTTTGCAAGTTCTAAGACCTCTGTCTGAGCCAGAAATAACTGTGCCCATTTTACAAAAGGCTTGTTATTACAGTACTGCATTTCAAACAGGGGCTACTTTTTTGTCTATATTTAGAGTCTCAAACTTACCTCATGTTGATATGGAAGGAATTATTCTTGTTGACTTCAAAGCCTCCAGACCAAATACAATTGGGAACATCCATCAGTCTGACACACAATAGCTGATCATAGTCATTCCGAGGCCAGTGGAACACCACACTGGAACCAGGAAGGGTGGAAATGTAACCTTCGGGATTGGCTGTTCCCTAAAACACATAGGATCACAGGCTTTAGTCAACAAGTCGATTCATGACAATAAGTGTTACTGAGTACCTACTCTGAGCCTTACCCTCTAACAGGAGCTATCTGGGTACCAAAGGCACAGGGCAGTTACTCGCATCACAGAACGTACAGTCTTCACAGAAGATGACATTAAAACTTGTGCTACTAAATAGGCACTCTCATCCTTCAAAAGCAAACTGCTCACCTGTCCCCTGGCAAATTCCCTCTGTGCAAATGCAAGCTTGTGAGATGATTTATTATCTAACAGGTAACGGGGGGCAAAGATGACCATGCAGGTATCAATGTATCGACCTCGGCCTTTCTTGACATCAATACCTACAAATAACAAGAACCACTTTTATGAATTAACCATGAAGAGAGAAAACTCTTGGTCTGACAAAAATAAATAACCTTCACATTTACTTAGTTTCTCTGAGAAAATAACTGTATCACCCGGAGGATATTGAACCTTCTAGGAATGTAATGAAAACAGCAATTGTACTCAAAGTATTATTACTCCTTATTCCCATTTAGGCCTTAAAAAGGGTCAGAGGCAATATCAACATCCCCTTAATTCCTAGTTTCTTCACACAGTGTGTACCATTTAACAGCAACTAAAACATATAGGTGTCCAGTCACATATACCTTAGGCTTCCATTTATGAAGCCAAATACTCATAACGGTTTCACATGATACTTTTTTGCTTACACTGGGACACAAAATTTCCTTCTGGAGAACCTGCCAGTTTCACAGATATAGTGGAAATTTCAGATTACTTAGTTGGATTCTGTAATGCTCTAAACTTCACTGACTCTTCTCTAGTATTTTATTTTAGCCCAGTGCCCAAGAATCCAGCTCAAACATAATGCTAAGTATTATAGAACTTATTCATGGCCGGGTGTGGTGGCTCACGCCTGTAATCCCAGCACTTTGGGAGGCTGAGATGGGTAGATCATTTGAGGTCAGGAGTTCGAGACCAGCCTGGCCAACATGGTGAAACCCCATCTCTACTAAAAATACAAAAATTAGCTGGGCGTGGTGGCACGCACCTGTAGTCTCAGCTACTTGGGAGGCTGAGACAAGAAAGAGAATTGCTTGAACTCGGGAGGCGGAGGTTGCAATGAGCCAAGATCGCACCATTACACTCTAGTCTGGGTGACAGTGCCAGACTCCGTCTCAAAAAATAAATAAATAAAAGAACTTATTCATTTATAAAATTAATGTTTTCAGCGCCTACTATATATTAGGAAAAAATAAGAAAACAGTCCAAAGGAAATCTCAAGACAGCCGGTTCCAAATATAGAAAAGCACTGAATTATCTTAAAAACTCTGATAACAATTTTTAAAAATAAAAAATTCAGTGGGATGAATTTATTCACTCATTCATTCAGACAATAAATATAGCAATGACATTCAAGGTACTGGGCTGAGCTCTGGTCACCCATTGACAAAAATATTTATCATAGAAATAATAAAAATAACAACAACAATAATAATAATTACTGATCTCTTAATACATGCTAGGCCCTCCCCCAAAGGCTTTACATTGAATCCTCATCACAACCTTCTAAGTTAGATATTTTAATTATTTCCATTTTACAGATGAGAAAACGAAGGCTTGGAAAGCTAAGTAACTGACTCTATGTCATGCAGCTAGTATGTGCCATAGCTGGGATTCAAGTCCAGGCAGTCAGCCTCCAGAGCAGCACCCTCATCAGGCTTGTTTGTATTGTGATGAGACGTATACAAGGACTCCACTCCATTCAGCAGTTATCAAGTATCAAGAGAACCATTAAAATAGAAAACTCCACCTTAGCATTTGACAACCAGGTGTCATAGATTTCTCAACACAATCCCAATTATAAATATTCCAATCTGTTAATGCCGTAATTCACTTAAACTGGCTTGAAAATGCTGATGTTCCTTTAACACAAGCCTTGAAAATACCTGAAAGACTGAGAAAAGTCACACACAAAAATCTCTCTAAAACTCTGTATCTAAGAAATGCTATGTAATACTGGGATATGGAGCTATACCCTATCATTTCTTTCTGTGACATACAGAGAAGCTTTCATTGTCAGAAATCAACATTATCATAGTTAGGTGATATCTAATAGAAAGTCTAACTACTAAAGATGTATCTAATTTAATATTATAAAAAGAGTCTAGGGTACTCTGGACACTCAATCTTTGGAAAAAGGTGGGCTTCTTTCCCCCTTCACATCTTATATTGCCCTGGGAAACCCCTGACAAATCAACAAGCTGATCAGATCAACAGGTACAAAATCATTCTTTTTGGAGATCCATGTGAGGCTACCTGGCAAGCCTGTCCCTGGCTTTTCAGTTTGGACTATGCTTTAAACTTTCCTGATAGGGAGTTGGTTATCTATCCTATTCTTCAAAATATTTGAGCAGGAGATTCCACAAATTCCCTTGTGGGAATATATGGCAAAAGTTCATGACCCTCAAGAATTATAAAGTCCTATCTTAGCCCACTCCCTCTATCCCTTCCCTAGGTGGATCAACAAAACTTAAATCACAGTCTTAGCCCTCGAAACATATGCCATGAGCTTTAGTGAATGCTTCTAGCATAACAACTTATATGGGTAATCACTGCATATATCTGATCAGTTTGCTCAACTGGCCTCTGCAAGAATTCTGTGGTTCTTAGTGCTAGCTGCTTTAAAAGGAACAAGCTCCTCCCACCCCAATTTGTCCCAACTACAGCTTCCAGTCAACCTGTGGTAGCTTGCTTTGCAAAATACATCAAGGGCAAAATGCTCCAGCAGAAAGCCAAACTTAGCATGAAGCAGCCTTTGCCTATTCAAGGGGTGGAGCAAACAAAAGTGAGAAAAAGTTAAGATAACTATCTTGTGCTGCAAGATCAAATAAAGTTTATTTCTTTTAAAAATCTTAATGTCAACTTTAAGAAGACAGTTCACATGTCAAGGGAGAATGAATACAAACCTATGATTAAAAATCCAAAAAGGAAACTATACTTGGAAGATTCTTTTATTAATAAATCCTCAGACATCTAAACATATCTTTGATTCTCCATGGGACTCAGGATAAATATGTAAATGATATCACATCAGTTTTTCCTTGCTCTAGGAGGGAACTATGACTACTACGTGCATACTGTCCAACACGGTGCCAGTAGCCATATGTGGCTATTTAAACCTAAATTCATTAAAATTAAATAAAAAGAAAAATTCAATTCCTCAGCCATACTTGCCTTACTTCTCACTAATGTGCTCTCCAGGGCTCAGCAGCCACATGTGGCTAGTGGCTACTACTACATAGTGCAAAATAGAACATTTCCATCATCACAGAAAGTTCTACAGAACCATGCAGTCGTAGATGGTTTTCCAGTGTTCAAAACTAAACATTGCTTTGAGATGCTGGGAAATTATATACTGAAAGGATGCGCTGCTACAGTTTTCACCCTGATTCATATTTCAATCAAATTATCTTAACCCTTTAGAGAATCTTTTGAGTGTTCTCAAGTGGCTATGAGGCAGATGGGTACAGTATCCTCCCCTCCCCTTTCCACCCTTCCCATCTCCATAAGCAAAGTGAGTTTGGAGATTGCTTTAATTACAACCACCAAGTGCATTTTATTTGTATCCCCCAATCCTAATCCTACTTCTGACCCAGACTTCCCCTTTGCATCTAGGCAGGTCACTTCACCTCTCTCCTTCAGTTTCAGGGAGAACAATGCTTCTTACCCTCTTAGGGCTTGCAAATTTTAATGAATGCGTGGGAATACTTGGAGGATGAAAGGCATGCTAAGTGTTCCTATTATTCCCCTGAAAAACAAGGATTCAAGCCAAACTGATACTTTCCTGACACAGGTGAGTCTGAAATTAAACAGAGCCACAGACCTCAAAAGGGCAGTGTTTAGGTGGCTCCTCATATCCCCAGGAGAATAGATCTGTGTTGATATCAGTGTAGCATTCAGAGAACAGATACCTGACCCAATGCCAAATAAGAAAATCAGTACTTATAGTCAGGCCAAAACGCATGGCCAGCTCATTCCTCCAAGCCTGAGGTCATCAGCCAATGATTCTGATTGTCCCGCTGTCCCAAATGTAACCCACCAATGTTATAGATCAGCCCTGGGCGGTTTCCTTGCTGGATGACTTTCAAAGCTCGGACACCACTACCACCATCCAGGGAGAAGCCCTGACACCAGCCCGGCATGCCTTCTGGATGAATCCCCCTTCCGATTCTCATCGTGCAGCTGTGGGGCAGAAAAGCAAAGATGTAGATATGCATCCACAAGAAAGTCTTATCTGCCTGTTCTAACTGGGAAACACTAATACAGTTATCACCCAAATTCCATCTCTACCACTGACTCTCTTCCTCACTCTCAAGTGATTCCCCAGCACAGTAAGAAAATTCATCAGTGGTTAAAGCTGTATCTTAGAGGCAGCCACAGTACAACCGTGTGTGAAACTACAACTAAATGCTTTAGGAGAAAACATTAGGATTCTATGAATATAACACATGGGAAAATGGTGCAATTTCTAATATTCCCCTAAAGATCAAGGATTCAAGTCAAACTAATCCTTTCCTGACTCTGCTGTTCAAGGGTTCATTTTAAAAAGCACAAGAAGCATATGTACAGAGGATATAGGTACGATGTGTTACTTCTAAGGGCTGATTTTTTTTTTTTTTTTTTTTTTTTTGAGACGGAATCTTGCTCTGTCGCCCAGGCTGGAGTGCAATGGTGCAGTCTAGGCTCACTGCAACCTCCGCCTCCCAGGTTCAAATGATTCTCCTGCCTCAGCCTCCCGAGTAGTTGGGACTACAGGCGTGTGCCACCACACCCGGCTAATTTTTGTATTTTTAGTAGAGACGGGGTTTCACCATGTTGGCCAGGCTGGTCTCAAACCCCTGACCTTGGGATGCGCCTTGGTCTCCCAAAGTGCTGGGATTACAGGCATGAGCCACCGCACCCAGCCAGACTGATACTATTACAATAGCAAAGCATTGTTTAGTTGGCCAGTGTCCTGTCACGGATTTTGGCAACATAATTCCCGAATGTGTGTTCCAGCTCTACCACTAACAAGCGATGTAAACTTGGGCAGGTAGCAATCTCTCTAAGCCTGTTTCCTCATCTTAAAATATAACAATATTTCCTGCCCTGTCTAAACCATTGGGATGGTGGGAAGAATCCAATGAGATGGTCTATGTGAAATGCTTTGGGAACTGTGGAATTCACAGATAAAACACACTGTGTGACACATGTCAAGTCCTAAATCTAAAACTGTCCAAATCATTTCAGGAAAAAAATGAGACTGGGCTCGCTGCACATGCCAAGAGGCTGGCTGCATCCCCTACAATATCCAGAACTCTCATCAATCCTCTTTCCATGCCTCAAACACTAATCTACACTCCAACCTTCCCTTGTAAACACATCAGTACCCACTGAAGTGTGGTACTCCAGAAGACTTTCTGTTAAGCTGTCAGCACGATTCTACCGATAACACGGTATGGCATTTTAGCACTATTGGATACACCCATTTATCTTTGATTAGAGCTCTATTAAAAGACTCTTGTAAAAAGCAAAATGTCAAAACCAAGAACAAAAGTGAATTAATGCTCCTACCATACATTAAAAGCACGTCATCTAATCCTCACAGTTGTTTTTTGTCCCTGCTTTTAAACACGCAATGAGTGCTCTGAGACCATAAAATGGCACATTTTACTTCAAGAGTAAAAGGGATGAATTTCCAAATGTGATACAAATCCTGGATTGGATTAATGAGGTTGATGGCTTTACCAAAGAACCAGTCTATCTCCATTCTGATGCCAGCTCCTGTGCCTGTGCTAAAAGTTAACAGGGGAAGAAAAACTGCAGAGAAGAGAAGGAGAACACGTGGCTTTCTCTTCGTTGGCAGAGTTATGAATAGGAAAACTACTTCAATGCATGTAAAATAAAACTAGCTTTCATTGTAAACCAACCAAATAGTTTATTTTCAGTATCAAATAACACAGAAATTAGATCCCCAAAAATCCCATTAGGTCATGGTTCTATTCCCCTGCCAAGTCAGGATTGTTATCTACAGTATATTTCTACTTACACGGATATATTATAGCCTTTACTAATTTCTTCCCTTCCCTGGGAGCTTATTTCCCCTTCCCATAAATAACTGTACTCACAGGTTTGGCTGCTCTTTGTCAGCATAGCAGAATAAGAGAGGACTCAGGCTCCGGGCCAGCTCATGCTCCTCAAACTGGCCTGCAGCATCTGTCTTGGCATTGTCCTGTCTGAAGATCAGTGGCAACCCTTTAGGAAAGAGAGAAAAGTTTACATCAATACCACCCAGTCTATCTGAAAGAGATGCAAATGGTGAACGAATAAAATCATCAAGCGGGAAAAGAGTGAAAATTGAATCTATTTAGTGGGCTCAGTTTCTTGCCTTAAAGGACAGTTTTGAGCATGATTAAGCATTTATGATGGAAGCAGGAATGTTTCAGCAGCTCAGACTGTTGAAGTAATCTATTTGCATTGGCCCCATTTAGTTAGCTAAGCAAATAAATCTGAATTCCCATGACTAACGCCAAAGACCTATTTGAGCAGCCCCTGTATGTACCTGTTTTGTTAATCAGCCAATATGGAGCAGAAATGAAGATCTTTAAGGATCCTTCTGCTCGACACACAATCCGGATGGTGAGGTTCAGCTGCCGATGGTTGACGTCATAGAGTCGCATTCTCACCATATAGTTTTGGGTTCCAGGTGGAATGAGCAATTCTTTACAGAGGGGGAAATTCTCCAGTGATACCCCTAAAGAAGATACAAACTATTAACTTTCAGAGTTCTCACTATAGTTTGTCAAAATAGCTCACAGCAAAAGTAAACTGGATTCCTTTTGGAAAAACCAATAACTAAGTATCTAACTGCAAAAATCTTCATTAGAATGGCTCTTTCCCTCTAGCTAGGGTAGGGATCAACATAAGCAAACCAGATGGCCTGGAAGTCACACTAGAGAGCCTAAATTGCATAATCATATGGGTTTGATATCCTAACCCATATGATTAGATATAAATTAGATATTTTGATATTCTAACCCTGGGTGACAGAGACTCCACCTCAAAAAAAAAATTAAATTTTTAATCGACACATAATAATAACTGTACATACTTTGGGGGTACAGTGAGATGTCTCAATACACATACACATTGTGAAATGATCAAATCAGGGTATTTAGCATTTTCATCATCTCAAACATTCATCGTTTTCTAGTTAGAACACTAAAAATCCTCTCTTCTAGCTCTTATGAAATACACCATACAATATTGTTAACTATGATCACCATTCCTCTTTGTTTCAAGTGTTGCAAATATGATAATGATTCTCTACTTTGACTTCATTCACCCTGTTAAAGCAAACTAAATATGGCCTGAGGACTCCGTACTTCTATATAAATCTTTGTGGATGAACTGCCAGCTAACTTAACAGGTAGACAAGATTGAAGACCTGATTTAGGATTATGCACCTGTAACAACAACTGAGTCTTGGCCAATCCCAGGGGCCACACTTCAACCCACTCATGCACTGCTGAGTGTTCCAACTGTGTTCAAATAAGGCAAATGCCAACCTGTAACCAATTCAGCTGATTCTGTACTTCACCTCTGACTTCTGTACGTCACTTCCTTTTTGGCCTATAAATTTGTTCTGACCACGAGACATCCCTGGAGTCTCTCTGAATCTGCTGTGATTCTGGGGGCTGCCCAATTTGCAAATTGTTCATTGCTGAGTTAAACTCATTTAAATTTAATTTGGCTGAACTTTTCCTTTTAACAACCCTTACAACTGAAAATTACTTGATGCATTCCAAACACCCATTTCTTCACCAGTAAAATGGGGCAAATAACTATTTCTACAAGGATTACATGAGATTACATGTGTGAAAAGGCCCAGGTATGCCTGGAATAGAGTGAGTGCTTAGCAAACGTTTATACTTTCAATAAAAAGAGAAGAGGCATAAGATTTTGCTTGGGAAAAGCATAGTTTAAAAAGATGAAATGACTTCCTACAATCATACATCGTGTAAAAAAGGCTCTGTTGAGTGCCTCCTCTGTAAACCTTTTGGTTTGGTAAGTTTTTTCTTATCCTTTTCTATAAGTTCTTTTTTTTTTTTTTTTGAGACAGGGTCTTACTATTTTGCTCAGGCTGGTGGGCAGTAGCGTGAGCATAGCTCACTGAAGCCTCGAACTTCTAGACTCAAGCAATCTTTCCTCCTCAGCCTCCTGAGAAGATGGGACTACAGGCATGTACTGCTGCCGCCTCCAGCTAAAGGTTATTTTTTTTAACTGCACTGATTCCTTTGAGCTGGCTTACTGAGATATTATATGTGCCCCAATTTCTCCAAGATGCTTACCAAATAAATAATCACAAAATATTCACTGATATTTTCATAGGATTATGACAAATGATCATCTGACTACATTCTTACCCAGCTCGATGTTCTGGGATGTATCAGCTGTGTGGAGAGCTGCCTCCTTGCCAGGTTTCAGCGTCCCATTAATTGGCATTCCTTTAACATAAAAATCAAGTTCACAGGGTAGCAAGTTGCAGATTACCACAGTTGGCAGGAGATATATGGTATGCCCAGGCTGTCTGAAAATCTGTTTTGCACTGTCAGAAAATATGTTTGAGGGCATATAATCTGGATAATTCTCTTTCTTTATAGCCACACAAAACCTATGAAGATAAAATGGTATAAAAATCATCAGACTTAATGAAGAACTTAAATTTTTTCTCCTTAGCTAAGTATGAGAAAGAATAACATTAAGATGGTTCAATGAGTAAAATTATTTGCAGTTTTCAATCCAAATACATTTACTAAGATATAAATGCACAATAATATGTATAGATTTTAAATGTTCAGTTTGATGAGCTCTGACAATTATACACACCTCTATAAACACCATCCAAAATAAATTATAGGATATTTCCCTCACTCCAGAAAGTTCCCTCATGTCCTTTTCCAATCAATACTCTCTTCCATCATTCAGGCAACCCCTTTGTAACATTTATCACTATGGATTAGTTGCGTCTGTTCTGGAACTGCATGCATATAAGTGGAATCATGCAGTACGTACTACTGTTTATATCTGGCTTTTTTTTTTTTTTTTTTTTTTTTTTTGAGATGGAGTCTCGCTCTGTCGCCCAGGCTGGAGTGCAGTGGTACGGTCTCGGGTCACTGCAAGCTCCACCTCCCGGGTTCACGCCATTCTCCAGCCTCAGCCTCCCAAGTAGCTGGGACTACAGGCGATCGCCACTGCGCCTAGCTAATTTTTTGTATTTTTAGTAGAGACGGGGTTTCACCGTGTTAGCCAGGATGGTCTTGATCTCCTGACCTCGTGATCTGCCTGCCTTGGCCTCCCAAAGTGCTGGGATTACAGGCATGAGCCACCGCACCCGGCCTATGTCTGGCTTCTAAAACCTGAAGTCTCAACAAGATTCAGCCATGTTGTTCTATACATCCTCTTCGATAATTTTTCACTTCCTAGTAGTATGCCATGATATGAATAAATCGCTGTTAATTTATTCATTATCCTCTTGATAGCCGATTGGTTTTTTCCAGTTTAGGGTTAAATGAACATTCTTGTACAAGTATTTTTTTGGACCTATATCTTCATTTCTTTTAGGTAAATACCCCAGAGTGGCCTTGCTGGGTCCTTAACTTTTTTTTTTTTTTTTTTTTTGAGACTGAGTTTCACTCTTGTTGCTCAGGCTGGAGTGCAATAGTGCTATCTTGGCTCACTGCAACCTCTGCCTCCTGGGTTCAAGCCATTCTCCTGCCTCAGCCTCCTGAGCAGCTGGGATTACAGGAGTGTACCACCATGTCTGGCTAATTTGTTGTATTTTTAGTAGAGATGGGGTTTTACCACATTGGTCAGGCTGGTCTCGAACTCCTGACTTCAGGTGATCCCCCTGCCTTGGCCTCCCAAAGTGCTGGGATTACAGGTGTGAGCCACTGTGCCCGGCCAGTACTTAACTTTTATAAGAAATTGCCACACATTTCTCCAAAGCAGTTATACCATTTTACACTCCTACTAGCTACTTATGAGAGTTCAGTGGCTCCACATCTTTGTCAACATTTGGTGTTGTCATTCTTTTTTTATTTCAGCCATTTCAATGAGAGTAAAATATTACCCACTGTGTGCATTTCCCTAGTGAATAATCACACTGAGCATCTTTTCATTTGTCTATTGGCTGGGTATTTTCTTCTGTAAATTGTCCGTTCTTTTGTCTATTCTTTTTATTATGTTTTTATTGTTGATCTGTAGGAAGTTCTTCACACACTCTATGCAAAAATCCTTTCTCAGATATATGTATTTTTCCAATTCTGTGGCCTGTGTACTCCTTCTCTATTTTTTTGAGAGTCTCACTCTGTCACCCAAGCTGGAGTGCAGTGGCATAATCTCAGTTCACTGCAACCTCTGCCTCCCAGATTCAAGCAATTCTCCTGCCTTAGCTTCCGGAGTAGCTGGGATTACAGGCATGCACCACCATATCTGGCTAATTTGTTGTATTTTTACTAGAGATGGAGTTTCACCATATTGGCCAGGCTGGTCTCGAACTCCTGATCTCAAGTGAGCTGCCCACCTTGGCCTCCCAAAGTACTGGGATTACAGCCGTGAGCCACTGCACTTAACTCTCTTTTAGTCTCTTAACATGATGAGTTACATTTACTGATTTTCAAATATTAAGCTAATCTTAAATTTCTGGGATAAACCATTTGCTGGATTGCATTTGATAATATTTTGATAAAGGGCTGGGCACAGTGGCTCACATCTATAATCCCAGCACTTTGGGAGGCCAAAGTGGGCGGATTGCTTGAGGTCAGGAGTTCAAGACCAGCCTGGCCAACATGGTGAAACTCCATCTCTACTAAAAATACAAAAATCAGCCGGCTGTGGTGGTGGGTGCCTGTAATCCCAGCTGCTCGGGAGGCTGAGGCAGGAGAATCACTTGAACCTGGGAGGCGGAGGCTGCAATGAGCCAAGATCACACCACTGCACTGCAGCCTGGGCGACACAGCAAGACTCTGTCTCCATTAAAAAAAGAAAAACTTGGCTGAGCGCAGTGGCTCATGCCTGTAATCCCAGCACTTTGGGAGGCCAAGGTGGGTGGATCACCTGAGGTCAGGAGTTTGAGACCAGCCTGGCCAACTGGTGAAACCTCATCTCTACTAAAAATACAACAATTAATTAGGCGTGGTGGCAGGCGCCTGTAATCCCAGCTACTCAGGAGGCTGAGGCAGAAGAATCGCTTGAATCCAGGAGGCGGAGGTTGCAGTGAACCAAGACTGCAACCTTGCACTCCAGCCTGGGTGATAAGAGCAAAACTCCACCCCAAAAAAAAAAACAAAAAAAAATTTTTTAATAATGATATTTGCACCTCTTCATGGGGAACACTGGTTCATAGTTTTTACATAGTAGCTATATCAGGTTTTGGTATTAGGGATATGTTGGCCTCATAAAATGAGTTCAGAATTGTTCTTTCCTCTTCTATTTTCTGAGAGATCTTGTGTAAAACTGTTATTATTTCTCCTTAAATGTCTGGTAGAATTCACTAGTAATGTTATATGGGCCTATAGTGTTCTTTGTGGACGAAGGCTTTTCTAACAGTTAAAGTTCTTTTAATTTAGATACTGAGCTATTTGGATTTTCTATTTCTTCTTTGTATCAGTTTTGATAACTTGTGTTTTTCAAGATAGGTGCCATCTACATGTGGAATGTACTGGCATAAAATTGTTCTTACCTCCTTTTCATCCTTATGTCTATAGGATCTGTAATAGTGCCTCATTTTTTTCATTCCTTATATTGGTAATTTGTATTTTCTGTCTTTTCTCCTTGAGCAAGTCTTGCTAGAAGTTTGTCAAATTTATGTCAATTTTGACACTGTTGATTTTCTATTTTCTAGTTCACTGATTTCCATCCATATTTTTATTGTTTCCTTTTCCTATTTGTTTTGAATTTGCTCTTCTTTAACTAACTTCTGAAGGTAGAAGATTAAATCAGTGATTTTATATATTCTTCATTTTCTTTTCTTTTTTTAAATTAATTGAGACTTAACCAAAGGATCTTCCCCATTTTCGAATATGAGGATTTACAAACTATAACTTCCACCCTCGGAACGGTTTTGCTGCATCCCCCATATTTTAACATGTCTGCCTTTTATTATCATTTGATTTGAAATATTTTCTAAGTTCCTTTGTGATTTCTCTTTTTTGACCCATGGATTATTTACAAATATATTGTTTAATGTCCAAATATTTGGGGTTAGGTATCTTATTGTTGTTTATTTCTAGTTTACTTCTATTGTGATCAGGAAATATATTCTGTATGGTTTTAGTTCTTTAATATTTATTGATCTTTGTTTTATGGCCCAGCAGATGATCTCTCTTGATGAGTGTTCCACATATACTTGAAAAGAATGTATAATCTGTATATAAATGTCTATTAGAACAAGCTCATTGATAACATTGTTCAAATCTTTTACATATTTATTGATTTCTTTGTTCTATAAATTACTGAAATGGAAGTGTTAAAATCACCAACTCCAGCTATGTATTTGATGTATTTCTTCCTTTAGTCTGTTAACAATTTGCAGATCTGGGTAAAGAGTATACTGAAATTCTTTACACTATTCTTGTATCTCTTCTCTAAGTTTAGACTAAATGAATGTCTGTCTTCACTATAAAAGAAACTAAAGCCAATCCTCATTAAATAAGTTGAAAGTCTAAATTTGTTAGGGTGTAACATAGCAGTCCAGTATTTTTTCCAACATTGAATCTAGTAACATACCCCTGTATAATGGGAAAACAGGAGTTTAAATGGTTAGGCAATTTTGTCAAAGTTCTCAAGAAAGTCAGTATTAGGTACATAAACCTTCAAATTATTTTGAAATCTCTCATTTGAAAAACTCCAAACCCCAGGATTTTGCTTTCCAGTTTTGGAATGAGAACTCGTTATTTTCTGTTTGTTTTCCTTCCCGTCTCTGTATGTCCTCTCTTTATGCTGTTGTACAACACAAACTTCTAATCTTGTATGAGTAAATAGCGTGTGTGTTGGCTGTCTCTCCCATGTAATAAAGCCTCCCCAGACCCCACCAAGAGTTAGCACTTGAGTTCTCATGAACCCTAACTAAAACTCAAGGAATAAGAACTTTAGAGTTTAAATAAAGATAACTGAATCTCTAAGGGTCTTTAGAGAAAGAATGGTAATAGTCATTCCAAAAGAAAAAAAAAGGCAAAAGTGATATGCCAATGCAGTGGTGCTACATACCTGAAAAATCGGCTTTTTTCTGTGTCCATGGAGTGGCACTCTCGTTTACTGCTACTAATTTCTGCAGTCTTCACTACATTGGTCCAATGAATGGGAGCCTTACAGAAAAATACACCCAATCCTTTGGGCCGGGCCTGTAGCCGCCAAGAAGTGAGGTGTAAAGGCACAGCAAACGAATCCCCTGGCATGATAGCAGGAAGCACCACTGGCTCTGCCACAGAAATAAGGGTTAACACTTTCAGGCAATGGTCATCCACCCCAAAGATTGACCATCTCAGGACAAAAGAAGACAGACCATATATACTGACTGCTGGGGAAGATACCACTGGGGAAAAAGAGACTTGACAACAGTCAAGAAATATTTATCAGCATTTACTATATTCTAGACAATCAAAACATACTGTCTGGAGCTGATGGGCTATCCAGTCTTAGTTCCATTGGTGTCTCAAGTCTGTTCCTCACAATGAGGGCTGACCGGACAGTGATGACTTTCCGCGCACTGCCTTCCATAGTCACTGCAAAGACCACCCGCACTGGTGGGAGTGAAGAGAACTGTGAAAGAGAGATAAAGACAAAATAGTTATGTTTCTAAAAAAAACATATAAAATACAATAATATCGATCAGAATGTCTACCTTAAAAGCATCTTATTACTACTATAGCTCTTCAGTGAAATCAGTCATAAAACCCTAAAGCCATTCAGCTTTAAAGGAAGTAAACATCCTATAAATATATACTATTAAAACAATAAATTCTAAAAAGTTCTTAAAAAACAGATAATCCACTCAGATGTGATATCACAAAGTGTGTCACTAAGAAAAATCAGTCCTAAGCCTCTAGAAACATTATTAAAAACATTCACCTGAGACTGTGATAATAACCTATCCAATTTTCCAAACTTCCTGTAATTTGGTAAGAAAGTATCTGCTGGAAATTATCCTTGATTCATAAAGCCCCTGAGTTCCTTATAACGAAACTGAAAAAGGCTTGTTTTCTACTCTACTGGCAGGGAATTAAATAAAGAGCATCCAACACAATTAAAATTAGAAATAATGAAGTAGGACTTTGCAAAACATTAAATGATTTACCTTCTGTGTTATTTTCCTCCTAGATTAATATCCAAACAATGGGTTGGGTACTGCCCAAATACAGAAAAACAGAAGGAAGTCTTCTGAGATTAACATTTGTCTTTGTAAAATCCAGAAAGTGTGAAAGAAAGAATTGTCTGTATTGGTGTGCCTTTCATAGGAACAAATAATAACTTCTTTTTTTCTAAATGTCATAAAATATATTATTTAGGTCCATATATTATTTGTTGACATGCCTATATAAAAACCATTGTCTGTATTTTAAAGAGCTTTAAAAATAATCACTTGTTCATAAAAAGGACACCAAGGTTCAGAAACTCAACATAATGAAGGGAAATTATTTTTGGTCTTGGGTTACAGCCATTACATTATTTTTCCATATGTTCATTCACACATTCAACACACATTTTGTGCTAATACCATGTGACAGGAAATTTTCTTAAAAGTAGAAAAATCCCATGTTAGGTACACCAAAGAAAAAGTTTCTGAAAGTACTACTCTTAGAATGAGTGTCCAGAACATATTAACAATGCTTTTTACTGGAGAAACAAATGGCATGACATTGAAGCTTTTCATTCTGCCAACTTTCTCATTAAGACAAACAGCAAGTGAAAGTCAATCCAATAAACAATAAAATGAAGAGCTCCATGTTTTGAACCAAGACTTCTAGAAAGTCCAAACGAAAAGGCAAACTACAATTTTCTAGAGTGTTTTTAGAAGGACACAAAACTAGGCATAATTCATCATCGAAGCACAAGCTTCCAGTGACCCAACCCTAAAAAGGCCCCAATAGTCAAAGCCAGTAACAATTACTTTAAATCCTAGGCCGGGCGCGGTGGCTCACGCCTGTAATCCCAGCACTTTGGGAAGCCGAGGCAGGCAGATCACCAGGTCAAGAGATCAAGACCATCCTGGCTAACACGGTGAATCCCTGTCTCTCCTAAAAATACAACAAATTAGCCGGGCATGGTGGCATGCGCCTGTAGTCCCAGCTACTCAGGAGGCTGAGGCAAGAGAATCACTTGAACCCAGGAGGTGGAAGTTGCAGTAAGCCGAGATGGCACCACTGCATTCCAGCCTGGGCAACAGAGCGAGACTCCGTCTCAAAAAAAAAAAAAAAGAAAAGAAATCCTGTTGTTGTTTCAAACCTTGATATTTTTCAGGCCTACCTGAAGTTTTATGTTTCAAAACCTACAATCATCAAGGAGGAGAAATTATAAGTAAAAGCCTGGAATAAGTTTGTTAATGTCATCTCCTGATGATGTTTCAAAAGTCAAATAGGAAATAAATGCTACTTTTTCCTTCTTATTTACTTTCATGACCTTTGGACCCAAAACTATGAAACACACATGGTCATACCAGGGTTAATTTCTATTTTAACTTAGAATGAAAAGGCGACTTTGGACCAAACATTTGCCTTTTCTTCTCCTTCCCTGTAATACTTAGTCTCACACACCAAGCTAGGTGAAGACATTTTCTTGCAAGTTTTTGGAAAAGGAAGGTAATCATTAATAGAAAAGGGCAGAGATAAATTCCAGTCGCATATATGTCATAAAGTCTCTCTGATCATTAAGAAATGTACATCCACATGGTTCAGGTGCAGTGTATATACGCAATAAACACAATGACAACAGGAAAATCATACTTACATAAACCTGGGGATGTATAATATTTGTTCTGCTGCTTGGGCTGCCAATCTGAAAAAGATTTCAGAAGTTAGAGTCAGCACAGACTTAAGACAATTAGCATCATTAAATTCAATGACAACATAATTTTCTTCAAAGGGTGGTGTTTGTAAATACTTTCAAGTAAAGTATAGTCTACTATGAAGATAAAACATCTCCTCTTAAAGATATGGAAAAAACAATATTCATTTTATAACTATTCAACATATGCCAAATTTCTCCCCAACACATCAATGCAGTAGGAAAGGTACCTATGAGGGAACTGGTCCTTTCATTACCAGACATAAACTTAGGCTGAAAAGTAATCCTGAAAAGGTTTTGTTTTTGTTTTTGTTTTTTCTAAGGAACTTGGGGCACAAGAGCAGTAAAAATGAACACTTGTGCAACAGTGTTCTCTAAGAATATTTTTCATGAAGAAAGCTGCAATATCTCTGCAAATCTGCATTTCCACCTCACTACTGGAAATAAGTGCAAGTAACCCATGAAGTATGAAGGAGGATGGGGCAAGAGCACCCATGGCAGCTCTGTCAGCGAGGATGTCAGCCTCCACCTGCATGTACAAGTCAGGGATGCTACCTGCATCATTTCCTGGGCTCTCTCTCCAACCACTAGGACTACAGGAAGGGATGAAATTGGGGGAGGGGTACGTGAGAGCATGTGTGATCAGAAAATAAACGACAATGGACATCTCTCTTTGTGCCACAGAGAAAGATTTGGAGACACAGAGTAAAAGGATCAAGGTGCTGCATTATAAGAAATATTAAAAAGACAGCGTATATGGACAGCATAACAATATGTGAAATAAAGCCAAGACTCAGGTTCAGCAGACTAGTAAATTGCCAGTCAGGCCAGGTAGCATGAAATGGATCTACAGAAGTGAGGAAATGTGTTACTGCTGATTTTAAATCTTGTTTTTCTACTGAAACTAACCATTGGCTGGCTTATCTACATATTGATTACCAATGCCTATGACTGACTCAGTCAGTCCTAGAATTAGGGGAAAGAAAGAACAAGAAAGTTTCATTAGAGTAAGCTTATTACAGGCTTAACCATCTGACTTCCTGACAGTCACACACCGTAGAGGAAGATGAATTTTTATCTGGTGCTGCATATCGAAAAAAGGTCCCGACTTTGTCCACAGACACTGGGCTCACTTGCTCCCAGCCATTTACTCTCACTTGCAGTTGATGAATCCGGAGGTCATGGGTGTGTCTGTCAGGCAGAACAAAGAAAAAGATATTAAGCACAATCTCCAGAGGGGATGAAAAGTAGAAGCAAAGACACAAATCCGATTTAGTATATAATGATGTAAAAACCCAGTTGGCTAAACCTTTTGGAGATTACCTAATGCAAGGGAAATCAGGAGCACAGTTTAACTGGGTTTTACACTTACAACACAAACTGCAAGATCTGTAAAGCTTGATTGAGTAAGAGTGGCATTTATCCTCCATTGTACAAACCATGCAAATCCAGAACACAAGCCAAGGTCTTTCCCCCACCAACCCTCACCCCAACCTATATAATGATGTCACTGGGGTGGTAAAAATGCAGTAGCGATTTAATCAGATAACCATACTCTTGGAAATGCATAAAAAATTATTCTTGGTTCCTTTGTTGAAATCCTACTTCGCTCAGAACCACATGCAGTTGTTTGGCTCCAGCGTTGCGTGACTACAGACAGGGCAGGAGAAGCACAGCGCTCATTTCAGGGCTCCTGTGCTCGACTGAAACTGGAGCAGAAGGCAGTGGGCAGAACAGGAGGAACAGGAGGAAATTGCACATTTAATTCTATTTTAGATTTTGCCTAATTCAAGCCAGAAGTGAAATGGGGAACTGGATTTGAGGCTGACAGGAAGCGGGGAGGGAGGCATGGAGTGGGGTGCAGTGTGCCAAAAGGGGAAAAAGCCAGAAAAGGCATTTATTTTGAAGAATTTAAGCAGAATAGTGGGACTTGAAATGGATTATGAAAACGGAAACAAAAACGGAAATGACAAAGAGGTCAAACCCTTTCTGATATGACAGAGGATGGGCTTATCCAGAAATGTTCTCAACAGTTCTGTACTTAGTTTCTCCAAGAACTGTGGGGACCAACAGGAAAATGCCCACTGCTCATACCTGGAAGCTAAAGTCGCTTCCAAGTACCTGTGTGCCCAGCATAGCGATTTTTTTTTCCCCTATAAAATCCCTGGAGTCCCACACGTTTAGAACTCTTCCTTCTTGGGAATAATGTGTGCGGGTACCAAAGCTATGCAAAAGGAAACCTGCTTGACTTGGGAGCAAGTTTACACTCAGTAACTGAAAGCACCACAAAAAGCACATGATGACAGAAAGCTAAAGCCAATCTCTTCAATTTCAGCTCAGCTTGAAAACAAACATGAGGCTCAAATACTAAATCTTAACCTATTCATATCCATTGGATAGCCTGTGCATAGAAAAATACTTGTAAATAACACTTTATTGGATATTTTCTGATCTCTCAGTAATCAGATAGAACATTTTCTCACATTCATTCCAGTTTTTAGTATGGGTACTTCAGGAATGCATCAGCTAGCAGTCTCCCCAGATCAGTTCTTTTTAGAATCAGAATTTGTCTTATTATTAGCTTTGAGTCCTGAAACTATCTGCTTGCTAAAAGTACTACACGGCATATATGTAAATTAAAATTGAAATCAACATGCTTTGAGAATCTTTTAAGAATACCATATCACCAATCAATCATGAAAATCAGGCCAAGATGCAATAAACTTGAGGGTTATGATATGTCTATGTTTCCACCAAATTCTGTGAAACACACAGGTTATCACCTCATATGTCAAATAAACGGATAGTTAATGAAAAGACATATATTTCCAAGATGGCAGCAAAGTCTTTATTTTTTAAAAGGAGGCTGGGTGCAGTGGCTCATGCCTGTAATCCCAGCACTTTGGGAGGCCGAGGTGAGAGAACTGCTTGAGCCCAGGAGTTTGAGACGAGCCTGGGCAACACAGTGAGACCTCATCTCTACAAAAATAAAATAAAATAAAATAATAAAAGGAAACACTGATTTATGAAATATTTTTTAATAAGAAGACATTAAAATCATTAATAAGGGGCCAGGTGTGGTGGCTCACACCTGTAATCCCAGCACTTTGGGAGGCCAAGGCAGATCACTTGAGGTCAGGATTTCGAGACCAGCCTGGCCAACATGATGAAACCCCATCTCTACTAAAAATAAAAAATTCGCCGGGTGTGGTGGAGCACCCCTGTAATCCCAGCTACTCAGGAGGCTGAGGCAGGAGAGTTGCTTGAACCCGGGAGGCAGAGGCTGCAGTGAGCCGAGATCGTGCCACTGCACTCCAGCCTGGGCAACAGAGCAAGAAGACCCTGTCTCAAAAATAAAATAAAATAAGATAAAATAAGATAAGATAAAATAAAATAAAAAATAAAATAAAATCATTTATAAGGAAAGTGAAAAGGCAAAACACTAGGGACCCTCACTTACATCCACCTTTTTTTTTTTTTTTTTTTTTTTAAAGAAAAGAATAAACCATACTTTACCTGTGTCTTAACTTTCCTCTTGCTTCAAATTCAAAGGGAATCTCTTCACCTGTAAGGACTTCTCGCCATTCACTAACATTGTGAGTATCATCGAGAAATGTTCCATTCCCTTCTGGAACTACCCCTGGACTCCCACTGTGAGACAGTGCAGCTCTGGAACCAAATCAGATGACATCAGCCTGTCCCTGTTTCTTCCCAACTCCCTCTCACAGGAGTCCCGTGCAGAAGAGCAGAACCTTCTCACAACTCAATTCCCAGCAATAAAAGGCTGCATGACCTAGCTACAAAGAATGACCTTGAGGGTCACTAACTATAGCTATCTTCATGCTGAATCACAACTTATTTGAAATTTTAGAAACAGCTGAAAGCTGTCACTCTGTAGTCACTTACCTCAAGCAGTAGAATCTGGTACATGTGAATTACGGCATGACTTTTTCAAGTGGCATTTAAGTGACTAGTTAGAATTTAACAGACCTACACTGTTAAAACAAAAAAGCTTCTCTTCTAGAGCAGTCTGGTACTTGGGGGAGGTCAGAGAAATGTGATTTCAAATCAATGGATTCTGTTACTCATGCCATGTGCTTCATAACCTAAGCTGGAACGATCACCATGTACTTGGAAGGCTGAGCCAAGATCTAAACAGGCAGAAAGTTGTTAGAAAAGGTTCTCGCCTGGCTTAGGTAAAGTCTCCTTTGTTCTCCAAACTCCACCCAATTCCATCTGGGGTGAAGTGCGTTTTAGGTATGAAAGAATTCTTTAGGGATAGAGGGAGAATGGGGATGTTTTCAAAGCAGTCTTGGAATAAAATGGCAAAACATTTGGTGTGATAACCATACATAGCTTCTTTAAAACGGGAAAGAAGGTAGAGATCGAGGAGAAAAGATGGAATGGCTTTTTCATACTTCCTACTCACATCCTTAATTTGCTTGGCTTTTAAACATAAGGTATACCAAAAACAAGATCATAATTAGACTCAGGACCTGCTTCTCTGACTATAGATTCTCTACAAAACCAGAACCTCCATCATAAATCTCAGCAAAACAGCAAGTTATTCATTCAAATATCATCCCAAGAGCCTCAAGAGGGGGCCCACCTTGCTCTACTGGGCTGGCACAAGAAGGCTTTGGTGGCAGAGATGACTTGGGGTAATATAAACTGACTGCTTACCTGGTGGGTGTGGTGGTCAGGGTGGCAAACCACAAAGTGCACCCCGTGTGGTTCCTCAGAGCAAAGGGGACAAATGGCTGCCGGCGCTTGGGGGTTTTCACCTCTGCTACGACAAACAGAAGAAGGCTATGAGCAGACGCCTCTATCTGCATGGCAGAGACCCTCCCCCTACCTGGAGACAGTGCCCAAATTTGTCTCTTGTACAAAGCGGCTGAAGATGGAGGCAAGAAAGAAGGAACAGGACAAATAGAAGCTCCACGTATTTGCTGGCTGCTATGGGAGAATTTGGTCCCTGCCTGACTATTCCCAGCCCCCAATTCTTCCACAACTCTTAAAGGCCTTATCTTTCAGAAGAAGGCATCAGGACCTAACTTGGTGGGAATCACAAAAGAAATAAAAATGGACCTCCCCAGTGCTCCCAAGAACTATATTCTAAGTGGGTAACCTAAAATGTAGCAAGATATATCATATGTACTTATTAAAACTTTGTCCAAAAAGCCTTTACCTTAAGGAAGCCTCCCTTTATATGTTACCCTACATAGTATGCATTTTGTAACAAAATAAAATAAAAACATTCTTTCCTATTCTTTTATACTAATAGTTGTTTTTATCTCCCTGGAAAGTCATAGGTATACCATCTCAAAGCTTTTCAAACAAAACTGTTAGCCCATGTTTTAAAGATAGATATCACCACCATCTATTATAAGGTGGGTACCATGGAAGCCATAAAAGGAACATAAAATACGGCTTCATTGCACAAAAAGCTTCTAATCAGGGAATGTGGAAAGAAACAACAATCAACACAAAGCAGTAAGTAACCAAATTCTAAAGAGCGGTGACCTGACTATAAAGGTTGTAAGAAACCCAAAGCAGGCTTTCTGGTGCCCCAGCTGCTTTGGCAGACAGATCCCTCTGCAGGTACCACTGCCCGTGCTATGTGGTTCCACATGGAACACAGAGTACCAGAAGGAAGGGCAGCAGCTCCTCTAACCAAGGGCCTGTCTCCTCCACTAGCCACACAAATAGGGAGGCAGCAGCAGCAAACCAGTGTGAGAAAGCCTCCTGGTTGACATGTTCACAACACACGTACACAACCAACAAAAAAAGGGAAGTGTGGTTCAATCTTCTTATGTGTCTAGCATTAAAGTAGGAAGACAGCATTAGAAAGACCATGACCCATGTGCTCTGCAGCTGGGAGAAAATGACATCTAGAGGAAGCTGCAAATGCTAACTGCAGAGAACACTATGGCAAAACTGAATTCATCCTACAGGACATCTTCTGTCAACAAAATCGAGAAGACAAACTGCAACATGTCCTGCCTTCTGCAACCTCCAGACCGAGGCTGGTACTGTATCATAACAGTCGGTAATTGTCACTGCCTTTTAAAAAGCAATCACTTCCTTTTTTCTCTTACCTCTTTTAAAGTTTTGAGAGGTTAGCATTGTAAACAATGAAAACCAAGCAATTTTGGGTCAAGGCAAGTCCTATTTTGATAATGACGATGGTTCAGGGGAGTCTAAGATATAGTAATCTGCTAAATAAATGAGCAGTCTCCAGTGTGTTCCCACAATTTTGTGGTCAGTCATTTAGAGATACCCCAAATACTTCTAAAGATAATCTCCACTAGGAATATGCCCATTTCTCACCCCAATGGCCTTACTTAGCTCCCAAAGTTTGGTTTAAAAAAAAAAAATTAGTGCTCATCAAGTAGAAAATTAAGAAGTAGCTGTAAGGCTGCTGACAAGAGCAGAGGGGGAGTAAAAAATTTAAGAGCTGTCTGCAGGGTAAACGGTATTTATTGTGGCACTTTGAAAGGCACCTCCCTCTTCTATGAGTGCAATGAGAGAGCTGCTTTTATTACAGTAGATAAAGGGCCCAGGAGAAAAAGACGCCAGATGTGCTTTCATATCCCACTGTGAGCCAGACTGTAAGTTTCCATTTGCAAATTAGATTTAAAAAGAACAGGTGGCAGATGGCTTTGATCAGTTTGTTATACAGAATAAAGTGCTGCGAATCCATACAAATATATTCACAAGTACACTGCTTTGGAGTTAAATAGCATGGGTAGGCACAATGCTTAGGTCTCCAAGCTTCTTGCATTGATTAGACATAACGGCACAGGCTTCAGTAACCCATTTCTCTAAGGATAAAAATACACAGCATGCACGCAAATCCAAGCCCAACATCAGGCAACAAATCTGACATCTCCTGCACCAGGGTCCAAATAAACTATGTACTTGCCTTTGGCACAGCACCAGAGACAAAAGTTCCCAAGTCCATCAAAGAGAACATTATTCCCTAATGGCCTCAGAAAATCTGCCTCTAGTGACCAAACCCAATTTCTTCATGGGCTGAGAGAGAGTCTAAAGCTACCCGTATCCAAGTTCAGCTTCAAACAGCTCCAGCTAAGGAAATTTCTACCCCTTTGGACTTATTTCACACAGTAATTTTGCCATTATAAACAGTGTAGGTTGTCATGCTATGTAAGCAGCTCAGATCAGAAAGGACCTGGTTTGTAAATCATAAGAAGCAGATTAAAATACTAGGTTTGCTACTAGCAGGTCAACTGAATAAAGGCAAATCACCTAGTGTCTCTGAACCTCACTGTCCTTATCAGCTGAATAGGAATAATGCTTGGCTAAGCCTGAACGATTAAGTAACATATAGAAAGCTTAGAAGCAGGAATACATGAATAAATTAAGATTCAGCTCTGGGCTTTCTTCGTGAGCCCTCCCTCAAACATCCATCCTGGTAAAATTGTCCAGAAAAAAAAATCCAGGGCAACGTACCCTGAGTATTAACATCCCTGTTCTATATTCCTGGTAGAGGGAGTTCCTGTGGCCTCTTTCTATTTAAAAAAATCATGACGAATAATCTGGAATTTGCCATGTACACACATAAATCATTCAGATTAAATTGCACTCCCTAAAACAAAAAATGAACATCTTGGGACTCCAATTCCTCAATGATTATGGTGTTTTCTACCATATTCACTTACCAGTGAATTTCTCAAGAAACTTTCAAAGATCAGAGATAGAAATAAAGAAAATTTTCTTTTTTATCTCCTAAACACAAAAATTGACATCCAAAGAAATTAAGGTTTGTGTCTAAGCAATTATTTACTGAGAATTTTTTTTTTTTTTTTTGCGCTATCCCTATTATTACAGTGCCTGTTCCAGGGCCCCGTGCATTCCCATGAGAATTTTCAGTGGGTATTTTATAAACTTAAGACTTGTGGCACCACTGTTTGATGAAGCATGGTGTTCCTCAATCCACTTGCTCTTCAATATGAGAAATCTCCTCTAATTGACATTGTATTAACATATTTCTGCATCATACACTGTGGAGTTTATTCCATTTCCACCGAAGTTAAGGGAGATGGAAGGGAAACAATAAAAGAATCAGCTGATAATATGCACCACTCTGTTCATCAGTTGGAAATGTTCATTCCTATTACCAAAGTACTCATGACATGGAATACCCCCAATTCAACTCCCACTCATTAAAAAAAAATTGATGTACAAGGCAGTTCTTAAAACAGGAAAATAAAGCAAGCCCTCGCTTGGCTATACTGTACCTCTAGCATAGATCTGGTGCTCTAGGTTAGTCAGACTGGCTGTACTCCTAGTTCTAAGGTAGACAAGGGGGAGGCCTGGTAGACAGGAGAGACAAAGTTAGAGGCTAAGAATAAATACAGTGAAATAAGAAGACTCGCTTCCAAACGATAAGCACAAATAGAGAACATTACAAAAACAGCAAGCATCATGCAAGTACAGGGTCATTCCCATCAGTGATTACTAAGCGCTACGAATGTACTTGACAAAGTGAACACATTTTTATGCTAGTTTTTATTGTTGAGGCTGGATCAATGTAGCATGCTTTTTTTTTTTTCGTGAATTAGAAGAATATGTATTGAACCTTCTCTTGAACAGAATGACAAGCCTTTGGAAGATTTTTAATTTAAAGGTGTTATGTTCTTAAATGGCATTAAAAAGTTACAAAAATCAATCAGTACAGATTTTAGTGGAGGTTGCTCCATTCCAACTGGTAAAACACAGAAGTAAAATGCTAGTCTCAGGGGATCTCAAAAATTCAGGGGAAGAGTCAGTATGTGTTCCAAATTTAAACAATCTCTACCGAGGAGTTGTCTCATAGTGTTTATTTAAATTCTAAATCAAGCATGGAAGTTTTCAGAATATTTGATATTTTCATAAAATGTCTTTGGAATACAAAACTAATAAATTCAATCAAGTGCCACATCACCCAGGTTTACCTGCAAAATCTCAGCCCTGACTGAACAAAGCCAACAATTTTGTCAAAAGGAGGCCGGCATTTTCTTTCCCCTGATAAAGAAACAGTGAGAAAGCAGCAGGTCCCTTAGGCTAAATTTCATGTTAAGGGCTATTCCCAAGGGCTTGTTTTAAGGCCGGTCTGAATAAAAAGCATAACTTTTGGGGGAATATGACTTACTATTCTTGAGTAAGACCTGAAAGTTTATGATTAGTTCAACAAGGTTGAAACCTACTCACTTTCAAAATAAATTCCCAATGATCATTTTAGTAGGCCTGCTAAAAGAATACAATACCGGAATGTACTATACTACCATCCAGGAATTTCCAATAAGAAAAGAGGATTGGAAATTTATGCATATTCAAGTTATGTCTTATTAAAAAGATATATTACACTTTTATAAGCCTAAGTAATCATAAAAATCTTTAAATAAATAAAAATCAAGCTTTAACTCAGCACCGGCATTTAATATAGATGAGGAAGCCTTTTAACTATAGAGAAAGAGAGGGACAAAAATTTTAAAAAGGAAAGAAGAAAGGGAGGCAGGGAGGGAAGAAGGAAAAAAGAAAGAGAAGGACAAGAAAGTCTTTCATCAGAATCTTGCAGACTAGGCCTTGCTAGAGTTTGACTCTGAATTGAAGATGCCCCTGCATGAATAATGTTTTAGAAACACACTCTCTTGGACATATTACAAAGATTATTTAGAGTTTTCTGGGTAGACTATGTTACATTTTCTTGACACACAAATTGGGAAGGTTGGAGGAGGAGCCAAAATCAAAGCTGACAATATCTGAAAAGCCCTGGCTCCTAAGTAATGACCTTGAGACTCAGAAGCAACAGCCTGGGAAAACAGAGAACAAGCACAGCTGACATTTCTTTGTGTCTCTTTCTAGAAGTACAAGGCAGACAGAAAGTCCACTTATACACCCTGAGGAGAGATGAACCAGTACAATTACTTCATACACTAAGAATACCCATCTTCCCATGACACGTTTGCAGACCAGATGGAATATTTAAGTATTCATGAGCTATGTGAAGTCCAGCCAAGACTCCCCAAAGAAACCACATTGTAAGAGTTAGAGCTGAGTTGAATTTGGATGACAATGGCTTGTGGAACAACTAAGACCATGCAGTTGTCCATCACCATCTCCCCAGCTCTGAGGAAAACAGAGCTGGCGAGGCATTAAATAAGGAAAGAAAGCATCATCAATAGAGAGCAAGCTGACTCCTCTTTCTTCAAGAGGCAGGGCATTCAATTCTTTTATACTTTATAAACAACACAGGGCTCCCTTTTTAACAACTTTTTCCACATGGGCTTCTGCTCACCCTCTTTTCAAGAATATGTCCAAACCCTCTATCTCTAGATTTAGAAGACCATTTTAGATGCTTTTAAAAATCTGGTCAGCCGGGCGCGGTGGCTCACGCTTGTAATCCCGGCACTTTGGGAGGCCGAGGCGGGCGAATCACAAGGTCAGGAGATCGAGACCATGGTGAAACCCCGTCTCTACTAAAAATGCAAAAAATTAGCCGGGCGTGGTGGCAGGCGCCTGTAGTCCCAGCTACTCGGAGAGGCTGAGGCAGGAGAATGGCGTGAACCCGGGAGGTGGAGCTTGCAGTGAGCCAAGATCGCGCCACTGCACTCCAGCCTGGGTGACACAGCGAGACTCCATCTCAAAAAAAAAAAAAAAAAAAAAAATCTGGTCAAAAAATCCAATCAATTAGAAAACCAATGTTTTGCAGAGTAAAACACAAACCACAGCTGATCCTGATGCATTCTCAGGTGCACCAGTTCATATGCATTATTACCAGGATTTAGGAATTATGTGTTGCAGATCTTTTCTCCCCCGCAAAGGTGGAATTACAGCCCACATTTATAAGTTCAGTAGTTCATGCCAGAAAACTGTCTCCTGCAAAGACTAAAACAGAACTATAGAAGATAGTCAGAATTTCCTGTAGGTTTTTCCACGCAGAATGATGGTTCCATTTGAATTTCTCAGTCAAGCATTGCTTTGTAGGTCAAAAGTGATTTAGTTAAACACATGTAGTGAAAACTCTTACTTTGTCCAAAACATGGAGGATCCACCGAAGAGCCCATCCAGTCTTCTGATTTAGCTGACTCTATTTCTTTGTCATCTTTACAGTAATCTGCCATCCACGATTCCTTGGTACTTACATACTGGTCTAGAAAGAATCCCCAGAGATATTAAGAGAACTAAAAAAGATGGAGGGTTCGAGTCAAATAATTTCAATTCAGCAAAACAAGCTTTTATTGAGCGTCTCATTACATGCCTGGCCTGTGCTAGATTCCGAGAAAGCCTGTGCCCTGGAGAGCCTCACACTCCACTGAAAGAGATTACCATGAACAGACAACCATCGCCACAAAACTCTATCATAATGTGTAAGACATTAAAGATGTGGATTTTCTTCAAACCAATCTATAGATTCAATAAAATCCCCATCAAAATACCCATAGGGCATTTTGTGGAATTTTAAAAGCTGAATCTAAAATTTATATGGAGGCCGAGCGCAGTGGCTCATGCCTGTAATCTCAGCACTTTGGGAGGATGAGGCAGGTGGATCACTTGAGTCCAGGAGTTTGAGGCCAGCCTGGCCCACATAGCAAAACCCCATCTTTACTAAAAACACAAAAATTATGTAGGCGTGGTGGCGTGCACCTGTAGTTCCAGCTACTCAGTAGGCTGAGGCAGGACAATCGCTTGAACCTGGGAGGTGGAGGTTGCAGTGAGCCGAGATCATGCCACTGCACTCCAGAGGCTGAAATTCAGTGGACGATTCTCCACAAGTAGTTGTACTTCTGTGAGGGAATTACAATGGGGATAGCAGATTAACAAAAATAATTACAGTGCACCACACCTAGATGAAGATCTTTTATACTAATTAAGATGTTATACTTTTTGGAAGAAGAATTATTGGTTTCTGGTTTTCAATTACAACACTTGGCTACAGAAGTAATATTTATTTAAACACTAAGAGGTCACAGCAACGTTTCTGGGTTTCAGTATAGTATTCGGAATAAGGAATTGAAGGTTAGAAAACAAAACAAATTTTACCACTGACAAGAATGCCTTTTGGAAGATTTTTTGTTTGGTTGGTTTCTTAGAGACAGGGTCTCGCTCTGTCTCCAAGGCTGGAGTACACTGGCACAATCATAGCTCGCTGTGACTTTGAACTCCTGCACTCAAGTAATCCTTCCACCTCAGGCTCCTGAGTAGCTGGGACTACAGGCGCATGCCACTATGCCCAGCTAATTGTTTATTTTTGTAGAGACAAGGTCTCACAATGTTGCCTAGGCTGGTCTGGTACTTCTGGCCTCAAATGAGCTTCCCATCTCGGCTTCTCGAAGAACTGGGATAACAGGCATGAGCCAATGTGCACGGCCAGAAGATATTCTTAAAGAGACATATACTGTGCTCATCAGAAACACCAATAAGAACCCTTTAGGTAAGCTCTTGTTTACTGCAGCTTTTCAAAAGACCACCACAAACTTTCTCTAACCTTCTAGAGTAAGCGATGTTGTGACAAACAATGTAGGAGTTAAAACAATACAGTTTAGAGAGATCATAGGGTCAACTTACTATTATCTAGGTGATAGTAACAACCAGGCAAATTAGTGGATGAAATCTGATCACATAAAACAGCGGTTTTAAATTTGGGGGTCAACAAACTTATGGTCTCATTTCACAATACATTCTTTCCATCCTATTCTGACATGCGTAAGGAAGTAGATATTCTAACAGCCTCAATCCAACATACACACCAAAGAAAGTTCACAGTTTGCAACAGTATGTTATCGCTCAAAGATAAAGTATAGTAATTCCAAAATCAGATCAAGTAGATCAATAAATCAAACAATGAATGCGAGTTTTCACAGTGAAGGTACACACTACCTGACTGTATGATTATATTGCTTTCCTTTTAGATGGCAGAAATGTAACAATAGAGCAGTTTTTATTCACAACATTGAATCCAGAGATGTACATTTCAGTGCTGCCAAAGATACTTTTAGATAACACACCATTAACCTGGCAACCCTTAAGCAAGTCATTTTCAGAGTTAGGTCAAAATGATAACGGGAAACAACAAAGGCAACTTATTCTACTATAAAGATATGATCAAAATCACACCTTTTAAGAACTAGTCCGTGAATAGCTTGAGCATAGTTAATCTAAACTCACTTCCAGGACATTTAATAAACTCTAGTGACCAAGCATTATGAGGAGAAAGTCCATTGCAGCCATTTATGTTTCCCAAGTAATCTAAGTTCTTGCTTACCCACTGATAGCATCATTATGGGATGCCAACGCTGGAGAAACAGGTTGAGAATCAAGAGGCTATTAGGGTTGATCAGGAAAGCAGTCAGGATGAAGAAGTGATGCCTGGTACAGGCCCAGGTATTTGCTAAACTAGGATTAATAGTCTTCCAGACTCAGAACTTAGATATGGAAAGGTATCAGTATATGAAAGACAAACTTTCTACTCACCAATTAGCACAGAAGTGATATTGATGTCCAAACGAGGTTTGGCCTTGGCTTCTAGCTTCAGTCGAGGAGGATGGAGACGACTAGCTGCCTGCTGTTGCCAGGATACAGAGCATGGCCAAGGCTCAATAAATGGCTCCCAGCCTAAAAGAACACAGGAAATAAGACATCTGTTCAGCAGATATCAAGAGTTTATAGGGGAACACTGCTCGCAAATGTTCAGCAAGGACAAACTGGAGCTTAATAGCTTTCTACTTCCAATTCAATTTCACAACAAAAGCACCAACCACCTTTAGCTACAGGTCACCCTACAGATGTCTGCATTGTCCAGAAGATACAAGTAGAAGGGCATATATGTACCCCCACGATGGTCTTCCAGAGGTGGCAGGAAGGAGGGCAGGCAGTGTATGTGCCCTCTTCCACTAAAGAACAGGCAGGATGTGTTGAGACACTCAAGACAGAAAAAGGAGTCTCAGACAAAGATTGGAAAAATAATAAAGTGTCTTAAATAGCTATTAAATTTGATTCTCCTGGTTACAGGACCAATACATTGGTTGAATAAATAGGTACATATGAAGGCTCGTTAACTTTTTCTTTTTCTTAAAATATGCATAGACTATATAAACAACATATAAAATAATACCACAAACACTCGTGTACTCACTATTCAACTTAAGAAACAGAAAACTACAAGTTCCTTTGAGGTCCTCAAGGGCCATTCCCTACCATCTCATTCCCTTCCTTCCCACCAACCCTTCCCACCCAACTCCAGGTGACCATTCGCTTGAATTTTTAGTTAATCATTTCCTTGCTCTTCTTTATAATTTTACCAAGCATATATACCTTTCTTAAGAACATATTAGACTGTCCTGTTTGTGATCTTTACATAAATGGAATCCCCATGTACATTCTTTTTCAAGTTTCTATTCTTGCTCACCAATATGTCTTTGAGCATACTGTTGAGCACACTGCTACATCACATTGATGCAGGTCCCTGTGGTACATTGTTTTCACTACTGAATATTAACATGCATTATAATGAATATACAATTTATTTATCCACTCTACTTCTGAAAGACATTCACTTGATTCCAGTTTTATTGCTATTGGAATACTACTATAAGCAGCCTTATATACATCTGTAGTTCACGCAGGCAAGACAGTCTCTATGGTACAGACCTAGAAGCAACACGTTGCTGGGTTGTTGAGTATGCTTACACTCAAATTTACCAGGTCACGCCAAATTGTTTTACAAAGTAGTAATAGTAATATATAGTTCTAATAGCAGGGACTATGGCTTATATCTTCCAATAATTAGTAGTGTCCCACTTAATTTTTGCTAATCTGTTGGGTGTCAAAAATGGTACATCACTGTGACTTAAAAGACTCAACTTTTCAAAGCCAATTAATTTTTAACAGATCTTTAAATAGACTCACACAATCAGCCATTGAACAAATCCAAACCGGTATGTAACACACAGTAGGTACATTAGTCTCCTTACACCATTTGACATTTAGTGACCTGAATGAGTTCATACAACTTTAAAAGTAAGCAATATTTGGCCTAAGAAAACAAATGATTCTCAGAAAAATAGCTCCCACACGCAAGAGTTTCTCTCAACTAGAAAGACTTGGGCCATTATTCTTTTTTCTTTTTTCTTTTTTTTTTTTAAGATGGAGTCTCGCTCTGTCACCCAGGCTGGAGTGCAGTGGCACGATCTTGGCTCACTGCAACCTCCACCTCCTGGGTTCACACCATTCTCCTGCCTCAGCCTCCCGAGTAGCTGGGACTATAGGCGCCCACCACCACACCCGGCTAATTTTTTGTATTTTTTTTTTTTAGTAGAGACGGGGTTTCATCGTGTTAGCCAGGATGGTCTCAATCTCCTGACCTCATGATCCACCCACCTCGGCCTCCCAAAGTGCTGGGATTACATTTTAAAGTAAAACATTTTGAACAATGAAGAAATAAGGGTGTTAGCTTTAAGTGAGTCTGGTACAGAGTGAAAACGTTAACATAAAATTAAATGTGATAAATACTCTAGAACACTCAGCGGCAGCACAACAAATCAAGGCTTAATTTCTTACTGAAATTAAAGGGAGCAGGCCATCGGAGGTTTACACCTTGGACTGCCCAGCACTACTCTGCTTATCCTGTCCATGCCTACTACCAACTCCGATGAGACCTTCTTTCAGCTCTCTTAAGGCAAAGTTCACTGCTCAAACGACTTGGCCCTAATATATTATGGCTTCTGAATTTCAACCTGTATCTATAGGCTCTTACGTTGGTCTTTCAAATGGGAAGAAAGAAACCTGAAAATGCTTGCGATATTATTGAGGTTTACATCTCCCAAAAAAGAGCCTGCTCTGATCAGCAGTGGTTTTTAGTTTTTGTTTTTTTTAAGACAGTAAGTAGGGCAGAATACACAGTGTCACTGACTCAGTAGATTCTAATAAAACAAATGAACCCAGTGGGGAGTGAAGGGACTTGAGATTTAAAATGCTTGGCTGGGCGCAGTGGCTCACGCCCGTAATCCCAGCACTTTGGGAGGCAGAGGCAGGTGGATCACCTGAGGTCAGGAGTTCGAGACCAGCCTGGCCAACCTGGTGAAACCCCGTCTCTACTAAAAATAGAAAAAATTAGCTGGGCATGGTGGCAAGCACCTATAATCCCAGCTACTCGGGAGGCTGAGGCAGGGGAATCACTTGAACTCAGAGGCAGAAGTTGCAGTGAGCCAAGATCGTGCCATTGCACTCCAGCCTGGGTGACAAAGCAAGACTCGGTCTCAAAAAAAAAAAAAAAAAAAATGCTTGTGGGCATAAATCTCCCTTGAAATTTAGCTACTCTCAGGGCCAAACAAATGATCCTTCACTATTGAGCAATGGCATATTCTAGAATGAGCCAAACTGCAGGATCAAAAAAAATTATAAAAACATCATTTTTTTTAATTTTTTTGAGACGGAGCCTTGCTCTGTCATGCAGGCTGGAGTGCAGTGGCATGATCTCAGCTCACTGCAACCTCCGCCTGCCGGGTTCAGGTGATTCTCCTGCCTCAGCCTCCCAAGTAGCTGGGATTACAGGCGCCCACCACCATGCCCAGCTAGTTTTTGTATTTTTAGTAGAGACACAGTTTCGCCATACTGGCCAGCCTGGTCTCGAACTCCTGACCTCAGGTGATCCGCCCTCCTCAGCCTCCCAAAGTGCTCAGATTACAGGCGTGAGCCACCACGTACAGCCAAAAACATCTTTTTAGTTGCAACACATCAGATATGTTTTTAGCACAACAGAAAATCCTTATTTTCTGTGTTTATGCAGTCTACTTGCTTTTCATCTTTCCCTGTCCCACCCCACCTCTGCCCTTTCCTTCATGTAAAATTTCCGTTAGCAATAGGTCCAGGCAAACATTTAAATTTATTTTTTAAATCCCATGATAACATATGCTTTATACTGACCTGAAAGAGCACGGTTATAATAATCTCCAGAAAGGGTGAAGTGGGCATAGCCTTCAGGGCTAGTTCTTACACGCTGAAGAAAATTCAGACCTGCAATGAAAGCAAACCTTACTGCAGCTGCAGGGCAGGAGCAACCAAAACTGCCTTTTGCCGATAAACGACATTAAAGAAACGTTAGAGCTAATACTCGCAAAGGAGAGCACACAACATTCTGATATTTTGTTCATCATGTGTTTTTTTTGCATCAATTTTTTAAAATATGGCACTGAGATATTATTTATCTCCATGACTGAGTTTTTTGGCACCCTCTTAAACTCTGTGCCTGAGGCAAGTACCTCATTTGCCTTCCCACAGTGCCAGCCCTGGCACCCAGGTGTACCTGAAGCCTGTGGGAACATAAAAGATATTTCTGGCCAGGTACGGTGGCTCATGCCTATAAATCCCAGCACTTAAGAGAGGCCAAGGTGGGCGGATCATGAGGTCAGAGATTGAGACCATCCTGGCCAGCATGGTGAAACCCCATTTCTACTACAAATACAAAAATTGGCTGGGCGTGGTAGCAGGCGCCTGTAATCCCAGTTATTTGGGAGGCTGAGGCAGGAGAATTGCTTGAACCCGGGAGGTGGAGGTTGCAGTGAGCCGAGATAGCGCCACTGCACTCCAGCCTGGCAACAAAGCGAGACTCCATCTCAAAAAATAAAAAGAAAAAATAAAAAAAGATATTTCTACCTGAATAATGACAAGAAGGCAGACTGATTAGAGAAGTCATGTTCTGATAAATATTAGCTCAAAATGTTAAGAATGACATACAAAAATAAGAATTAACTAATTAGTCTCTGCAGAAAAGATATTCACGGAAACAGTCAAAATTCCAGTTGTCACTTTTAACCAAGCAGCCCTGGTGGTGCCCTAGAAGCTCAGGGAAAGGGCAAGCTCTGTAATGTGCAAGAGGCCAGATTCAAGACCCAGAAGCAAACTTTACTTGAAGAAAGAAGAGGCTGGCAAGATCGAAACAATGGAAAGTTAAAACTAACCAGAGTAGGAAGATTTTCATTTACTCTCCTCACAACCTCAACCTCGCCGGGCACGGTGGCTCATGCCTGTAATCCCAGCACTTTGGGAGGCTGAGGCAGGCAGATCCCTGAGGTCTGGAGTTCGAGACCGACCTGACCAACATGGAGAAACCCTGTCTCTACTAAAAATACAAAATCAGCCGGGCATGGTGGCGCATGCCTGTAATCCCAGCTACTCAGGGGACTGAAGCAGAAGAATCGCTTGAACGTGGGAGGCAGAGATTGTGGTGAGCTGAGATTGCACCACTGTACTCCAGCCTGGGCAACAAGAGCAAAACTCCATCTCAAAAAAAAAGACCTCAACTTCACACTGCTTGCAGTGATGCACTTAAGGATCAAGTACTCCCGCCAGAAGTGGTGGTGGGCCACTTTAATCCTAGCCACTTGGGAAGCAGGAGAACTGCTTGAGCCCATGAGTTTGAGACCAACCTTGGGCAACAAAGCAAGACCTCACCTTTGAGGGGGAAAAAAAAAAAAAAAGGATACAGTACTCCTACTTTGGTCCCCACTCTAGCAAAGGACAGCTCACATATAGTGTTTTACCCCTTACACGGCCCTATGGTGGAGACTCAGAAGTGCACTTTCTAGTAAGATTCTTGTTTTTGATTTTCAAGAGATAATACAACAGAACCATTGTTGTCTGAGCTTATCTGTTAAATGCCTAGCACTATTCACTACAATCTTTAGATACATAAAAAGATAAGAAAAATGAAGAGATCAGGAATTATTTAGCTAGAGATGTTAATACAATGGAAATTTTATCAAAGACCATTCCTATTCCCAAGCTATAGGCTGAAGGCCACATATGGCAAATAAAAGTTTCTTTAAAATATACATAATGAAAAACATATGTAAAACTATTATCTAAATTTCACCCAAATGACTAAATAGAGTATGAATGACAAAAAAAAAAAAAGACCCCAAATAATTCAGCAATGACTGAAAATATTCAAGATGAATCTGAAAACCAGGACGACACTCACGGGAAAAGGTGAGTTCAGCAAGAGGAACATCACAATCCATGCAGTCATCGATGAAACAGATGCACACACTCTCGGCTTTGATCTCCACGCCAGAGATCAATGGTGCTGCCACAGCCCCTGGGCTATCTCGGCTGGTGGAGGCCAAGGAAAGAGACTTCAGAGGTTCCGCATTCTTAAACAACCAACTTGCTGCCTTTTTCAATTGGCCTTCAAAGAAATTAAGAAGTGATCAGTTCTACCAGCTTCCACAGCTACCCTGGCCACTCACAGAGGAAATAGAGAAATAAAATTCTCTAGAGACCTACTGGGAAGCCAAGAGAGCCTTGATCCCAGAAGTATTCTTGGACTTAATAAAAAAGGAAGGTGGGGGTGGTGGGGGTGGGAGGTGGGAGGGAATCCCAGCATAATAGTAATCCTGCTTTTAAGCAAACATTTTGTTGCACACCTTCCACTCAAATTTACCACACCTTTCATGATCTGGCCCAAAATGCCTCCAGGAAGCCATCCCTCTCTACCATGCCATCTGTTGAAGGAGAGGAGAGAAGAGGACAGGAGAGGATCCAGACACAGCGCCACTTGGTACCTAAGTACTTAATCTTCACTATGTAGTTTTGCAAATATATTGATGTGCTGTTTTGTAATTGTTCTCAAATATCTTACTTTGTGTATAATGTGCCTTCTAATCAATCCCAAATGCCTTGAGAACAGAGAGCAACGCGAGAACTGCATGTGTGTAATATATAACCGTTAACTAATCGCCTCTTGAGTACAACCCGGTTGCTAAAGTCCCCCTCCACCCAAAAAAGAAAAGAGAAGCAATGCCACCCCATACTCATAAGTCACCAGAGGCCAGTACCAGGGACAGTGTAAGTGATTGAGGGCAGGGGCTCCAGAGTGAGTTGGCCTGGCTTCAGGTCCTGTTCTGCCCTTACCAGCTGCTGGCTCTTGGGCAAGTTATTTGATCTCTTTGTGCCTGACAGCACCCACTTAAAAGGACTGACAGGAAGAGGGAAGAATGAGTACATGGGAAGTTCTCAGAGTGAAGCCTGGCGTGTAATAAACATTATTTGCTATTATCTACATTACAGATAAACATTAGTTGCTATTATCATATTAATTACTGATGGAATTAAGTTTTATCTATTAAAGAAATAAAAATTATCGGTCGGGCGCAGTAGCTCACACCTGTAATCCCAGCACTTTGGGAGGCCAAGGCGGACAGATCATGAGGTCAAGAGATCGAGACCATCCTGACCAACATGGTGAAACCCCGTCTCTACCAAAAATAACAAAAATTAGCTGGGTGTGGTGGCACGTGCCTGTAATCCCAGACACTTGGGAGGCTGGGACAGGAGAATCGCTTGCACCCAGGAGACGGAGGTTGCCGGGAGCCAAGATCGCACCATTGTTCTCCAGCTTGGGCAACAAGAGCAAAACTCTGCCTCAAAAAAAAAGAAAAACAATTACCAAACAGAGGCGGAGCACAGTGGCTAACGCCTATAAAATGCCTTGGGAGGTTTAGGCAAGGGGATCACTTTAGGTCAGGAATTTGAGACCAGCCTGGGCAACACAGCAAGACCCCGTCTTTACAAAAAATTTAAAAATTAGCCAGGTACGGTGGTACATCCTGTAGTCCCAGCTACTCAGGAGGCTTAGGTGAGAGGATCATTTGAACCTAGGAGTTTGAGGCTAGAGTAAGCCATGATCGTTGTGCCACCACTACACTCCAGCCTGGGCAACAGAGCAAAACCCAGTATCTAAAATTTAAAAAAAAAAAAAAAAAAAATCCAAAAGGTTCTCAGAACTTTAAAAAAAAAAAAAAAAAGTGCTCAAATTGTTAAAGAGTAAAAAGCATAGGAAAAGTAAACATTAAGGGGTATAAAATTAATTAAACCAAAAACTAATGATGACTGGGTAAAACAAAACCAAGGAACACATGAGAACTAGGTCTACCTTCATTTTTTTCAGAATCCAAAAGGTAAGTTAATGTAAACCAGTATGTCATGAAACAAGCCTTTTCACACATAAATCGGCTGGAATAACCCAGATACAATTTTTTTAGAAAAAGATTTGTCGATTCAAGAGCCCCAAAAAAATTTAAAGAAAGAAAAATTTAAAAAAAAAGAAAGAAATCAAATAAAGAGCCTGAAAAATATATCTATACCCTATGGTCCGCTATTTAAAATATAGATCTCTCTACCAAGGATATACTTAAAAGACACAGACAAAACTCACACCAAAAAAATGTTTACTATATAGAAGTGTGTATAATATTGAATAACAAGTGAAGAATATGATTAAATTATAATATATCCTTAGAGTCAATGTAAAAAGATCAGTGTTGATAAATAATTTCAATGACATGGGAAGATGCTGCTGATATATTAAGTATATCGTAACAGAATTATAATCATAATTCAATATTTTAAAAGACTATAAAATTGTATTGGCAACAGAATCTATCAGTACATTAAAAATTTAATGTGTGCGCGTGTGTGTGTTGGATATACTGTCCACAGTAGGTAGAGAAGTAGAAAGAGGCCGGGTACAGTGGCTCACGCCTGTAATCCCAGCACTTTGGGAGGCCGAGGTGGGTGGATCACGAGGTGAGGAGTTCAATACCAGCCTGTACAAAAAAGGGAAACCCCATCTTTACTAAAAATACAAAAATTAGCTGGGCGTGGTGGCAGGCACCTGTAATCCCAGCTACTCAGAAGGCTGAGGCAGGAGTATCACTTGAACCTGGGAGGCGGAGGTTGCAGTGAGCCAAGATCGTGCCACTGCACCCCAGCCTGGGCCAGAGAGCGAGACTCTGTCTCAAAGAGAAAAAAAGAGAAGTAGAAAGAAAGTGCACACAAGTGTAAAGACTGGAAAGGAGGCTGAGGCAGGAGGATTGCTTGAGCCCAGGAGCTGGAGGCTGCAGTGAGCTATGATTGCACCACAGCTATGACTGCATTCCAGCATGGGCAACAGAGTGAGACCCTGTCTCTTAAAAAAAGGGAAAAAAAAGATGGAAGGAAATGCAGCCTGTACTGTACTTCTCTTTTTGAAGAGAAAGGGAAACATGGAGATGGAAAGGAAGTGAGATGGAGTAGAAAGAACACAGATTTAGGAGGCAGGTAGACCTGGCTTTAAACCCATCGTAGAGGACTAAGATGTGACCTCAAACAAGTTTACTTAAGAAGTTTTACCTAACCAATCTGAGCTGGTTTCCTCGTCTTAAGTGGGAATAATAATGTCTGCCTCCAAGGGCTGTGAAGAGGATGCAAAAAGAAAACACAAAGATAGGCATACAGGACCTCAATAAATGGTCATAATTATCAATATCACCACCATTAGCACACCACTAGTAACAGTGGTTAACATTTATAGAGCACTTACTGTGTGCTAGCACTTTCTTAGTGCTTTGCATATAGTAATTTACTTACATCAAATCTCTGAGGGAGGCAGCCTTTTATCTTCTTTCTACAGATAAGGAAGCACTGGTTCACAGGGGTTAAAGCCACTTCCCAAAGTCATTAATAGGTAGTGGCAGAGAGTAAGGATCTGAACCCAGTCAGCCAGCTCCAGAGCCCTTTTTTTTTTTTTTTTTGAGACAGAGTCTCGCTCTGTTGCCTAGAATGTAGTGCAGGGGCATGATCTTGGCTCACTGCAACCTCCGCCTCCCAGGTTCAAGCGATTCTCCTGCCTCAACCTCCTGAGTAGCTGGGACTACAGGCGTGTGCCACCATGCCCGGCTAATTTGTTTTTTTTGTACTTTTGGTAGAGACAGGGTTTCACCATACCGGCCAGGCTGGTCTCGAACTCCTGACCTCAGGCGATCTGTCTGCCTCTGCCTCCCAGAGTGTTGGGATTATAGGCATGAGCCACTGCACCCGGCCTCGGAGCCCAAATTCTTATCCACTATTAAGGACTGCTGCCTGTCATCCCAGCACTTTGGGAGGCCAAGGTGGGTGGATCACTTGAGGTCAGGAGTTCGAGACCAGTCTGGCCAACATGGTGAAACCCTGTCTCTACTAAAAATACAAAAATTACCTAGGTGTGGTGGCGCATGCCTATAACCCCAGGTACTCAGGAGGCTGAAGCAGGAGAATGGCTTGAACTGGGGAGGCGGAGGTTGCAGTGAGCTGAGATGGCACCACTGCACTCCAACCTGGGCGACGTTATTATTACTGACCTAAGATGATATGCAGTCCAGAGAAGACACATAAAGCGTCCTCCAAACACACTCAGCTCTCAAAGTCGCCTTGTGGCAGTAAGAGAGGAAATGGGAAGGAAGCATATCATCAAGATAAACAATGGGTAACAGAACCCTGTTCAAATTACCTTGACACACCAAAAGAGCTTTGCGACAATCATCCATGCTGAATCCCAGCTCCTGCAGCCTAGCCAACTGTAACTCTAGGAAACAAATAGCATAAAATTTTCATAAATAATTTTATGTAAATTAATCTACAAACTAATTTTAGAAAAAAAGAAAAGAAATTTAAAAACCAGTGACTAAAACATTTCATTTCTCTAAGCAAAACTGGACTCCTAATTGGAGAGTTCTATCAAGCGTACCCTGAAATCTTCGAGTCTTTTCCTCATATTGACTGTGTTTTTAAAGTGGTGTCCTTGCCAGGAATTGTGGGGGGAAAGGTCTATTTCCCATCTGGCCCCTTCATTCCACCATCTGGCCCCTACATTTTCCCCTGACTGTGTTTTAAACAGCTTAAAATTAGGGGTGGGCACAGTGGCTCACACCTGTAATCCCAATACTTTGGGATGCTAAGGCAGGGGGACTACTTGAGACCAGGAACTCAAGACCAGCCTGGGCAAAATAGCAAGACCCCGTCTCTACAAAAAAAAGTTAAAAATTAGTGAGGCATGGTGGCACACACCTGTAGTCCCTCCCAGCTACTCAGGAGGCTGAGGAGGGAAGATGGCTTGGGCCCAGGAGTTTGAGGCTGCAATGAGCTATGATCACACCACTGCTCTCCAACCTGGGTGACAGAGTAAGACCCTGTCTCAAAATAAACCAATAAATTAATAATAAAAGCTTAAAAATAAAACAGTGTTACTCATATAACTTCAGAGGAGAACTCTCAAAGCTTAAAATTCAACTTTGGCATTATCCAGGTAACTCTGGAAAAAACTGAAAGAGGAAAAATAGTGGAGTAGTTGGTTAGGGATGTTTTGTTTGTTTTTAAATTTTAAAAAATGAGAGAATCATACTTAGGGCTTGGTTATACTAAACGACATACAATTAAACTCTGAACAATTTAATTGTGCAAAAGAAAATTTTAAGAGTCAAAAAGAAGAAGCATTATTAGCAAGACTGAATGGGTTTTATAGTTAAACACCTACCCAAGACAGGATCTAAGGTGTGTCTTGTCCCTTCTCTGATTTCCTCTCCAACGCGAGATGCACCTGGAAGGTAACTGCCAATGGAGTCTGACTCCGGGGCCACTGAGTCTGGCACTGCAGCATTAGCTTGCTCTGGGATGGATTTTGCAATGGCAAGAAACAGCTGAACATCATTATAGGAGAGTCTGATATCCAGGGCTTGTAACTGAATCTAACAAAATGTAAAAGAGGTAGCAATTTTTTAAAGCTGCATTGGTTTTGCATCCATATCTCTTACAGATGTAATTCCTATTTCAAGTTCTAAAAGTCCAACAGATACTGCACCAAATTTCTCATTTAAAAGATTGCAAAGATCTTGAAATTAAGCACTAATAACCATAAGGTAAGATGTCTCAACTATGAGGTCAAATGGTCACAAAACTGCACCACATAGCGGGTGATCACGAGGTCAGGAGATCGAGACCATCCTGGCTAACACGGTAAAACCCTGTCTCTACTAAAAAATACAAAAAATTAGCCGGGCGTGGTGGCAGGCGCCTGTAGTCCCAGCTACTCGGGAGGCTGAGGAAGGAGAATGGCGTGAACCCAGGAGGCAGAGCTTGCAGTGAGCTGAGATCGCGCTACCACACACCAGCCTGGGTGACAGAGCGAGACTCTGTCTCAAAAAAAAAAATACTAAGCTAGGTTAATTACTAGAGCAATTAGTATTTCAGCAGGATGATTTTCATACAAGTATATTAATCATTAAAGCAGAGGACCGAAGATGGCTCTGGGGGAGAAGGGATCGCCTATCAGCAACACTTGTTAATCCCTTTTGCGTGGATCTATTTAATTTTTTAAATCTCTCAAACAAAATGACCAACCAACAAAATTTATCTCTTTATTCAAATATAACTTAAATGAGTCAAGTTCGACACTATTTCCTGAAATCCAGTCTTCCTGAGAAATGAGCAATACAGCTACCTCTGGTACAGGCAGCGCAGACACCAAAACCAGACTAGTGCACAAACGAGCACTCTGGATGGCTGTCTCAACGTCTGAAAAGGGTGCTTTATTTATTTATTTTTCTTTTTCTGTGAGGAAAAAAAAAAAAGACCAGCCGGGCACGGTGGCTCATGCCTGTATTTCCAGCACTTTGGGAGGCCAAGGAGGGCGGATCATGAGGTCAGGAGATCGAGACCATCCTGGCTAACAAGGTAAAACCCCATCTCTACTAAAAATACAAAACATTAGTTGGGCATGGTGACGGGTGCCTGTCGTCCCAGCTACTGGGGAGGCTAAGGCAGGAGAATGGCGTGAACCCGGGAGGCGGAGCTTGCAGTGAGCCGAGATCACGCCACTGCACTACAGCCTGGGCAACACAGCAAGACTCTTGTCTCAAAAAAAAAAAAATTTCAGAATGGCTTTTCTCTCCCTTTTAACCTCCTATGGTTCAAATGGATTCATTAATTAATTATCCTCACTCAACCAAGGAAATCAAATGCCCAATTCTCAAGCCTGCCTTCCCTTGCTTCACCTTGAATCCTCCCTACTTCCCTACATAGTTATTTGCTCTAGTTAGACCGTCCTGCTTCCACTCAATTTAGGTTATTCACTTGGAACGCTCTCACTCCTCCTCTCTATTTACATCCTACCCTTCCTACCAAATCCACCTTACCTGGAGTCTTACTCAAGATGTACATTCCCACCTATGCTGAGTTCTGCTTTCTATAAGCGTCTATAGAACTTCAAGATTATACGAGATAACTCAGGACTTTTATCCTCCCCAAGACTGTAGGAACTTCTAGGACAGAAACAATGCCATATTTATTTTGTATTTGCTGAAGTAACTAAGAGGTTGTTAACGGCCAGGCGCAGTGGCTCATGCCTGTACTCCCAGCACTTTGGGAGGCTGAGGCGGGCAGATCACGAGGTCAGGAGATCGAGACCATCCCTGTCTCTACTGAAAATACAAAAAATTAGCTGGGTGTGGTGGCAGGCGCCTGTAGTCCCAGCTACTCAGGAGGCTGAGGCAGGAGAATGGCGTGAACCCAGGAGGCGGAGCTTGCAGTGAGCCGAGATTGCGCCACTGCACTCCAGCCTGGGCAACAGAGCAAGGCTCCATCTCAAAAAAACAAAACAAAACAAAACAAAAAAAGAGGTTGTTGGGCTCAGAGTAAATAACAGTGCCTGCATAGGACAGTGTTTGAGAGCATATCAACGTATTGCACAGATTTTGCATCATTACCTCCAGCACAGGTGGGAAATCTTCACTATTGAATGCATCCATCAACCCTGAACTATTTTGATAAGAAGAATTCCCCACCAACTCCACTTGAATTTGTACGGGATCCACAATTGAAAGAGCTGTATCATGCTCATTCCCTAGTCGGCATGAAAACACCTAGAGAATGAAATGCAATATGGCGAGAATTAACGTCTGATTCAGGAAGGGTCCAACTACCAGCACAAAGAGGCTATCTCAGAAGCAGTCAGCCATGTGTTATCATAAGACCCATAACAACTGCTGAAATAAATACTGTGAAGAGTGAGGCCCCCCACCGCTGCCAAGAGCACAGGCAGTGATTCACCCAGAGGAAAAGGGAGTTTAGCAATACATCCCCAAAGCCTTACAAATCTCACACCCTTTGATCCAGTAATCCTACTTCTCTCTAGGAACTAGCAAACAAACAAAAGAAATTCACTAAACCATTATTTAATAGTTAAAGAAAATTAAGAGCAGCGAAGGTTATATCACATCTACTCAATGGAGTATTTGCAGCCATTTAAAAATGAGAAAAAAGACCATATGGATTTTAAGAAGACAGTTACAACACAGACTATGTGAAAATACAACCCAAAATATTGTTACTCCCCAACTTTAAGGAAACACACCAAAATAACCTATCAGAAATCATATATGATTATTTTCCCTCCCCACAATATTTTCATAATTAAAAATATATTATTAAAGCTGGGTGATAGGTATATATGGAGTTCATTATATTATTGTTTCCTTTGTACATGTTTGAAATGTTCTATAATAAAAGGTTAAAAAATAAATACATTCATTGGGAGAGAGAAAGAAGGGAGAGAGGGAGACAGGACTCCAGTTCTAGGACCAAATTATTTTGCATGCTCAGGAAGAGCACAGAGGAAAGAAAAGAGCAATCATTTGGGTCCTTCGTACCCTCTTCACCCACTCCACCACCTTTTTGGGACCTATCCTAGTGCTGTGAAAAACATGTGACACCAAGGTCCTTTGCCATATTCAAAATTCATACTTTATAAATTCTCCCCAATGATTTATCAAGCTGGTCTTAAAATTCAGATCCAATTGTGCTGCCTCAAACGCAGGACTGAAAGGAGTTTCCAGCGATCTCAAACATTTTGCCATGTAGTTGTCCTAAGACTTCAGAGCAGAAAAGTTTCATTTTCCTTTTTCCTTCAGGGGTTTTTGCTACACAAAACCCAATTGTACCTGACAGTTCATTAATCAATCAGCAAGATTCTCCATTCAAAGCTAGCATTGTGGTGGCTTGGAAGGCAGATGAATTGCAATTTCATGATCAACTCACATCACACCAGCATGCAAATCCTTCCTCTCAAACGGAGGTTTCTTTACAAGAGAGAAACAAGTGGTCAAGAAGTAGAGTCCCTACAGGCCTTATTCCATTACGTTTGTCTCAAAACCATAAACCATATACTCCTAACGGTGAAAATAAGTTTTATTCGTTCAAACTTTGAGCAATCCCACTGGAAAGAAAAGGGCATGAAGAGGCCAATCATAAAGCAAAAGGAACCCTGACCAAATATCCTAACAGTATGGCACAGGAAATGTGAGCTGAGATGAGTCAAGTACAAACATCTGATAGAAACAAGAACCTGCCATGGTTCCCCTTCTGTCTCCACACCCCATGGCTTAACAAGAGACAAAGCACTTTTGGCCTAATATTGCATAATGACATTTTCAAGCTACGAAGGCCACTCCAGCACAAATTATCTTCTTCATGAGATGACATGAGAGCCTAAAGCACCACTATTATCCATGCGCTCCTTTCAGCCAGGCAGGACTCTACAGAGCTGCCCTTTTATGGATCAGGTATTCCTGAAAGGATAACATATAAGATCCTTAGCACTTTGTATAAATAGGTTTCCCTTCCCAAAGCCCTAGCTCTTCACAGGGCTGCACTCCAGGTGAGGAGAGGGATGCAGGGGAAATGAGACCCACGGCCTCACCTTCATGGACGAGGTCTGCAGAACGAGAGGGCACAACAAGGTGCCTGACAGGGCAGTGGGGACTGGAAAAGTCTCCTTGAACTTCTTGAGGAAGAAAGGGTGTAAAAGAAAGAGGCAAATGCCCTCTGCATATTTATAGCCTAACACTGGGAGACTGAATTCATTCATTAGAATAGCCAGGTAGATCTGGGGAGAAAACAAAGAGGAGAAGAGGGCAAGGGTCTTCCAATTTCATGAATTACTTCTCCTAATGAAAGTTTAAGAGGTAAAATTCTCTTCCAGATGCTTTTCTCGTGAGCCAACATGCACTGCTGTGATCAACACATAGACTTCTTACCTCGATGCCAAACAAACTTCCTGAAAAGGGGCGATCAACAAACCGGGGCTTATAGGTGAGCACTGTGGTGCCTTTCAGAATAATGGCATTGGTGTCAAAGCAGGACACATCTTCAACGACCACAAACTCCGTACCTGGAAAGGACAACATTGTCAATCAAGCCAGAGCTGGGAAGCTGGAAAACACCAGGCTGTTGCAAACGACGCAGCGCATTTCCACCAGGCAACAACACGAACCAGTAAAATTTTTCTCCAAAATGTCTGCTGACATTTACTAACACTGTCATCCTGAACCAATACTCTGCATCTGGCCACATGCAGCTGAGCCAACAGAGCTCTGCAGCAGCAGGCAAGAGTGGGATGTGATTTCTCTCTTTAGAATATTTCTAAACTAGATACAGAAACTGCACCCCAGTCCTCCTGGGAGGCCCTAGGAGATATTCAGAAGTTCACAAAATCATCCTTTCTCTAAGTGATGACCTGACTGAAAATTCCAGGAAGACGACTCAGGTACTAATGTTGGTCAGGCACTATGCATCTAAGTAGCTATTTACAAGGTTGTTTACAAAGAACATAGACCAATTTAATATCGAGATTTTTGAAATCAGTAAGTTTTCAACTTATTTGTATATATTTAATAGTAAGTTCATTCTGCCTTAAACTGTGTTTTTATCAAAAACCATATATAGATCAAGCTTGTAATTGAACTCATGTAAAACGCATTGTGCTAGCCAGCTTCATCAAAATCATTGAGAAGCAGGTACAGGTATCAGAAACATAAGAATAAATACACAAATACATACAGATGCACTAGATGAGTTCGCTAGTCAACAAAAGCCATAGTAAATCCATCTATACAAAGAAAAACATTCTTTTTGTAATGAAAATAAAAATCTCCTCACTTACTTATCTTCAAAACTGAGGTTTTCACGTACAAAACTTGCCTAAACTCCATGAAGCACATGTTAGGGCCCTAAAGATCAAACGGCAAATTGAAGACAGACTGTACACTGGAAAAAAAGACTGCTGCCCAGGTGGGTGCTTGGGCCAGACACAAGCGCTAGGCAGGCAGGGGACAGGGACAAGCAACCCTGCAGCTTTCAGTGGGCCAGGCAGCTCCCACCTGAAAATGAAGGCCAAGATCTCTGATGCTTGCAGATCTATAAAAGAGGCAAATGTGTAAGTGCTCATGTGAAAAATGGGAGGCAAAAGAGCAATCATCCTGTAAGACAGATATTGAGTGTAACATTCAAACTAAGCACCAATGAATCACACCGACATATAATCACCTGTTACATTGACCTTGACCTCCAGGTGCCTTTCATTGGACACAGGAAGGGAAGACCGCTTGGTAACTACTCCACTCTTCACAGTTTTGGGAACTATAGCAGATTCGCTGCTAGAGTTACGGTGACGAGAAGGAGTAACATGATTTTGTTTCTTAATATCACTGGGAGTGTGGAGAAAATCATGGACTAATAGTAGCCAGTCAAATATGAGAAACACACGGAGATTGTTGAGAACTACTGTAAAGCAGGAGGAATCCCTGGTAGATCTATAAAAAGAAGACAGGAGAAAATAAATAGGAAAAAAGAAACATGGTATTTCAAGAACCTGCAAATGTACTGCTCGGTTTTGGCAGGTGGTATTCCAGTATTTTCCAAACTGCCTGCTTTGAGTATCAGTAAACTCTGAACACTGGTTGAATAACATATTCCGTGTATTACTGGTTTAATAACACATTCAGTGTAATAAGTTAATCATATTTTTAAACAACAAGGAACATTTTATAAGAAAGCAGCATAGATAGTATAGCTCAGTGGTTCTCAATCAGATGGTTTTGCTCCCCTGGAGACATTATTTCCTCTTTTTTTTTTTTTTTTTTTTTTTTTTTAAGAGACAGGGTCACACTCTTGCCCAGACTGGAATGCAGTGGCATGATCATAGCTCACTGTAACTTCAAACTCCTGGGATCAAGTGATCCTCCTGCCTCAGCCTCCCAAAGTGCTAGGATTACAGGTGTGGGCCACTGCACCTGGCCCTTGGAGACATTTTTTATTCACACTTCAATTGCAATTGCAACTAGAGGGAGTTGCTATTGCTATCTAGTATAGGTAGAGGCCAAGGATGCTGTTAATTATCCCACAATGTACAGGACAGCCCCATAATAAGGAATTATCTGACCCAAAATGTCAATAGTGCTAAGGTCAAGAAATTCTGGTATGGTAAAGAGCACAGGCTTTGAAGTCTGAGACGCAGACTTAAATACTGCCATTTACAAGCCGTGTTATCTTATGAAAGTCACCTACCTTCTCTCAGCCTGTTTCCCCACTTATAAAATGAAGAATATTAATATGATAAGAAATAAAGCACCAAGCACATAGCAGGTATTTGATAAATGTCACTTTCTTTCCCTATGGGCTATTTCAAGAATATCAATGAGGCACTCCTTCTTTGACGTCTAGGATCACTTCTTTATAAATAATACCAAGTTTATACACACTAGTACTAGATTGTTTCTCTAGCTGAAATTGACCTGACAGCCCAAATCTTTTGGCCCGAGGAGAACAAGTAAGATGACATTTACCAGGGATAAATGTCCCCTAAGTAACCTAGAGGTAGAGTTGGGGTGGGGGTGGGGGGGACAAGTTGCCATTACTCCAAAGTCTATATTTGACGTGAAAACCCAGCGAGGACTCTCAGGCCTGACCTCAAACCATGATGCAGTCAGGGGCTTCATCCAGGCCCTATTAGTACATCAGCAGGCCCGGCCTACTAATGGACAGGCCTCAGATGAGTAGGACAAGAGAAACAGGGGCTGGAGCACTTAACATGGGGTTTTCTGGGTTGAAGCCCAAAAGAGACTCTGGGATTCTAGCTACTACATGTACCTGGTTCCCTGGCCTAAAAGGTATTCCTATGTGGGAAAACCTAACTTGGAAATATTTCTAAGGCTGGTTTCTCTGCTCCTCATTTCTCCTAAACCTGGCTCACTGCCTCTAGGAAAACAGCATCATGATGCATGGCTCCTTGTTACAGACACAGCATTTTTCACAGAAACACTCTATTCTTTTGTAATGGAGAAAAAATGTTGCCCTCAGTAAAATTTTTCCACCCCATTTTGAACATAGATTGTCAGAGTTCTGTATTTAACTGGAAAGTCACAGTGTGTTGGATCCCTTTTCTGGAAAATATTTCAAGCCTTTAAACACAGTGAAGTGATTTATATTTGACACACAAGATCCCAACAGAAGAGTAATTCTTCTTCAGACACGAAAGGCGCTCAAAAATTCCCATCAAAAGAACATTTCACTCCTCTTGCTAACAGTAGTATTTCTGTTAGCAAGAGCCAAGGTAAGGCTTTATTATTTGACTCCAATTATACACCTATGATACACAAATATTTCCAGGCTCCCTGTATATTAAAAATATGATAAGAAGGAGACAACTACCTGACAGTCTAGGAAGCCAGATCAATAATAATAAAGTAAACTCAAAAAGAAATGTTTCTCGGCCAGGCACGGTGGCTCACGCCTGTAATCCCAGCACTTTGGGAGGCTGAGGCGGGCAGATCACAAGGTCAGGAGTTTGAGACCAGCCTGGCCAATATGGTGAAACCCCATGTCTACTAAAAATACAAAAATTAGCCAGGCATGGTGGCAGGAGCCTGTAGTCCCAGCTACTCAGGAGGCTGAGACACGAGAATCACTTGAACCCAGGAGGCGGAGGTTGCAGTGAGCTGAGATCGTGCCACTGCACTCAAGCCTAGGCGACAGAGTGAGACTACGTCTCAAAAAAAATGTTTCTCCAGATGGACCAAACAGATGCCAGCCTCTTGTTCAAAGGAAACATCTTCAACCAAATGAACTGCAAAATGGGACCATCTTATCACATGACTGCAATCAGCCCAATGACGAGACACCTGATAGGTCCAAAGACTGTTAGAGACGTCATGGGCTTTAACATCACACACCCAGGTTTGAGCTCTGATTTCCTGACCTACGAGCTGTGTGACCTTAGAAGAGTGAACTAACCCTTCTCCAAGTTTCTAACTTGGAAACTGCAAAATGAGGAAGAAGTCACCCCCTCTGCAGACTTGTCAGATTACGCTAAGCGTAGCTGAAGTGCCCGGCTCATGGCAGGGCCCAATAAGAGGCAATTAGGATTCCCACTCCTGAAATTTTAAAGTTCATTAAAAAGTGTAAATGTCTACTCTGCTAGACTTCCTAAAGGCATATGGAGAAATCATGACCTCTCTCGAAAAACAAAACAAAACCTAAACCCTGGGCAATTCTGAACAGCACATTGAAATGTCAGGCATACAGAAACATGTAAGAATAATCCTGATGACTTTTTGTTCTGTTTTTTGCTTAACCACAAAGTTTTTCACAATCTTTTTACTTAGTGGTTTATACTTACAACATGTCTGATGACATGAAGCACTAACAGAAGGGAGGGTCTCCTTTTTGGGTTTTCATTGAAAGACTTCTTTAGATCAGGCCTAATTTTTCAGTTTTAAGGTCTATGTTCGGCCATAACATCAGCAAATAGTATATCATAAAACAACACGTTATATCAGCAGTAACAATGACAGCTGCCAACTGTGCCAAGCAATATGCCAGAATTACTTTATTACCTCTACCCCATGAGGTGGGTATAGGTAATTTTCTATTTTATGTAAGAGGAAGTTGAGGCTCAAAGGGGCTAAACAACTTGTCTGAGGACACATAGCTAGATAATGGGAGAGCAAGGTTTTCAGCCCAGATCTGTCTGATTCCAAAATATATGTTCTTTCTATACACAACACTGCCTCCCATAATACCAGAAAGAAAAATATAACCTAATTCAAAAAGGTAAAAACTATGTATACATGGATAATGAGTAAGACTTGAATAAATGGGTAATTCAAGTCAAACCCACCTTCCTTTCCATTAGTTGTAAAGACCAAAAGTCTTGTTACTTTTTTCCTTAAACCAGCATAATTTCTTCCTTCTCCAAGCCACTTTACAAATTAAAACAGTCTATAGCTTACAAGGAGATTGATTTTAAGGCTCAATTCTTAACTACTTTATTTTTAAAGGCAACAGAGACATCTTCTGGCCAATAAATGAAACTGCAAGATTATAGGAATAATACATTAATATACAGTACACCGCACTGATTAAGCCATTATCTATTTATCTGTCTAGTGATTCCTTGGTTTTTTGATGTTCTAAAGCCAATAAAGACTTGACCCAAAAGAGAATGTCTCCATAAAGAAAGGCAGAAAAGGGTCTGGACCTGCTACCTGAAATGTAGTTCAATCTGAATGGACCCTTGGGTGGTGCTGCTGTTCTTAGCGGGCTGAAAGATACAGCTGAACACATTCGTCATGCCAGGGCTGGTCTTCTGCCCAGCATAACGGGTGTCAAAAGCCATCATGGAATGGGAAACCAAGTTAATGGACTTGGTTTGGTTGGAAAAACTTTCATAGAGCAGTTTGCATTTCTTGAAGTCAAATCTAAAAGAGAGAAAAGAAAGCAGGCAAGATATGAAACACAACTCTTCCATTTTACAAAAGTATGTTAAGTCCGAGATAACAAGAGCAAAATCAAAAATATATCTAAGTCCCATAAGGAGAATAACTTTCATTCTGAGTTTTCTTGATTCTGTTAATAGACTCCTCAAAATGGAGTGTTACTGTGCCTTGGATCTTACTTTTCCAGTTCCAAAGAGATGATCTTGTTCATAGGAACGGCATGAGAAGTAACAATACCACATGTTTAACATATTCTGAATCCGTTATCACTCCCATGACCCACCAGAAGTCTAAGAAGGCTGTATATCCCCAAAGGATGTCAAGGGTCCCTCTGGGCCTTCATTTGTCAGCTTCTAGCTTGCCTGGATGTTTCACTCTCCAGTGTCTGTCCAACTGTTTATGTGAAACTGTTATAGTGTACTGGGAACAAATAATACTCTTCACATGGAGAATAATTCAACTAATCTACCAACAGGAAATGCATTTGGAACCATCATTTTTTCGTAACAGAGAAAGCTGCAATGAGCAATTCATAATTACTCAGTACCATTATGACAATACATACAGAATTATTCCATATTGAGAAAAACTAAGGGCATAGCCAATCATCACAAAAAATTGCTGGGTGAGGTGGCTCACACCTGTAGTCCCAGCTACTTGGCAGGGCTGAGGTGGGAGGACCACTTGAGCCAGGGATGTGGAGGTTGCAGTAAGCCGAGATGGCACCACTGCAGTCCTGCCTGGGCAACAGAGAGAGATTCTGTCTTTAAAAAAAAAAAAAAAAAAAGGAAAGAATAAAACTGCTGGCTCACAAGACCACCAATCTGGGACCACGGTTTCAGTATGCAATGCTCTCATCAGCTGAGTTAGGTACAGATCATGGCGGACTTTCAACAGAAAGACTAACTAGAAGACAGAGTGCTTCAGCAGGGAATTACTGGCCTTGAAGTCCTGTTTTCAAATGCCAAACCACTTTCCCAGTCATACGACCTTAAGCTAGTCAGAAACTCTACCTGGAAAAGAATAATGTACGCCCAGCTTACAGGGCTGATAAGAGATCAAAAAGAAAAGGTTATTAAGTGTGAAACGTACTCTTTAAAATTCACACCAGTAATCATGAATTCATACATCTACACTGACTAAGGAAGTGACAGAAATAAGCAAAGTACTAGGTAACCATATGCCCCATTTCAAGGGAGCAATTGCTACTCTGCTTCCAGATGCTTCCAAGTGATAACATGGACCTAGTATTGCCAAAGCTTCCAGTTTTTCAAAAGAAGCTAAATACAAACCTTTTATATAAAATCCTGCAACTTTTTGGGGCAGGGGGGACCAGGTTTCCAGCTGTCGCCTAGGCTGGAGTGCAGTGGTGTGATCATGGCTCACTACAGCCTCCATCTCCTGGTTCAAGTGATCCTCTCACCTTAACGCCTTGAGTAGCTGGGACTACAGGCATGCACCAGGATGCGCAGCTAGTTTTTTAATTTTTTGTAGAGACAGGGTCTCTATGTTGCCCAGGCCAGTCTGGAATTCCTGGCCTCACGCAACCCTCCTGCCTTGGCTTCCCAAAGTGCTGGGATTACAGGCCTGAGCAGCTGCGCCTAGCCCCTAACTTTGAAAATGTTGGCCAGCAAGGCATTGATGCTGCACATCAAGTGGTTCTGCATCTCCCACCCCGTAACTACTCAGACACACAGCAAGACAGGACTTTCTGACTCCATCACCCTGTGTGGGACCACATTTTAGCTCCACGAAGTCTGCCAGAGCATTTAGTTGCCACTCAAGACCATTCAGAGCTCATTTTCTCTCCGGCACATCAAAACACTAGCCGCTCTGTCACCCTGAGCGACTATAACGAGTAGAGCAGCCTGAGACCCACAGTGGTCACAGAGTATGAGGGAGAAAAAGATCTTCACTGTTTTAAGTCACTGATACTTTGGGGTTGTCTGTTACTACAGCATAACCTAACCTATGTTGACTGATAGAGCATCAACCTAAACTTTTCAAAAGCACTGTGTATATCAACCAAAAGACACTCTGCAGACAACATTCCATCACTCTGCAACCTCTGCTCTGTGTCAATGCAGAACATGTGTATTATGTGGATACTGTTACTAACAGTATAATAACATAATAAAAGGCATACCTGGCTAGGGACCCAGCACCTTCTTTTCTTTTTGGATCTTTAAGCTCCAGACTTACATTCACCATATCAATGAGGAAGCACATGCAAGTGTACACTTCTCCACTCAGGACAGTCTACAAAAGGAAAACGCCTGTCAATCCACAGCTGATGATGCCATCCTAAAAATAGGTTCATACGCCAAGAAATCTAATTTGCTTGTTGTTCCACCTTCTTTCTCCAGGTGAGTTTGAGGAATAGCTACACAGGGTGACCGTCAGCTGAGACTATGAGAGTTACAGAAGAATATAAGGTCTCACTCACATGAATTCTTGGATCTTGTAAATCATAAGGCCGCATAAATTCCTCTATGGGTTCTCCCAGGTTGTTCTCTAATAAGCCACGTATCAGCTTGTATTTATACAGATCCAGAGAGCAGTGGACTGAGGAGAGATTGCCATGGATAGATATGTCTGGCACAGTATGACTTATTTCTCTACGAAAAAGAAAAAAGATCACTTACACAAACAAGTCACTAACTTAACATTGATACAGCTCACACCCAAATAACGGGGCTAAAATGTACTCACCTACATTATCAAGTAGGTAATTCCTACTTCCAATGACAAAATGTACTCACCTACATTATCAAGTAGGTAATTCCTGCTTCCAATGACAAAAATTTCATGTAGCTCCAAATGAAGCAAGTTAATATGACTGTCATGCTTCAACTATAAAAAGCCCCTTTTCTCCCAAAATTTACATTTAGAAAATCCTCAAACCAGGCCAGGTGTGGTGGCTCACACCTATAATCCCAGCACTTTGGGAGGCTGAGATGGGAGGATCACTTGAGCCCAGGAATTCGAGACCAGCCTGGACAACACAGTGAAACCCCATATCTACAAAAAATGCAAAAATTAGCTGGGCATGGTGGTGTGCACCTGTGGTCCCAGCTACTCAGGAGGCTGAGGTAGGGGGTTCACTTGAGCCCAGGAAGTCAAGGGTGCAGTAAGCTGTGATCGTGCCACTGTATTCTCACAGAGTGAGACCCTGTGGGAGGGAGAGAGGGAGGGAAGGAGGGAAGGAGGGAGGGAGGGAGGGAAGGAGGGAAGGAGGGAGGGAGGGAGGGAAGGAAGAAAAGAAGGAAGAAGGGAGGGAGGGAGGGAAAGAGGGAAGGAGGGAAGGAAGGAAGGAAGGAAGGAAGAAGGAAGGAAGGAAGCAGGAAGGAAGGAAGGAAGGAAGGAGGTAGGTAGGTAGGTAAAGAGGGAGGGAGGAAAGGAAGGGAGGGAGGAAAGGAAGGAAGGAAGAAGGAAGGAAGGAAGGAGCAAGAAATGGAGGGAGGGAAATCCTTAAACCTAGTATGAGCTAACTAACTAATCTATTAATAAGGACAAGCTCATGAGACTCACAAAGAGCTTAAATATTACAGCTGGGAAAGCAATAAAGAAAAGATGCCAAGATCTTTATTTAACTCTTTGGATTTAGTGGTAACTAAAGGCAAACACCAGTGTTTCATACTGAGCCCAGATGGGACATTAGGATAAACTCTGAATAGGTTCATCATCTCAGCTGGGATGGACAGAAGTAAAGTTGAAGAAGGGGAGGGGCACACATCTATACCACATCTCAATACTAAAAAGCTTTCTCTAACCTCCCATGGGTGAACTGGGCATCGTGAATCCTACAGACACTATGCTCTAAGTATAGAGAGGGCTAGTGTTTGAAATGGCAGAGGTATATAAAAAATATTATTCTGTCTGCAGAGAAAAGCCGACATACAACAGAGTTTTAAAAGACAATGATGCAGTAACAAAGAAAAACCGAGACGGCTGACCAAGTGCCATCTCGGGTTGCTGTGTGTGCAGTGCGAGACTGACAGGACACCTTGCATTCAGCATCACCTTCTATCAGGCCTAACAGAATACAATTATCTGCACAGAAACACTAATGGGAGTGGGGACAGTTTAGATAAGCTGAATAGGAAAGCTTTTTTTTTTTTTTTTTGGAAAGCATTGCTTGAAAAGAAAACAAAGTGTTCAATTTCTAAATAATGAAGCTCCTCTTAAGACTGCTTAGCCAGTAAAACCAAATATAGCCCATGCCAACCATAACTGAACACCAGCCAGGGAGCACTTGAATAACACGTAAGACTGAAACACAAACATCCCAGTGAGAACAGCTAAGTTGTATCATTAATCCAGAGAGAAACTAAAAAAGTGACATTAAATGACTTGCCCAAACCAAGAACTGTGAAGGGAGTGGCCAAAAAGAAATTCAAATCATGCTCTATACAAATAATAAACCTGTTTTTCTTTCTTTTTTTTTTTTTTTTTTTTTTTGAGACCGAGTCTTGCTCTGTCGCCCAGGCTGGAGTGCAGCGGCTCAACCTCGGCTCACTGCAACCTCCACCTCCCTGATTCAAGCAATTCTCCTGCCTCAGCCTCCCCAGTAGCTGGGATTACAGGCGCACACCACCATGCCTGGCTAATTTTTGTATTTTTTTTTTTTAGTAGAGATGGGGTTTCACCATGTTGGCCAGGCTGGTCTCGAACTCCTGAACTTGTGATCTGCCGCCTCGACCTCCCAAAGTGCTGGGATTACAGGCGTGAGCCACCATGTCCATATGCCAAGGTGGGCATGCCAAGGCAGGTGGATCACAAGGTCAAGAGATCGAGACCATCCTAGCCAACATGGTGAAACCCCATCTCTACTAAAAATACAAAAATTAGCTAGGCGTGGTGGTGTGCACCCGTAATCTCAGCTACTTGGGAGGCTGAGGAAGGAGAATCGCTTGAACCCAGGAGGCGGAGGTTGCAGTGAGCCGAGATCTCACCACTACACTCCAGCCTGGTGACAGAGTGAGACTCCATCTCAAAAAAAAAAAAAGATCAAATCAAACATTAAATTAGAATCATCTGCTTAACTACCTGTATCCCTCAACAAAACATAAGTTCCTTCAAAGGAATTAGTTTTCTCTTTCATCATAGTAGCCCTCATGTTCAGCACACAGTAGGGACTCAATAAACATTTGTTAAATAGATGAAGAAGTAAGTGAATAACCAGTTCTTCCAAACTTATCTTAATAGCACTGATTTCCACGTTAAGATTCTACTTATCATAGACAGTTATTCAGATATAAAACATTGGTTGGGCATGGTGGCTCACGCCTGTAATCCCAGCACTTTGGGAGGCTGAGGCAGGCAGAACACCTAAGGTCAGGAGTTCAAGATCACAACATGGTAAAACCCCATCTCTACTAAAAATACAAAAATTAGCTGGGCATGGTGGCATGTGCCTGTAATCCCAGCTACTTGGGAGGCCGAGGCTGAGGAGAATCACTTGAACCTGGGAGGTGGAGGTTGCAGTGAGCCGAGATTGCGCCACTGCACTCCAGCCTGCCTGGCGGACAGAGCGAGACTCCATCTCAAAAAAAAAACAAAAAACAAAAAACAAAAACACTCACTTGTCCAAGTTCCTTTCCACCTGCAATTTCAGCCTACAAGGCTCGGTTAAGAGGCTTCCTCCTGTCTGTCGCACAAAATAGGAAGGGAAGATCAGATCTCCACTACTGTCCTCTGGTGCCTTGGAGTATTCTCTTGGATGTCTCTCTGCAGCAAAGATGTCCATGTCCTGGAGATCCACGACAATGCAATCCAGCAGGCAGACATGGTCTTCTACAAGGACCCAAGGAAAGAGAGGCAATGAAGAAAAGAGGACGCAAAAAGGGGTTGCACTAAACAAATAAAAAATGGAAAGCTCATTCTGTCTTTGAAAATGTTTACAGCTGCCTGCTTCCTCGCACTGGCCACTACTCAGAAAACTGGCTGTCCAGGAGTCTCCACTATGGCAGCCAGATCTCCTTATGCAAAGCTCCATGTGCTCGACACACTCTGCCCACCCGCCTCCACTCCAAGCACAGACCGCGTCACAGTTCTACAGTGTCTTACGCCCATGCTGTGACAACAACTGAGGCTGGGGGGTTGATGACTAAATCTGACTCCGTATGCAATCCTTCCCCACACACAATGCTACCAAAAGGTTTACGAACTTTTCCCAGCACTAAAATTCTTTTTTCGAACAAATACTGCCACATGTAACCACTTCCATTTCCACTGACCAGATCCAAACCACCTTCATTCTTGCCTAGACCAAAAAGAACTCTCCTCCATTAGACCTGCATAATTCCACTCTAGCCATCACAAAACCACTCTCCCCACAAAATACCTGAGTAATCCTTAAAAAAAAAAACAGTCCATAACATTCACTTATTTTATACACTTACTGGCTACGGTTAATCCAAAATTCTTTCTGTAAGCCAGGAGCGGTGGCTCACACCTGTAATCCCAGCACTTTGGGAGTCTGAGGCAGGCGGATCACCTGAGGTCAGGAGTTCAAGACCAGCCTGGCCAACATGGTGAACCCAGTCTCTACTAAAAATATAAAAATTAGCCAGGGGTGGTGTTGGGCGCCCAAATCCCAGCTACTCAGGAGGCTGAGGCAGGAGAATGGCTTGAACTTGGGAGGCAGAGGTTGCAGTGAGCCAAGATCACACCACTGCACTCCAGCCTGGGCAGAACAAGACTCTGTCTCAAGACAAAAAGTAAAAAAAAATTATTTCTGTAAAACTCCCCCAAATCCCTACAAGGCCCTGCACAAGCCCACTGCCTTCTTTCCCAAGCTCATTTCAAGCCATTCTCTCTCCTGCTCACTAGGCCTCAGGCTTACCGTCCTTTGTTACCCCCAAAATGCCAAGCTCTCTGCTGCCTCAATAGCCTTACAGGTGGCATGGCCCTCCCATCTCATCTAAATTCAGTCTTCTCTCTTCTTCTGTCTTTTCCGTGATAACATTTATTATAATCTATCAATATTTAAATGCTCAATGTCTTTTTCATTAGTCTATAAGTAGCGTTATAGGAGGAGCCATGTCTAACAGCATGTTAATATACTAGGGAATAAAATATAATAACACCTGGCATTAAGTGGGCACTGAAAAAATGAGTTTTTTATTAGTTAATTATATTGATAAATACATGGACTAGATAAAAAGTAGAGCTGATCTGCTAGAAGGGGGGAAGGAAAGTGAATGAAGCAGGCTTTAGAGATTCTCTAGGGCAGGGGTCCCAAACCCCCAGGCCACGGACGGGTACTCACAGCAGGAGGTGAGTGGGCATTACCACCTGAGCTCTGCCACCTGTCAGATCAGTGGTGGGATTAGATTTTCATAGGGGTGCAAACCCTATTGGGAACTGCCTAAGAGAAGGATCTAGATTGTGTGCTCCTTATGAGAATTTAATGCCTGACGATCTGAGGTGGAACAGTTTCATCCTGAAAACATCCCCAACCCTGTCTGTGGAAAAACTGTCTTCCATGAAACTGGTCCCTGGTGCCAAAAAGGTTGGGGACTGCTGTTCTAGGGTACTGCTATGGAATCCTAGGATTACATGGAAACAGTGTGAAAACACTGTCTTAATCCAAGACAATGTATCATTAATAGTGAAATTTCAGAAACAAATAGCAAATCAGTAGCAGATATACTGTTAAAAAAGAGACATTATTTCTATAAAACATCCCAAATCACTTCTTAAAGGCATCCACCAATACATATGTAAGACTGGCCTTGTTTCTAATCATCACAGACGTCATAACATCAGTGGCGGCAGGCACCATATGCTGAGTGGCCCTCAGGTGCAGCCCCCTCTGTGTTCTATATGTGCATGCAAAGATTGCACCACTGCACTCCAGCCTGGGTGACAGAGCGAGACTCTGTCTCGAATAAATAAATAAATAAATAAATAAAAATTTAAAAAAATAAAACTCTACAGGAGTGTAATGTAAACAAAATAATTAATGTAAATAATGCATCACAATGTTTGGCACATAGTGTTTCACAACTACTACTATGGTGATGAAAATTATCCTGTTAAATGATTAACATAATTAAAACCACTTTCCTGTCACCTCTAGGACTATAACGTACCGGAGAGAGCTAACAACTCCTCGGATCTATGTAACAAGACACTCAGCAGCCTCTCTCAGCTAGTGTCCTGCATCTTGCAAAGTCTCATCACACTGGACTGATCTTTGCAGCTCATCATATTCTGCCTCCCTCTCTAGCAGCTCAGAGCAGCTCCCACTTATCGGGCACATCACTCATCCAGAACACATTTAACAATAGAAAAGAGACCAGGCCCAGAGGCTCATGCCTGTAACCCCAGCACTTTGGGAGGCCGGGGCAGGAGGATCACTTGAGCTCCGGAGTTTAAGACCCAGCCTAGGCAACACGGTGAAACCCCATCTCTACAAAAAATACACACAAAAAAAATATTAGCTGGGTGTGATGACGCATGCCTGTAGTCCCAGCTACTCAGGAGGCTAAGGTGGGAGGATCAATTGAGCTTAGGAGGTCATTCTGCAGTGAGCCATGATCACAACACTGCACTCTAGTCTGGGAGACAGTGAGAGACCCTGTCTCAAGGGGAAAAAAAAATACATAAAACCAGAAAAGCCTCCAAAATAGTGCTCTCATTTGGAATGACTAATTCTTATATTGGAGAGAAGAACACCAATAACCAGATGGTTCATGTCTTTTAAACTCTGTGCTACAGCATTTCTGTTGTTGCCTAACTTATGCTAATATTTTTTAATGTGTTCTTTTATATTTTTTGAGTTAGTGGCTCGCAAGGACAGTGTCTGGGTAGTGGCTTGCAGAATGCAGGACTCTTTCTACTTATACTATCACTATCTGGTGGCAACTATTTTCACCTATAAGAAAAAAGTCCTAATAGGCTATCTAAAAATCTCTTTAATTACGCTGTATCTTGCTAATTTAACCCTACTGTAGAAGTCATCCAATGATAAATCTACACCTCAAACTCTTAAACCTTGCAAAGCAAAATCAAAATCTCATCATCATTAAAGAAATGCTATCTCTTTGTTAACATTTGCTTGAACACAATGCCCACCCCCTTCAGGTTCCTGAACAGTCCTGTGAATTTCCCCACCTTCAGTATTATGCAGCTTTTCTCCTCTTTTACCTGGACTACTGGACACTTGGCCAACAGACAGTATGGGTTGTGGCCCTCGCTGCTTGGTGGAGGTACTGGGCACAAACTCACTCTTCAGGCTTCCTAGGCTCATTCCAGCAAGAGGCATCGTGAACTGCCCCTGGGAATGGGTTCCCCTGGGATCCTCCGTGCTTGTCGTTTTCCTCAGACTGTGTTTGGGAGTACCTGTTGGGGAAGCTGAAGGCACAGATTCCTGGGAAGAAACAAAATAAAACTAGAATGCAGGAAATGGGAAGGGGGCAGCACTGGCAGTGGGACTCTATGTTTAATATCTCCAAAGTCCTATCCCAGTCCCTAGGGTGTTCAAAGACTCTGTAATACTTATACTTCCCTCAGCCTCCCAGATCCCATAAACAAGAGGCTACCAGGATCATGACATTTACTGCCACAAAAAATTATCAGCAGAGATGTTACATATAGTTCGATACTTGCTGAAAACTTCTGCAGGAAGATACCATCTTTTGGCTCAAGAGCAAATGTGAAGATGCCAATTGCTTCAAGTGGTTTAATCAAGGTCAAATGCAGCAAAAGCAAGTCTCAGCTATATGATAGTTTGTTGCTTTGCTTTTGGGGAGGGGCGTATTGTTTTAAGAAAACACATCTAATGGCAACATGGCTCCAATGTGTTTGTACTTTCTAGACATCTCCCCTCATGGGTTTACATTTCCCATCTAAGTAACTGTGGAAATGAAAACAAAATGGAAAACAAAAGAGGCCAGCCATTCCTATGATGTTTCTGCTCAAGGACATACAAATTAAGAAGGGCTAACAGAGAATAAAATAGATTCAGTAATTCTATTAGAAATACTACTCTTTTCTTACACACTTAGTACCTTCATTCGGTTAATTGCTAACAGAGGAAAATCTATTTCACCAGAACAATTCAATAATTGACTTTTAAGCTTCCCAGGGCTTCTCCACGGAGGCCTCAGAGCTACATGTCTGCATGGCCCCCGCAGCATCATGGTTCCCATCTTGCCATTCTCAACTGCATCTGGGAAGAGAGGAAGGATGGCTCTCCCTCTAGGGCTGCCTTTATTTTGACTCATCTCAGCTTTGGAAAAGAATACAAAAACACTGCTCCCTTTCACAGTTCTCTCAAGTAGTAATCACAAGTAAAAGAAACTAGTTCTTGCTTTCTGCAATATTTTTTTTTTGCAAGGCAGATTACTAGGTAAATGTCATTATTTAAGTATTTCAACATTAAAACCTTTCCCTCTCGCTTAGTTTATTTAAACTCTGTAAAGTATTTGTTGCCCTTTCATTTGATTCATCTCTACATCCTCTCTGTAGTTGGTTTAAATAAATCAGTGGCTTGAGAAGATTAACCCAAAGCTTTTCAAAGACATTGACTTAGAAATTGTGGTTTAAGCATAAGCTATGGTTGAGAAAAATGAAATAAAAGCATATGCAAAAAAACTCAATCTTGTACTCATTAAGACATGGATTTATGTAAAACAATTCCAAACACACAGGAGTCCTGGAACTCAAGGGCAAATAACCCCTCTCCAAGCTTTGATTTCAGGATTGTTTCCTGTTCTTTAACCACTGGAATGCATATTAGACAAACCTCACACATGCAAATGTATTCAAGGGCAAACGCAAATACAAAATGATGGATGGTGAAGAAGGTAATTATTCATTTCATATAGACTGTAATCAATTATATTTAACTGTATGCATGGGGAGGTAAACTTCACAGATATGTTTATCTGGTTACAAACACTTGAACAAACGACACACTCCAAACAGCCCTTATGGAATTCTACAGAACAATCACTGGTACCTAGTAAGATAGTTTTTCTAAGATTTAAGGATATAAAATAAGATCACCAAGAAAGTACTACTGAGGGCTAAAAAAAAAAAAAAAAAAAAAAAATTCTTTTTAATGGGCTTTAAGAACAACTTCTTTACATAGTAGGGAAATAATTCAAACACTAAGAAAAAAAAGTTAACAAGCAGGCTTTCTCAAGTAATGAGATATTTTAAAGGGTTGGTTTTAATTTTCTTTTTAAAGTATGTGAATGTGGATTGACTGCTGAATCCCATAAGGTTTTTCAGAATAGTCAGGTTGCAAAAAAAGCACATTATACCTTGAAGAAAAAGCCATCCTTGTATGCACTGCCACTTAAAATCAAATCCTCAAAAACAAATACAGGGAAATTTTTTTCATTAAAACGCTACAAACTCTGTGCTATTATTTGGCTTAAAAAATAGGAACCCTTTTGCAAAAATTTCTTAAGTATTCTGGCAATTCTTCTGCCAAGGCTAACTTCAGGGTCTGCTGGTAAATCCATATATAGATATATCTGATAAGGAAATTCAGTCCATTACCTTTTTAGGAAGGATAGAGAAACAAAAATGGTCCTGGTGAACTTGGTCACACGTTCTGGCTAGAAGTGATTTCCTCCTAAAAATTTTAGTATGGCCTCAAAGTAAAGATTTAACACAAACAAATACAGTTATGCACCGCATAATGCCATTTCAGTCAACCACAAACCACATATACTATCATGGTCCCATAAGATTATAATGCAGTATTTTTATTGTATCTTTTCTATATTTAGATATGTTCAGATACACAAATACTTATCATGGTGTTACAAATGCCTACAGTATTCAACACAGTACTGTGCTGTACAGGTTTGTATTCTAGGAGCAACGGGCTATACCACAGAGCCTAGGTGTGCAGTAGGCTAAGCCATTTTGGTTTGTGTAAGGACACTCTATGATGATCACAGAGCAAGCAAATCACCTAAGGATGCATCATTCTCCCAAGTATCTCCCTGTAGCTAAAGGACCATAACTGTATTTGGTCTCAGTCCCTCACACAAGAGTTTCCAAGACCCTTGGAATCTCCAGAGTGATAAAATGTCCTTGTGTATGTTAACGAGATAACTGGTGGCTAAAAGCCCCTAAATAGCTTTAGAATGGGGGTTGCTGGAAGTACAGGCAACTATGTGATTAGAGGGTTGGAACTTTCAGTTTCAGTGCCCAGGCCTCCAGGGAGAGCAGCAGGGCTAGAGATTGAGTCTAATCACAAATGGCCAATGATTTAATTAATTATGCCCATGTAATGGGGGCTCCACTAAAAGCCTAAACAATGGGGTCCAGAGAGATATCAGGTTGGTGAATACATCCACAGTCCAGGAGATGGAGCACCCAATTCCATGGCACAGAAGCTCCTGTGTTCGGGACGCTACGGGATCTCGCCCTACACACCTCTTCATCTGGCTGTATCCTTTATTACGGCCTTTATATTAAGCCAGTAAATGTGTTCCCCTGAGTTCTATGAGCCACTATAGCAAATTACTGAACCTCAGGAGGCATTATGGGAACCCCAAGCTTATAGCTAGTCTGTCAGACATACAGGAGACCTGGACTTGTGATTGGTGTCTGAGTGGGGAGCAGTCTTTAGGGACCTGTGGGGTCTTATGCTAACTCCAAGTGGTTAATGTCATAATTAAATTATAGACAAGTTGGTATCTGCACAGTTGGAAAATGGTTAGTATGGGGGAAAACCCAACACATTTGGTGTCAGAAGCATTGGGAGCTGTTTCCTTTTATATGTAAAGAGCACAGCACTGGCTGATGTATAATAAGCATTCAGCAAATGGCAGCTATGTATTGCTATTTTTGGCAGTTTTTAAATCTTACAATCAAATCTTACATACATCTCAAAGGCCATCTCTCTCCCTATGTTATTAGCTATTATACTAAAAATAGGCATAAGTAGCTGGGAATTTCAGTAAGTGCTTTTCTGACACACTAAAACGAGTTTGCAAGGAATAAGCAAATAGACGGAAGAGCTGCTGTGGAAACCAGCAAGGAATGATGAAAACACATACCAGGAATGACAAATCCTCATCTCTGGTTCCAGAAATATCACTCAGTCTCCTCAAATGCAAAAATGGATGAAGGGGGACTAATCGGACCATCTAAAAGGTCCTCTCAGCTTTAAGGGTCTGTAAATTACTAGGTGTTTCTATTTTTATTGTTTATTCTCAAAGAATCCTAGTTTCCCCAATGTAAAACACAAATAACAACAGTCCTCATCCTAATTACCTCCAAACACTGTTATGAGAAATGGATAAGTCACAGCCATAAAAAAGAACGAAATCATGTCCTTTGCAGCAACATGGATGGAGCTTGAAGCCATAATTCTAAGCAAATTAATGCAGGAACAGAAAAGCAAATGTGGGCGGGCACGGTGGCTCATGCCTGTAATCCCAGCACCTTGGGAGGCCGAGGCAGGTGAATAACCTGAGGTCAGGAGTTTGAGACCAACCTGGCCAACATGGTGAAACCTCGTCTCTACTAAAAACATAAAAACTCGCTGGGTGTGGTGGTGGGTACCTGTAATCTCAGCTAATCAGGAGGCTGAGGCAGGAGAATTGCTTAAACCCAGGAGACGGAGGTTGCAGTGAGCCGACATGGTGCCACTGCACTCCAGCCTTGGCAACAGAGACTCTGTCTCAAAAAAAAAAAAAAAAGAAAAGCAAGTGCCACATGTTCTCACTTGTAAGTGGGAGCTAAACATTGAGTACTCACGGATGGACATAAATATGAGAACAACAGATACCCTCCTAAGGTTCTATAATTTGCGAAGAGAGCTCACAAAACTCAGGGAAACACATTTACTTGTTTAACGTCAACTGCTACAGCGGAGCGGGGGGTTGGGGGGAATGGGTCGGAAAACTACCTATTGGGTACTATGCTATCTGGGTGCAATATACCCATCTAAGAAACCTGCACATGTACCCCCTGTATCTAAAACAAAAGTTGAAAAAAAAAAGGTGCCACAGTAATTTAAAACTGTAAAGCAATGTACTGTATAAGATGTTATTATTAAGACATTTTTAAATGGCTTCAAGTAAACCATGGGCCAATCACATCCTCTGAAAAAAGCCACAGAGTCTAAAACGTTTATATTATACAAGGAATGCTTTTATATAAAGAAAGCATTATAAAAAGATGGAAGGTTGATTCCATTGGTTTGTTTGCTAAAACAAGTTACTACCTACATTTACTAAGAGTTATAATTTACACTACCTCAATTCATAAGGTTAATTGAAATATCAATAAAATGTCAAAAAAAATTCTTCAAGCCACATACCCTACAAAAGTAACAGCAATTATGGATCATCTTACAGCAGCATACAAATTTTTCAATTAGTGATCAAATACTAGCTGAACGGAAAAGGAAATGGATACTGATTGCTCACCTTATCTTGTAGGGAAAAGGTGCCAGGAAAACCAGCAAACAGAAACTTATTTTTGACTTTCAACTTCCCCAAATTTGCTACAATCAGATTATTTGATCTGGAACTTTCTGGGATCAGGAGAACAGGAGCACCAGCCTCAATATCCAGGAGAACCCGTGAACAGCGCTGGGCTTGATCTCTCACCTGAAAGAGGAAGGAAAACTGACTCAGAGGATAATTAATTCCCTAATTTTACCACCAAATAACCTCAGGTTCCCAAAAGTTTCGTGAGTTTATAAAACAATTAAAATCATACAGAGCATATTCTATGACCACCATGGAGTTAAATTGGAAATCAGTAACAAGAAGATAATGGAAAATCCCCAAATATTTGGAAAGTAAACTACACACTTCTAAATAACCCCTAGGTCAGAAGAAATCACAAGGGAAATAGAAAAATATTTTCACTAAAATAAGGAAGACATAATACATTAAAATTTGTGGGATACACTTAAAACAATGCTTAGAGAGAAATTTACACCATTACTTTAAAAGCAATAAAGACTTAAAAATCACTAATTGAAAGCTTCCACCTTAAGAAGCTGGAAAAAGAAAAGTAAATTAAATCTGAAGTAGAAGGAAGAAAATAAAAAGCATAAGTCAATGATACAGGAAACCGACAATTAGAGAAAAATCAAACATTTATAGAATATGACTGCACCCAAAAACCACAGAACATACTTTTATTTATTTTTTTTTTTTGAGACAGTGTCTTGCTGTGTTGCCCAGGCTGGAGTACAGTGGCACAATTCCAGCTCACTGCAAACTCCACCTCCTGGGCTCAAGTGAGATTCTCATGCCTCAGCCTCCTGAGTAGCTGGGATTACAGGCATGTGCCACAATGCCCAGCTATTTTTTGTATTTTTAGGAGAGATGGGGTTTCACCATGTTGGCCAGATTGGTCTCAAACTCCCGGCCTCATGTGATCCATCTGTCTTGGCCTCCCAAAGTGCTGGGATTACAGGGGTGAGCGTGCCCAGCCCAGAACATATATTCTTTATAAGAACAAGTGGTCTATTGGCTGAGAGTATGCCTCGGCCATAATACAGGCCTGAATAAGTTGGTTATTTTAAAAGATAAAACTAATAAACCCCTGGCCACTTAGTAGCTTGGTTATCTTGGTTAAGTTGTAAAGTCTCTGTGCCTCCGTTTCCTTATCTATAAAATGGGAATAATAATAAGCCGTAAGTCCTACCTCAAAGAGGTGTAGGGATTAAATGAGACAATACACCCAAAAACTGAGGTGAAAATGTAACAGCTATTATTATTACCACATCAACACCATATCTTTTCAGTCTTTTTTCCTGTACACACAGCTATGTATTTATATATATACAGGCATCCTGACTAGCACTTACATCTTTAACATGCGTTCAGTTATATGTTAATGGAAAAAACACTGAATCATGAGCCAGACAACCAGGGCTAAGAGTTAACAACGTTTCCTCACTTATAAAATGAAAGTAACACATCTGTCGACCACCGCCTCATTAGGTATTATCATAACTAATTATCTTTTTTCCTTGATTATATCCTCCCACTGAAATACAAACTCCATGAAGGCAATGACCTTGGCTTTCTTGTTTTCCACTCTGTTCCTAGCACCTGGCAAGCTGCATGACACACTCATTCCTAAATTACTGAAGAAATGAACAAACAGGGTGGTTATAAGGATCAAATGAAATAATGTGTAGGAAAGCACTTTGAAAACTCCAAAGCATCATTAATACAAATAATTATTGTCAAAAGTACAGGCTACTTAATTCTGCTATCTCCATATTCCTACTATAACTGAGTCAAGGGAAGAATAGTAAGAAAAATAACTCCCTGATGGTCACATAGCTAATGGAAGCAAAACCCACACTCAAGATATTTGTCCCAAGATTTCTAACGCGCAGAATTACTTTACAATACCAGTTGCTAGGTGAATGAAGAAGTGTAACAAATATGAGAGGTTACATGTAAAGTGGAAGGCATAGAAAAACTGCATCATACTTCTGGGGTAAAACATATGGGAAATAATTTATATTTGGCCAAATACATCTGATACAACTGATACTCTTATTATTTCAAACATTAAGAATACAAAGAAATTCAAAGTCCCACTGAATCATTATTTACAGACCTCAGAAAATGTAGGAATAAAAACCCAGCTACATGTCAAAAACACGTGTCACCAATGCAAGGTGAAAGAAATTTAAATTTCAAACAAAATAGCCTCTTAATCTTATCGAAAAATAAAAGTAGATCTTAGCTCTATATAAACCTAATTCAAACAGCTAGAATTAAAGATTCTTGAGAAGATCAGCTTCTCTTCAAAGCCTACATATTGAACAATGTTCAAAATAGAAAGACATTCCTTTAACCTCCTACTTGTCTTATATAATTTGATAAAGCAAAACTTTAGACTTATTGTTCAACTCTGCTTAACCCAGGAAGTTAAACCCAATTACTCAGTAATATACAAGTATCTCATTTCCTAACCCAAATGATTCACCACCATAAGACTTACCACTGTTTCAACCACACATGTAAAAATAACTGTTTCAAATGCACACAATAATTCTAACAGAAAACATTTAGCAGAGTTGTATTGAAAGTCAAAAAAAGGTTCATAACTTTGATAAAACAGTACCATTTGTAGGAATCAATACTATAAACATAATTCAAAAAGTGAAAAAAAAACTTCACTTCTGTAAAGATATTCATGGAAGCATTAGTCATAAGAATGAAAAGCTGAAAGCAATTTAAATGTTAAAAATAGGAAAATGGTTAAACTAATAGATTATATAGTTGCTACATAGGATATCTATGAAAAGCGCAAAGCAAGATGGAAAAAGATTCTAAAAAAGGCTAGGAAAAATAGCTGGATTCTAAAAGTGCATGTATAAAATTACTGTGTTTTACATACTTGATACACTGTATGCTATTTCTCAATCTAAATTATTTTATAAAAGCATATGCAGACCATAAATGTAATATCATTTTATATCAAATAAAAAGTCTGACAATAAGAGTGTTGGCAAAGATATGAATTAAAAGAAATTATTATACACTGCTGATGGGAGACTATCATTGAGACAGCTGTTTTGGAAAACGATCTGGCTTTATCTAGTGAAGATAAATGTGTGCACCCCCTATGGCTCAGTAATTCTACTGCCAGGTATCTCAGAGATCAGAGAAAGTCTCAAGTATGTGCATCAGGACTCATAGTACACAAGAGCTAAACACTGTAAACAGCCCAAGTGTTCCAAAGGAAAATGGATAAATCATTTATACACAGAATGAAATGCAATGGTGAAAATAAATGCTATCGTATGTAACAATATGAATGAATCTTATCAACACACTAACTGGGGGAAAAAGCAAGTCAAGGAACATTAACTACGGTTTAACACCATTTTTATAAAGATCACAAGCAAAGCAAAAGATACCATTTAGGAATTTTTTCTTTTTAATTTTAAAGGATCTTATAGACCCAAAAATCACCAGAGTGGTTACCCGAGGAGTTGACAGGGGAACGGAATAGGGAAGGAACACAGCATATGCGGGCAGCTGTCTTCCTGATGTTTTAATTTTCAGTTACAGGTGGGTTCACAGATGTTCATCTTATTATTATACTCTGTAACATATATATATATGCTACAGATAATCTTTTATAGGTGTAAAACGCTAATTTTTTTTTGAGTTTTTAAAGAAAGAAAAAAAGGTTATATATTCCATGAGTAAATACATAGAAAAATGTATAGAAAAAAAAAACAGAAACAAATTAAAACATGCTATAGTGCAGAGATACTAGTATGATTCTTTTTTCCAGATTTTCTATCATTTGATTATGCTACTTGTATATTTTTTAAAAATACATTCTCTGGAAGATACGCAGGAAACCGACAGCACTCATTGCTTCCAGGGAGAGAAACTAGACAGTTGGAGAAAAATAATTGAGGAGACTTTTCTCCAAATGCCCTTTTTCACTTTGCTACTGTACCAAATCAATATCTACCAAGTCAAACATTTTTTATTTAAATTAAAATGTAATTTTTAAAAATGCTGCCACTATAAAGTATCTATTTATTAAATTATAATCTTTTACCTAATAAAGTTTTGTTTTTGTTTTTTTTTTGAGTCATGGTCTGGCTCTGTCACCAAGGCTGAAGTGCAGGTGGCATGATCTCAGCTCACTGCAACCTCCACCTCCTGGGCTCAAGCCATCCTCCCACCTCAGCCTCCCAAGTACCTGGGACTACAGGCACATGCCTCATCACATCTGGCTAATTTCTGTATTTTTTTGTAGAGACAGAGTTCCACCATGTTGCCCAGGCTGGTCTCGAACTCCTAAGCTCAAGTGATTTGCCGCCTCGACCCCCAAAGTGCTGGGATTACAGGTGTGAGCCACCACGCCTGGCCATAAAGTTTTTTTAAAAAAGGAAAAATAACACATTTTTTACAAAAGTACATTGTTGTTTTCTGTGGTTCCCAAACTGCACTGAGACACCACAGGGTGGTGAAGGCTTGCAGCTGTCAGGACTTTTTTTTTTTTTTTTTTTGAGACGGAGTCTTGCTCTGTCGCCAGACTGGAGTGCAGTGGCGCCATCTCGGCTCACTCCAACCTCTGCCTCCCAAGGTTCAAGCGATTCTCCTGCCTCAGCCTCCCAAATAGCTGGGACTACAGGCACATGCCACTATGCCCAGCTAATTTTTGTATTTTAGTAAAGATGGGGTTTCGCCATGTTGGCCAAGATGGTCTCGATCTCTGGACCTCGTGATCTGCCCGCCTCAGCCTCCCAAAGTGCTAGGATTTACAGGCGTGAGCCACCACGCCCGGCTGCCAGGACATTTTAAATTTTTGAAGGAAAAACAACATCTGCCAGACACTGCACTAACTAGTAGCTTGTGGTAGTTGGCATTCAATAATAGATCATTCTATACTCCTTTCAGTAAGGTCTTATCTTTGCAAAGCTGGGTCTTCAGCGGTTGCTGTGATAAAAAGGAAGTACCGTAAGAAGATAAATGGGGACAGGAAGTGAGGGTTGTAATGTCCAACCTGATTCCAAGTTTGAGAAGTTATGCAATACCTAACATGCACATACCTCCTACCAGTCATTGTGGTTCCTTAAGAATTAAATATTATTCTTTCCATTTATGTGTTATTATTTTTTCAAACACCTACTAAGTTGTTAGGACATATGTACTTGTTGTTTAGACTTACTTACTTTGTAAATGGAAATACCATTAGGTGTTTCCTTTGGCCTAGGATGTGCCATGAATAAACTACCAGGACCCCACGGGTGCCACCAACTCAGTTTAGAACTTCTGATCTACTGCATTTAGAAAAAATCTACCACTTTCCAAGAAAAACATCCCCATTGAAGTCCTAAAAGGGACCAGAAGTCTTAAGTGCTCTTTGTAAATCTCCCTTATCTTTTTTTACAGAAAGTAAAAGCTAAAGTTTGAAGGTAATTTAAGTGAGATACAATAAATAAGGAATAAAGCTCTTCAATTACACACAGATTTCTGAAGCTAATCTACACAGAGAACATATTAGCAAGGATAAATTACCTTTACTCTTCCAGATTTATCTCTAGAGGCCTAAAAGTTCTACTGATCACTCAAACTGGAGAAGCAGCTTGGAGGGCCCAGGCTACCTACCGTCTGCCCCTCAATAGCAGCTCGCTGGCGCCCTAAGACATCTTGCAGCTGAGTGAAATGCTGAATGAAGGCCACCACCTCTGCCTGGAAACGCTGAGTATGCACATACTGCACAGAGGCCATCCGGAGGCTCACGCGAATGTCGTGTTCTCTCCGGAGCAGAGGGTCAGGCCGTCCATATCTAAAAATTAGGATAAAAGTGTGACTCAGATAACAGCAAGACACAAGTTAGTATTTCAAGAAAACTCAGGTTGGTTTAGGGGCTTCCCTAAAACCAGCTTTAATTATGAAATGGAAATCCAAAATTAGGCTTTACAAAGCAAACTCTAATAATTACTCCCTTTGTAAGCTTCTGTGATGGGATAAAGGTGTGATAGCCAGGAGTATAAACAGGTGGACAGCTCTAGCACTGAGGTCACTCAGAGGCCACTTGAGGCTCTGACCTTTCTCCCTGCCTCTTTTCCCTGCCCTGAAAGGTAACTATTCCTGCTCACCAAGTTCCTGGCAAAGATTGTGAGGATATAAGTATGAAAAACAATAAAAATAAGGCCATGAATTAATGGGTAAAGAAAATTAGGCATCAGAATCAATGTTTCTGGGAAAAACTGTCTTCTAGAGGCAGAAAGACATCTTTTTACTTCAGTCAAATGTAAGTCAAAGAGTTCTGGAATCTATAGTCGAAGATAAATTAGAAGACTTCTACAAATTGTTCTGAATTTAATGGAGCATGGTGCCATAAAAATATTATTAAATAGGACACAGTCAACCAACATTGCTGTGGAAAAAAAAATTTCACATAATTACTGATTTTATTTTAGATCATGACACCAAGGATATAAACAAAAAACATTTTCAAAGGTACAAATAAGACTGAGCATGGCCCTAGACCAATTAAATCAGAATACATAGAGGCAGACCTGGACATCTATATTTTCTAATACCTCTTAGATTAAAAAAAAAAGGGTTGAAAACCACCATTTTAAACTCCCTACTTTCTGAGAAAAGCTTTTTTTTTTTTTTTTTTTGAGATGGAGTTTCGCTCTTGTCACCCAGGCTGGAGTGCAGTGGCACGATCCCGGCTCACTGCAACCTCCATCCCCCAGGTTCAAGCTATTCTCCTGCCTCAGCCTCCCGACTAGCTGGGATGACAGGTACCCACCACCACACCCCACTAATTTTTATATTTTTGGTAGAGATGGGGTTTCATCATGTTGGCCAGGCTGGTCTCAAACTCCTGACCCTCAGGTGATCTGCCTGCCTCAGCCTCCCAGAGTGCTGGGATTACAGGCGTGAGCCACCACGCCCGGTCCTGAGAAAATAATTCTTTAATAACCAGCCATGCCTAAAGATCCCTTTCTAAAATCTAACATAGAAACAATTCAATATAGATCATGTTTATAAACAAAAATGCATAATGAACTCATATCCTCAACAACCTTCTGAGGCTGAAATCATTCCAGAACTTTTAGAGCTACATGGAAGCTCAGAAATGTTCGAATGATTCAGTCCCCTTAATATATAGAAAAACTGATGCATGAAGACTACATGACTTGTCTCAGGACATACACCAAGTTCGTGGAAAACCAGCAAGAGAGCCCAGGGCTTTTAATAATCAGAAGTATTCAATCATACCCTATCTGGGGTGGGTGGGTGGGTGTGTGTGTATGCATGTGTGTGTTGAGACAAGCCCCCCTCCGTCACTCAGGCTGGAGTGCAGTAGCACAGTCATGGCTCACTGCAGCCTCCAACTCCTGGGATTAAGGGATCCTCCCACCTCAGCCTCTCAAGTAGCTAGAACTACAGTTGCATACCACCACACACAGACGGCTTTTTTCTTCTACAGAGACAGTGTCTATGTTGCCCAGGGTGGTCTCGAACTCCTGGCTTCAAGCAATCCATCTGCCTTGGCCTCCCAAAGAGCTTAGATTACAGGCATGACCCACCACACCTAACTCATACCCCATCTCTTTATGAAGCTTTAAGTAGCCCACTTCAACACAGATCCATTTTAATGAAATTTAAAGCCAGGAAGAACTCCTCATAATAACTTCTCAATTTCACCTCTAAGAAGGTAAAAACTTTTTAAAGTTTTCTTCATTGTCCAGCCAACAAGAATCTGAAACAGCAAGTATTATGATAAAATATCAAGTCAGAAAAAGATTGACATTTTTACTTAAAAGTCTGGAAGATGAGTGCTTCTTCACCACTGGTAGTGAACCGTTCTCTGTAGAACTCTCCATGGGATGTGAGGTCACTTAGAGACAGACTCCCAATGCTGCCCTGTAAGGCCAGGTCTCCCTCTAGGGATGATAAAGTTAGAACACATTACTATGTATCCTTTTTTGTCACACAACTTAAATATGTCTGTAACAAAACCTGGTATACACATGCCTCAGACTTTTCACTTTGTAATCAAACCTCAAAAGCAAATTTTCATGTTCCAATATACCCCGAAAAATATTTTATGCAATGTTTAAAACAAAGTCTCAATGCAAAAAAAGAAAAAAAAAAGTCTCAATGCAGAAGTCCAAAGGGGACTGAAATAACATGGCAACATTACTTTTCTTTTTTTTTTTTTTTTGAGACAGAGTCTAGCTCTGTCGCCCAGGCTGGAGTACAGTGGCGCAATCTGGGGTCACTGCAAGCTCTGCCTCCCGGGTTCACGCCATTCTCCTGCCTCAGCCTCCCGAGTAGCTGGGACCACAGGCACCCGCCACCATGCCTAACTAATTTTCTGTATTTTTAGTAGAGACAGGGTTTCACCGTGTTAGCCAGGATGGTCTCAATCTCCTGACCTCGTGATCCGCCCGCCTTGGCCTCCCAAAGTGCTAGGATTACAGGCGTGAGCCACCGCGCCCGGCAACATTGCACATTTAAAGGATAAAACCTTTATAAGTACAGACAGAAACTTGATGCTTTCTGAGATGAGATCACTAACTAGAATTAAACATCGTTAGGTCTATTAATTATACTCTGGATAAAAGAATAAAGGAGGACGTGTCAGAAACATGTCAGGTATTCAAGCAACATTAAGAGTGTTTTAGTGTGATTTAATGAAAGACCAAAATTAATGACGTAGATAGGCACTGGAGACACAGATTTGAAACTACTCTGATATACGAGTGAAGTTTCTGGAAGGTGGAAAGAAGAACGAAGACGTGACTGAAACATGTACGACTAGAATGTGAATCTATAATGAGTCATTATTAACACTGTATGGATACTAAAAAGGAATATTCTGAACTGTTGCCTCTGTAAAATAAAATTTATTATCATAATTATCGTTATAAAACAATTACTAAAGTATATTTGGCATGCTAGTTCAGCTCCCAATGAATTGAAAACACAATTTTTTTTTTTTTTTTTTGAGACAGGGTCTCACTCTGTCGCCCAGGCTACAGTGAGTGCAGTGGCACAATCATGGCTCACTGCAGCCTTGACCTTCCAGGCTCAAGCAATCCAACCACCTCAGCCTCTTGAGTAGCTGGGACTACAGGCACTGGCCACCACAACTGGTTAATTTTTACTATTTTTTGGTAGAGATGAGGTCTCACTATGTTGCCCAGGCTTGTCTCAAACTCCTAACCTCAGCCTCCCAAAGTGCTGGGATTACAGGTGTGAGCCACTGTGCCCAGCCACATACTTATTTTAGATACCTAATGTCTTCTAACAAAAATACCCAAGCTTTTACCAATCTTAAAGGCCATTAACAGGAATACGCTGTAAGAAGAAGAAGAAAAAAAAAAGCCAATCCCCTCTAAGAAGCTTTTCTAAAATAATTGCACAAGGCATGAAACCTCAGCCTCAGTTCATTCCTTCCCCAAAAGACATTCTTGTTTTTACTAGAGCATCAACATGAGCTTTGTAATCTTCGATAATTAGGGAAGGAAAAATGTTTTACTTCACACTTCATAAATCTCTACCTAAAGGCTGGATATGGTGGCTCACACCTGTAATTCCAGCACTGTGGGAGGCCAAAGTGGTTGGATGGTTTGAGTCCAGGAGTTTGAAACCAGTCTGGCCAACATGGCGAAACCCTGTCTCCATAGTTTAAAAAAATAAGTTGAAATATTATTTTTTTAAAATCCTACTATTTAGAACCTGATGTAGCTGATCACTTGTATTCAGCTAAGAATTTTAACTTACGAAGTCCCATTAGAGAGAATGCTGGCCAGGTGCTGTGGCTCACACCTGTAATCCCAGCACTTTGGGAGGCAGAGGCAGGAGAATCACTTGAGGCCAGGAGTTCGAGACCAGCCTGGTCAACACGGTGAAACACCGTCTCTACCAAAAATACAAAAATTAGCTGGGCATGGTGGCGTGCACCTGTTAATTCCAGCTATCTGGAAGGCTGAGGCACAAGAATCACTTGAATCCAGGAGGCGGAGGCCGCAGTGGGCCAAGATTGTACCACTGCACTCCAGCCTGGGCAACCAAGCGAGACCCTGTCTCAAGAACACAGAATAAAGAATGCCAGCTTTGCTACAATGTCCTCCTGCATAACACCATGGCCTCTACTGGTAGCTCCCCCAATTTATGACTCTAGATGCAGTCATATCCTCTGATTTCCCAGAGACAGCTCTGTTGTATGCCCGTTTTCTAGGTGTAATTATATTAATGATGTCCCCTTTAACTCTCAAAAATATCCCAATTTGAACAAAAAAAAAAGTTATATGGGCACCCTAGATAGAGTCTGTTGAAAACACAGATAGACACCAGGGCTCCATCTCAACTTAATCAGATTCTTGGGAAGGAGATGAGAGACAGGAGGAGGGAAGCGGCTGTGCCAACACCTGCACTTTTAACAAGCTATCCAGATGATTCTGATCCACAAGCCAGCATTTGGGAACCACCAACATGAATCCTGGCCAGACTAATAACCACAATCAAGCCACTGCCACACCTTACTCAGCACGTGAGGACAATCAATTTGTGATCACAATGTTCAAATGCTGACCAGAGTTTGCAAGTTTGCTTCCCTCCGTCCCCCATCACTTACCAATCATTTCCAGGTGTGCTACCAATTTGGACACACTTGCTTTGGCAAGCTCACTGGTGGTCTTATTCAGCACTAGAGAAAGTGAGTGAACCTAGGAACAGACAAGATAAAGCAAGGCCAATATTACTAGGGAGAAAAGGTATCTTTCAGGAAAATGGCAGAGCAATCAAGGAAAATGCAGAAAGGCTTGGGAAATTTGAAGGTAATGCTTTTAACGATGCCAATTTCACTTCAGCTTTCTTAAGCCAGAGAAACCACGACCTGAGAACAGGGCGGAGACTGGACAGTCTAAATTTCAATTTCTGTCCTAGACCGGTGGACAGCTGTGCCGGGCAGCTCCTCCTGGCTGACTAAAGTCCCAGCTATGCCCGGTCTGTGCCACCTGTCCTGACTCGTGTCTCACTGCTTAACAAACCACCCAAAAATGCTGTCACTTCAAATAAATTTCAGTTTCTGTGGTGCCTTCGCTATGCTTGCCTTGTCTATTTTCTGTTCATGAGATACTTTACATTATAAAACCAATTTTTCTCATTTTGGCATTCATCATTAATATTATACAATTCTATAGTAACTCAAACAGATCCATTAAATCTCATTTTAATAAATTTTTCAAAACAAAATGATAAATATGATTTAGAATCCCATTTACTGCCTTTGAACAAATATTTAATAGAAGCCCACCATTAATCAACTGAGACTTCACCTAGAAGCCATAATCAAAGATTTTCTTTCCCAGGGACAACTATAAATAGAAGAAAAAATCTCCTGTCTTGGGAGTAGCATTCTTTGTAACAAATAAATTTCATAATGCAATACTGTAATTGTAACTATTAAAAAGATCTTGTATGTCTAGGATTTGTTGAGTCAGTTCCCAATAACCTTTTTTGCTTTGAGTAACATCACAGGGGACAAAACATTGATGGAAGAGAAGGAAGGAGTGAGGAAAAGACTAGAGAGCAGATTTAATCTTCAATTCACACCCACCACTTCCTAACAGCAGGGACCATGCCTTCACCCCTTTGTCTTCAGTGCCTGCCACAAAGTAGGTACTCAGGAAATGTTTAGTGCAAGAATAATCAGGAGGAAAAAAAGATGGGAAAAGAGAAAAGGAATGTAATAGAAGGAAAGGAAGAAGGAAAATCATTTACAGAAGAAGACAGAGAAAAAGCAGTGGGTTATTATAGTTGGAACAATGACTTTGTGGGGGGAACTCCAGTTCCCTTGCAGTATGATTTCTGACACAGACACAGAAGGAATCTCAAGGTGAGATCATCATGGGGGAATTAAAAACCTCTAGTCAGCTGGATGCAGTGGCTCACACCTGTAATCCCAGCACTTTGGGAGGCAGAGGCAGGAGGATCACTTGAGGTCAGGAGTTCAAGAGCAGCCTGGCCAACATGATGAAACCCCATCTCTACTAAAAATAGAAAAACTAGCTGGGCATGGTGGCAGGCGTCTATAATTCCAGCTATTTGGAAGGCAGAGGCAAAAGAATCGCTTGAACCCAGGAGGCAGAGGTTGCAGTGGGCCACGATCGCACCACTGCACTATAGCCTGGGCGATAGGGCAAGACTCTGTCTCAAAAAAATAAAATAAAAATAATGAAAACCTCTAGTCGTTTAATTTTACCAAAAGAACATGTACACTGGGTCTAAAAATGCTTTGTTTGGAGGAATCCAACCACCACCACCACTTGAACCAGCTCTTCGCATGAATCTTAGTGTCACTAATGGATGATGATCAGACGCTGTATGCCTCCTGCCTCAATGCAACAGGAAGCACTCAGCAGCCCCTCTGGCGTGTTCTTACCAAGCTGAACTGAATCTGATGGGGTCTCTAGAGCTAACATCCACTTGTTAAAATAGAGGATAAAAGAAGTCAAACAGTCAAACAAGAAAACACAAACCTAAAATGTGGGACACTCTACAAGGCACTAACCCAGTTTCTATAACAAGTTAATAGGTGGTGGGGTTGGAGGGGGACAGATATACTATAATTAAAACAGATTTAAAAGACATGACAGCAAATGTAACATGGAACCTTACCCAGATCCTGATTCAAAAAAATTCATGCATCAGTCTGGGCACAGTGGCTCATGCCTATAATCCCAGCACTTTGGGAGGCCAAGGCAGGCTGATCACTTGAGGCCAGGAGTTCGAGACCAGCCTGGTCAACATGGTGAAACCCCGTCTCCACTAAAAACACAAAGGTTAGCAGGGTGTGGTGGCACACGCCTGTAGTCCCAGCTACTCGGGGGACTGAGGCAGAATAGCTCGAACCCAGGAGGCAGAGGCTGCAGTGAGCCAAGATCACACCATTGCACTCCAGCCTGGGAAACTGAGCAAGACTCCTTCGAAAAGAAAAAAGGAAAGGAAAGGAAAGGGGAGGGGAGGGGGGAAGGGGAGGGGAGGGGAGGGAAGGGAAAAGGGAAGAGAAAGGGAAAAGGGAAGGGAAAGGGAAAAGGGAAGGAGGAAGGAAGGAAGGAAGAAATTCATGCATCATTTTATTTAATTCTCCTTATTTTGTAAATGAGAAAACTTTGGCTTACAAAAGCACAGTATTCTACTGAATTATAGAGACCAACAGAATAGAAAGATTCCTCTACAATCCACCAATAAAAGGGCATTTTTGAGACAATCAGAGAATCTGATTTCGGACTGGTGTTAGAACATACCAAGGAATTCTTGTTAGTTGGACGTGACAATGCATTGTGGTATGTCCATTGCTTTTTTAGAAATAAATATTGAAGTATGTAGAGAGAAAATGATATATCTGGAATTTGCTTTAAAATACTTCAGCAGGCCGAGCGTGGTGGCCCACTCCTGTAATCCCAGCACTTTGGGAGACTGAGGCAGGCGGATCACTTGAGGTCAGGAGTTTAAGACCAGCCTGGCCAACATGATGAAACTCCTTCTCTACTACAACTACAAAATTAGGCATGGTGGCGCGCATCTGTAATCCCAGCTACTCGGGAGACTGAGGCAGAAGAATCGCTTGAACCCAGCAGGCAGAGGTTGCAGTGAGCCAAGATCATGCCTCTGCACTCCAGCCTGGGCAACAGAGCGAGACTCCATCTCAAAATAAATAAGTAAATAAATACATAAAATAAAATACTTCAGCAAAGAAAAAAAGGCATAAAGTAAATGTGATGAATTATAGGACTGGGCAAATGGGGGTTCATTATACTGTTTCTCTGTGATGTATCTGAATTTTTTCACAATAAAAATGTTTTTCAAAAATTCTTATTTTAAAAAATGCATTGTTGAGGGACACTTATCCAGTCCTGTTCCCTTGTAGAACCTGCCACATCAATCGAGGAAAAGCCCTCTGGGAGCACTGCATATTCAACACCAAAGAGTTCCTGACACAGACCATCACAGGCACTGCAAGAATAAAGTTCCAGGTACAGACACATGAAGCCCAAAGGAATGGCTAACGCCTCTCCATGTTCCATCCACCTTGCTAAACCAAAGGTACCAGAGGCCTCGGAGTACTGCAAAGTCATTCATTCACCAGACACTGAACAAGAAGGGTAAGCTGGTCCTTTCCCATCTCTCCCCTGAGATGTCTTCCATTTCTAGAGGAATGAAGCCTACTATCAGCTAGGGAAATAAGAAAATGGCAACAGGATAAAATGTGATTCTCCTCCCTGACTTCTCCCCAGCAGTAAGTGCAAGTCCACACATGCTAAGACATGTGGATGAAGAACATCCTTGAGGCACACAAATGTTACCAGCCACAGCCGGGGTTCCAGGGCTCTGGATGAGTGCTAGTGACAGCAGGCCTATGTGCCCTCAAATGGGCTATTCAGGTTAACTGCTTTCACATCCTGCTGGTCTATCATACAGAGCAGAATAGCCTTAAACTCAAATGCTGTCTTTTTCATGGTTTTTTTTTCTTAATACTTACAGTATGAGTATCAAGAACAAGTTATAAGTATGGTAATCCATGTAATATAAAAATAATAATGGCTTCCATTCATTAAATCCTTATTGTGTGCCACACACTGTGTGGAGGGTCTTACAACAACCTTATGATGGGGGCACCACTGAACATCCTCAGTTACTCATGAAAACATTAAGGGCAAAAGAGGCTAAGTGGTTTGCTCCAGGCCACATAGCTATATGGGTACAGTGAAAGTACCAGGACTCAAACTCAGGCAGTCCAACTTTTGAGACCATTCTTAACAGTTACGCTGTTGCCCTCAATGAAAGCAAATAATGTTCTGAAAGAATGGGGAGACAGAAACAAAAGCCACACTTTAAAGTTGCTATTACAGATTACACACTTTGCTAGGTACCTTCCACACATCACCTCATTTAGTCATCTTAGATGATGGAAGATGAGGAAACTATGGTTCAGAGAAGCAAAGTAACTCCACTGAATTATAGAGCTCAAAGGAAAGGCAAGATTCTTAAACCACTTACTTTCCCTGCCTCCAGATGGGATTTACAGTAAAACCTTTCCCAAAATATTCACGTCTACCTTTTATAGCAAACACCTAGAAGACTAGATAGCTCCCCTGCCAACAAGAGATATTTTCCAAAGTAAATGTAAAATGCTTGTATTTAAATCAGCAAGCCCAAATCCACTTTTAGAGCTTAAGGGAGCCAAAGGGAACTGAGGATACCTTGAGATCCAGTTTGGTGTTCACTGGATCCTGAAGTCCAGACTCCATGGAGGCATGTGGTTCCGACTTCACGTTGTGTAGAATGCCCTCAGGGGGCAGCCTCATCGCGTGGTTGTCTGCAGTGGAGCCGATTCCAAAAAAGTCTAATATCACAACCCAGGTTTGCAGTGTGATCAGCACATCCAAGCAATTAAAATCAACATCAATGCTCCGGTTAACTCGATTGTAACTGGAAGAGAATTCTGGATGTTTCTTATCTACCAAGAATATGTTGATGTGGACTAAGGAATCATCAAATTTACTCTTTCCAACAAGTATCTTGGGCTCATCCGCTGTCGGAGAAGGAGGTGGGGTCAAGGGATAGTCCTTGTCTTGGACTTCCTTTTGCTTTTTCCGGGATGCAGAGGTGGGCCTTTGATACAACTGGAAGACGTTAGGAGCTTCTTCCATGTGGGAGGGGAGAGACCGAGGCATATCGGGATATTCCACATTGGACACTGAGGGGCAAGACTGAGAAAGGTATTCTTTTTGTGCTAAACTAGATGGCTTAGGGGCTCCTCGAGACACCATCAAGTTCTTATATTTAGAATCTGGATTCTTCTCCAGTAAGTCCTCCATCAGCAGAGAACGCAGGGCAATCTGAATAGATAAAGTCTGGGGATGGTCTTTACTGAATTCCACCTCAAAGTCCTGAAACTTTAAGCTCACAAGACCTTGGGCCCCCAAAGTCAGATCTCCACTTAGCTGAACCTGAAGCTCTGATATACAAAAGGTGGCTTGAATCTGAGTAAAGGATTTGACTTCCTTCACTGACAATGACTTCTGAGAGGTGTTAGAAAGGCTGGAGTGGCTGAACAATCCATTCTCCTTCCTTTCAGCAGAAGATTCTCCACAGGTACTGAGGGGAGGCAGAGGAGAATCAGGGCAAGGGGAGGAGGTAGCACTGGTTGGATACTTATTCAGATCTTCACTGTACACGAGATTGTCCAGGGTTTGTAAAACCTGCTCATATACATGCTTTGCTAACACCACCTGTATTGAAAAGAGAAAAATTCAGTTACTCTACTACTATTATTAAATGCACATAGATGTAATGCCCATAAATGTCTACAGTTGCTACATGATTTCTACATGAGGCTGTAAGTTAGCTGATAGCAAAGACTATCTCTTTTCATTTCTTTTCTGTCCTTACCTCTTTTTGCCCCACTTCTATTCACAAAGCCCTCCCTCAGCACCCTATACAATAATCTACATACAATAAGAGTTCAATAAGTACTGTGGATTATGCCTGAATCAACAAAGTCACTTTTTCTGACCCCACAAAAATGAATGCAGAAACTGAAGAGTGTTGACAAAAGTCTGGCGTGGATACACCACAGGATTGAGAAACAAGGTTCATGGTTCTAAAACTGGCTGATCATCACCAGTTAGTGTAACGGCCAATGTTTAGTACTGGTAGTACTTTTTAGATAAAAATGATGATGATCCATGATTAGTTATGTTTCCTTTCTCCTTTGCTTCATTTTTAATTACAATTTCTTATTAAAAATATTTTCAGCCAGGCACAGTGGCTCACGTCTGTAATCCCAGCCCTTTGAGAGGCCGAGGCAGGCGGATTGTGTGAGCCCAGGAGTTCAAGAGCAGCTTGGGCTACATGGTGAAACTCTGTCTCCACAAAAAATACAAAATTAGCAGAGTGTGGTGGCACAGGCCTGTAGTCCCAGCTACTTAGGAGGCAGAGGTGGGAGGACCGCTTGAGCCCAGGAGGTGCAGGACACAGTGAGCTGAGATCATGCCACTGCACTCCAGCCTGGGCCACAGAGCAAGACCCTGTCTCAAAAAAAAAAAAAAAAAAAAATTTTTTTCAGGCAAGTTTTTTATTTAATGAAGGGCAATTTTTAACAGAAGAATTCCAACCAATAGATACAGAAATAATTATGGAATTAGAAAAAGTGACCATTTTGTAACCTCTAATTAAATAATGTGTGCCATCGAAGTTCATTAGTGGAATAAACCATTATGTGAATGACTGACAGGGAATTTTGCAATGGAGAAATCAAGGTTCTTGCCACCTAAATACAATTACCCACTTTAACATCAATAAGAGAGAAAAAAGACATGATTATGTGCCGCCTCATATAAGGTAATATGAAGCATACGGCACCACCTATCTGAAGTCTACGCCCCAACTCCCTTGCCAAAAAAGAAACCTGAATCCAGTCAAACCTATAGAACTAAACCTGTTCTATAGATTTTACAGGAAATATGCGGGAGAACAAGTTAAGTGGCACACGAACAGCCAAATCCAGAAAGTGGGACGTTCTACAGGACAACTGACTTAATTCCACAACAAAATATGACATGGGGGGACAAAAAAGAGAGGGAAACTAGATGAATAGAGACCTACACAATGTATCACCCAAATGCAATGCTTCTAATTGTCTGTATCCTGATTCCAACAAACCCAAAACAAAGACATTTTTGAGATGATCCAAAATATTTCTGAAATCTGAAAATCGATTAAAATTTAGATAGTATCAAAAAATGCTCATTAATTTTGTAAGGCATGAAATACCACTGTGGTTATGTAAGAAGAAGCACCTAGTTTTTGGAAACACACTCTAAATACATAGGGGTGATAATGGCATGACATCTGGGATTTACCTTAAAATATTTCACCAAAAAAAAAAAAAAAAAAACAGGTAAAACAAATGTGGCAAAATCTTCATAAGTGGAATCAGAGTGATGGGCACATAAAGCTCATTAGACTATTCCACTTTTGTATAGGTTTACATTCTTTCATAATCAACTTTTTAAAAAATTAAATTATTAAAATTACTAATCAATTATTAACGAATTCAAATAATTATATTAAACAATTATTTTTAAAGAAAGAATTATCTAAAATAACGTTTTTAAGATTTTCATCAAACCAACAGTTAAGTCAATGGTAACCATAAGAATAAGTCAACATAGGCCGGGCGTGGTGGCACACACCTGTAATCCCAGCACTCTGGGGGGCCGAGGCAGGAGGATCACTTGAAGCAAGGAGTTCAAGACCAGCCTGGACAACATGGTGAAACCCCGTCTCTACTAAAAATACAAAAATTAGCCAGCATGGTGGCGAATGCCTGTAATCACAGCTAGCTGGGAGGCTGAAGCAGGAGAACTGCTTGAATCTGGGAGGCAGAGGTTGCAACGAGCCAAGATCACGCCACTGGCACTTGAGCCTGAGACTCCGTCTCAAAAAACAAAGTAAGTCAACATAATCCAATAGAATTTATATCACATGCTAGATTTAAGGTGAAAAATTTGTCCTGGTAGCTACCACTGATGGGGCAAAGGCTTAGTCTGAGAGGGGAAAGCTTTGGAGTAGTTCTCTCAGGGGTCCCAGAGACCCCGGGAGGAACCACGAATACCAAAAGGCAGGCCCACTCCATAAACAGCACTCCTGGGTTACTCCAGAGCAGCTGCCAGACACAGACCAACTACTGCTGTGCCAGATACAGACCACAGACCGTCCTAAGAGCCTGCCTGTCATTGCTGTTTTATAATGTACTGCTCTTTTCTCTTGTCCCTGTGAAATCAGGGAAAATGACACTTTTGAAGGAAAAAAAAGAAAAGGTGTATACATACACGCATGCCCATAAAAAAAGAAATCCCTATCCTGGCCCATTTCATTTCAGAGAGGGCAGGACTAATTCTCTGTTGAAAGGATCTGTCCACAGCTCAGAGGATCACAATGTTTCATAGGCTGGGTTCAGTATGTCTAAGTGTGACAAGAATGATATTCTCCTGGGAAAGGAGACTCTGACTCTGTAAGCAATCATTTCCCCATTGCTGAATGTCAATGGAATGAAGAATCTGCCGTCTTCCTCTAGATAACCCACCCCTCCTCCATATGAAAAAGGCTGACAAGACGGATTCTCCATGACAAAAGGATTCCACAATTATTGGAACAAGGTTTCAACAATGGTATTATGCATGGGTGATAGATCTTTGAAAATATATTTTCCTTCCAACATGTAATATACATAAATATATGTCATATTTATAGAGTATTAATATAAACATATGACTTCAACTGCCCTGACATGAATTTACCTGAACTGGATTGACAAATTTTCCTTCAATCTTCATGATGCTAGAAGTTCCCAGGTCATCTGGGCTAACAGAAAAAGTCAATTCAGATTCTCTCTCTATAGGGATCTTCTCCAGTTTAAACTGAATGGTGGTGTTGTTCAGGATGTGAAAAGCTGGCATAAAAGAGACGAAATGATACACCATAAACCTTAATATTTACTTCATTACTGCTGATTAAACGCAGAATATACAAAATACAGCCCATGAGTTACACTTAGACCTGGAGGGCAGGTTAGCCTGGCACCTGGGGTCTATGATTGAGAGCAAACCTTGACAGCTATCCTGAAGCCAAAACTCATAGTAAGCTGAGGTACAAGATACATTTACACAAAAAAAGAAACAATATTTTCATCACATGCTCCACTTAGTAGCTTCAAAATATGATGTGGCGAACATTATTGCAGTCCAGAGACTACATTATGCTTCTCTGAGCCACCCAAGCTGGCATTTTCCAAACCAAATTATTCATCCTTACCTAGCTTTCAGATACAGATGTATCCCTCTTATTAGGCCTAAATCAGAATCTAGGACAATACAAGTTCTAAGTAAACAACTTTTATCCAAGCAGAGAAAGCAATCTTTTGATAAGTATAAAAACAAATCCGTGAATTAACATCTAATAACCACAGAAGGGTAAGTTCTCAAAGGCATTAATTTCGTCACCAATGAATAAAGCCGTGCTCTAGGGCTTACCTGATCTCTGCATGCCAAGACCAACAGATTGGACTGTTTGGTTTTAGCTGATCAGATCCAGAATACAAACATAAGCTTTTATTCTTAGAACCCTGGACCAACCCATTATAGAAGAAGATGGCAGAATATTAAAGAAGATAATATCCACAAACTATTTACATCAACCCCTTGAGGTATCTTGGGCTAAAATATTTAACTAGGAAGGATCTACAGCTTGGGAACAGAAAATCAGATATATTTGACCAAATTAAACAATACTTTAACAACATCCATCCACTGAAGCATCTCTGTAAATGAGCACTCATCCAATTTCAAACTGGAACACTTTAAAAAAATAAATTCCTGCCCGGGTGCGGTTGGTCACACCTGTAATCCCAACACTTTGGGAGGCCAAGGCAGGCAGATCACCTGAGGTCACGAGTTCGAGACCAGCCTGGCCAACATGGTGAAACCCTGTCTCTACTAAAAATACAAAAATTAGCCAGGCGTGGTGGCGGGCGCCTGTAATCCCAGCTACTTGGGAGGCTGAGCCAGGAGAATCACCTGAACCCAGGAGGTAGAGGTTGCAGTGAGCTGAGACTACACCACTGCATTCCAGCCTGGGCAACAAGAGCAAAACTCCGTCTCAAAAAACCAAAAAAATAAAGTAAGTAAATTCCTGTTTTGTCAAATATGACATTCAATGGAAAAGGGTGAAAACATGCCAACCTACTACAAGGCATTCTATTAAAACTCTTTGATTTCTTAAATATTAACTGAGGATTATTCTAAAAGAAAAGGATTTTGTTGTTGCTGTTTTAAGCAAAGGACTCTGTGAGCTGGGTTTTCAATCATTAAACAAAATGGAACAAAAGACTGATGCTCCTCACCTTGACCTCTATGCAAAGATTCAAAGAAATCATGTCGTGTGAAATGAGCTTCCTCCTGACTGTTGGCACTGCCAGACCCAGAAGGTGGGCAAAACGTCCGGCTTCCTTCAGACCCAACAGCTTCTCTACCTGCCAACTGGGTGCAATTCAAAGAATACAGTTTAATGTCCTTGATTTCCACCTGCAGACGGTCACTTCTGGATTCATCATCTCCCGCCACAAAATTCTGGATGAATATCTGTCCCAAGTGTCCCACTAACAACTCAGGACTCCCCGGCTTCCGAGGGATAGAAACAACTGGTGATTCAATGTTTATGTTCAAGATTAGCTTTACAGTGTCCAAATGAGACGAAGCTAGGTCAAACCCATATATTTCATTTTCCTCTAAGATAAAGGGTTCCCGAGTCTTCCTTGGAGTTTCAAAGAGCGATACCATCTCGCTATACTCGGCAGTCTTGGTAGCTAGTACTGTGGTGACTTTGGTGGCTGCGCTTTTCAGCATACTTCGAAAATTTTCTTCCAGTTCATCCATGGATAACGTCAACTCCTTCAAAAACTTAGCAGAGTGGTTATAATGTAAAGAAGCCATCTTCAGGTTGAGAAAACACTCCTGTTTAGATCTCTCAACAAACGTGAAACTCAAAGCTTCAGTGAGGGCTGCATCTTCCATTCTGACAAACACAGATTCAAAGTAGCCAATATCACTGATGATATTTTCATAGCCTACAGAATTCCCAATGCTGACAACATACTGGTTTTTAACATTATCTTGTGTCAAATCCATAAGCTGTAAACAGCCGAGAGAACCATTCATGTCAAACGTGCTACCCATTGAGACATTAACTTTGGTGCCACCTATACTTGCAGTTGCAATTTTTCTGCCATATTTCTCTCCATTTGCCATGCCCACTGTCCGAAGAAGCAGTAAGTTAAGCCTATGGATTTCCACTGCAACCTCAGTGTTTTGTTCATATGTAGACTGGTAAGTTCCTTGTTCTCTGAAGCTTCTTTCAAAATCAGTCATCAAAGGTTGAGGACTTAAATCATCTTTTTCCTTGGGAAAGGATTTTTGAAGAAAACCAATTAGCTCCACAATCGTCTCTGGATTGAGGATAATATCTAAATTATTCACCTGTAGGGAAATCACCTGAAGAGTACTGTCTAAATTCATCGATGGGCACTCTGAACTCACAAACTGATATTCCAACTTAATAAGGGACTCTTGCTCTTTGGTAAGAATTTTGTCAAGTGAAACACTAGTAGCTGATCGGTCGTTCAGTGCAGCTCCGTCAGTTAAGTGGGCCACATTCGGTCCAGAGACAGGAGACTGGGCCCTGCTATCCCGAAGGCTTCCCGTTGGAATATCAAAGCTCAAGTTCTTATGTGAAGCCATCAAAAGGTCAAAATCAGCACCATATGTCTGCATGGTATCCACCAGGAGTAAACCATGAACAGTTAGGGAGACTTCAGCATCATAAGGCCTCTTCACAAAGTGAGCATTGGTACCAAACACCTTGAGCACAGAAATGTACCGGCCATTGCTCTCAACACCAAGCTGCATACAGTTCACTTTAAATTCTGCCAGGAGGAGCTGCGACTCCACCAGAACCTCACGGGTATGCTGCTCCAACATCACAATGCTCTGGGTTAAATTCATTACGGAGTCTTGCAAACTTCCCCGCTGCTCCTCCTGGGGAAAAATCTTTTCTTTAATCTGAGTGTCAGAAGTTTTCATTTCTGGGGTGGTGAGGAGAGCAAAGCAATTCTTTAGTGCAGATATTTTATCTTCATTAATGTGGATTTTTAAGTCTGGCAAGTTGCCTGAGAGCACGGCTCCTGGATATTTGGGATCTGAAGTATAAATCAATCGACGCTCTAACTGTAGGTGAACGTTGAACTTCTCTACCACATGTGTTGGTCCCACGTCAATATCCTGGACATGCTTCCAATTGTCTTTCACTCGTCCAACCATGATCTGGAGGTCCATAAATGACAGCGAGTACCTCTCATACATCTTTGTGCTCATTAGATGTGCTTGAAGCTGTTCTTCACTGAATTCAACTCCAGAAAAGGGAGGTGTTTTCTCTCCATTGCTGCTGCTTGACTCGGGAGGTGGGGTGTTAGGAGGTGTGGCCAGGGGGGTCTTATATTCATCATCACTAAACTGGGTCTCTTCAGATGCTGACCCATCCCTACTTTTCCTCCTGGAGTTATCTGCAGATGAAAAAGAGAAGATTCAAATATATGTCTGCTATTGCCCTCCTCTTTCCCTTAATTAATAATTATGAAAGGTAGAGAATCAACCAACCCCAGTTTGTTTAAGAAAACTGAGGAAAACTCTAAGCATAATATCTTTGTTTACCATTTTCTAAGTGTGAATTTACCTATAAATTTGGAAATTAAAACACAAATATAAAAAAGCATGGCCATGGAAAAAGCTGGAGGCCCCCTGACATGAGCGCCACCTGCTGACCCAATGCTGCCTCCCCACTTCTCCCCTGCCTTGCCATGGGCGTGAGCTGCTTTCACCAACCCTTTCTTACGTCCCTCTCTAGAGTCTTTTATTTCTTTTCCTTTTTCTGTGTGTTCATTTGTTTCCCCCACTGGAATGTTCTTTTATTTCAGGTGAAGTCTCACTCTGCCACCCAGGCTGGAGTGCAGTGGCGTGATCTTGGCTCACTACAACCTCCACCTCCCATGTTCAAGAGATTCTCCTGCCTCAGCCTCCCGGGCAGCTGGGATTACATGTGCCCGCCACCATGCCTGGCTAATTTTTGTACTTTTAGTAGACAAAGGGTTTCACCATGTTGGCCAGGCTAGTCTCGAACTCCTGACCTCATGTAATCCACCCACCTCAGACTCCCAAAGTGCTGGGGATTACAGGCGTGAGCCACCACGGCCCAGCATCCACTGGGATGTTGAGAGAAGAGAGGTCTCATCTTTCTTGGTCAACACAGTCTTCCTAGTGCCGAGGTAGTGCTTGGTGAGAAGTAACTGATCAATATGCAATTGTGTGGCCCCAGAGTCCACACTCAGCCCCTCTGTCTCCAGCTGAGCAGCGCCAAGACAACTCTAAAAATACACCACTGGGGCTGGGCACAGTGGCTCACACCTGCAATCCCAGCACTTTGGGAGACTAAGACAGGCAGATTGCTTGAGGTTAGGAGTTCGAGACCTGCCTGGCCAACATGGCTAAACCCCATCTCTACTAAAAATACAAAAATTGGCCGGGTGCAGTGGCTCACACCTGTAATCCCAGCACTTTGGGTCGCCAAGATGGGTAGATCACTTGAGGTCAGGAGTTCAAAACCAGCCTGGCCAACATGGCGAAACCCTGTCTCTACTAAAACCCGTCTCTACTAAAAATACAAAAAATTAGCCAGGCGAGGTGGCGGGCGCCTGTAGTCCCAGCTACTTAGGAGGCTGAGGCAAGAGAATGGCGTGAACCCCAGGGGGCGGAGCCTGCAGTGAGCCGAGATCGTGCCACTGCACTCCAGCCTGGGTGATAGCAAGACTCCATCTCAAAAAAATAAAAAATAAAAATAAATTGGCCAGGTGCGGTGGCTCACGCCTATAATCCCAGCACTTTGGGAGGCCAAGGCGGGCAGATCACCTGAGGTCAGGAGTTGAGACCAGACTGGCCAAGTGGAGAAACCCCATCCCTACTAAAGATACAAAAATTAGCCAGGCATAGTGGTGGGCGCCTGTAATTCCAGCTACTCAGGAGGCTGAGGCAGGAGAATTGCTTGAACCCAGGAGGCAGAGGTTGCAGTGACCTGAGATGGCGCCACCGCACTCCAGCCTGGGTGACAGAGTGAGACTCCGTCTCAAAATAACAAACAAACAAAAACAATTTGGTACTTCCTCAAAATATTAAAACATGGAGTTACCACATGGCTCAGCAACTCCACTTCTAGGTATATAGAGAATTAAAAATATATGTCTACATTGCAGAAATGAGGGTGTATAAAAAAGAAAAAAAAAATTTAAAAGAAAAAGAAAATATATGTTTATACAAAAACCTGTACGTGAATGCTCACAGCAGCAATATGCCTAATAGCAAAAGAGTGGAAGCAACTCAAATGGCCATGAACAAATGAAAGGATAAACAAAACGCGGAACTGCCACACAATGGACTATTCTTCTGCCATACGAAGGAAGGAAATATCAGTATATATTACAACACAGAAGAACCTTGAAAACGTCATGCTAAATGAAACAGCCAGACATAAAAGGCCACACATGGCATTATTCCATCATATGAAATGTTCAGAACAGACAAATCCAGAGACAGAAAGATTAGTGGTTGCCAAAAAAAAAAAAAAAAAAGATTAGTGGTTGCCAGGGGATGGGGAGCGGGAAGGTGAATTGGTGTTTAATGGGTACACACAGAGTTTCAGTCGGGAAGATGCGAAAGTCCTCCCGATATTAAATAGCAGTGAGAACTGCACAATTCTATCCACATACCAAAAACAACTGAACTATACATTTAAAACTTAAAATTATCTCAATAAAGCTATTATTTTAAAAGTAACAAGTGAACCCTCAGGTCTTAAAATGTTATGTAAACATTTTATTAAGCTTTACTTAGATAATCATAGATAGGTCGATCTACCAAGATATGTTTTCATTATTTCACTATTTAAAAAGTTACAGGTGAACCTTGAAGCTTAAAAATGTTACATAAACATTTTATTAAGCTTTACTTAGATAATCATAGATAGATAATCCATCTACCAAGACAGGTTTTCATTATTTCTCACTCACACTATACCTTGGGTGTTCGTCAAAAGCATTCTTCCTAGATCCACAACAACTAACACAGGATTCTTGAATTTGAAATCATCAGGAAATATCACCTGAGGGGCAGAAATATCCAGTCGCACGGTCCATCGTTTACTCTCCTCCTGTACAAATAAAACAGTCATTAACCATAACTGCTGAAACCCAACAGCTTTATCCGTGGTGCTCAAGCATTTCCGGAAGCTGCAGCTAGGGTTATGGAGTGACTCAGTGGTCTACTGTATTGCAGTAAAAAGTCTAAGACAAAAGTAGATGTAAATGCTTGAGGATCTGAGAAATTACCACAGGTAAACACCTGAACAGGGGAGAAAAAAAATAGCAAATAACTAAATAGGGGGAGAGTCTGTACTTTAGAAAGATTTTGTTTCTAATTTACAGGGTTTAATACTTTAAAGGATTATAGAAATTTCAGAATTCAAATAAACATAGAATTCTAAACATTTTTACTTATTCAGGCGCATTGGTAACCATGAACTTCCATGCCAAAATATCTTAGTGAGAAACATAAGCTTTGACATGTGAAATATAAATAACACACCAATTAATGATTTGTTCATTGCTCTTCCCTCCAACCAAAATCAGCCTCAACTGTACGTATGTGGCAAAAGCTAATTTACATTACCAAAAAGAAACCTCTTTCGTTTACAAGAATACTAATTGTCATACTTTATGTAGAAACATACACACACACACACACCAAAACAAAAAACAGGACTAATTCTCCATCCCATACTACACACCCCATTTTACTTGGATCATTTCTGCTTCTCTGACACCTATAACTTACTCTGCACTGTCCAAAAGCCACACTTTTTCTCACTGTGCCACCTGCTGCTGTATTGTAGCAGTGCACCTCCATGTCACCCAAGAAACTGTGCCTTACTGGACTATTTTGATTTGAGACAAGGTCTCATTCTGTCGCCCAGGCTAGAGTGCAGATCATAGCTCACCGCACCCTCCAATTCCTGGGCTCAAGCAATCCTCCCGCCTCTGCCTCCCCAGTAGCTGGGATTACAGGGACCTACCACCATGCCCAGCTAATTCTTGTATTTTTAGTAGAGACGGCGGTTTCACCATGTTGGCCAGGCTGGTCTCGAACTCCTAACCTCAAGTGATCTGCCCACCTCAGCCTCCTAAAGTGCTGGGATTACAGGTGTGAGCCATAGCACCCAGCACAAAGATGAGTCTTGAAAGTAACCTCATCCTGGTCCAAGGAGACACAGAATCTAGTCACAGTCATTCATTTTATTAGCTAAACCCTGACTATAAAAGACATAGATTTTATTCTATGCTAGCTGATAAGGATTTAATATTTTCAGCTTACTCAGTCCGCATAATTGATATAAGTAAGCCTATCTATAGTAGGTAGTGACTTGATGGAAAGAATTCCTGCCCCTTCCCCAATCCCCAAAGAGGGTTTATGGATGCCCACTTACAATGAAATCACCCACTAGCAAACGATCAAGAGTCTGCCGGATTTCTGCCTTGGTCTGCATCTTCAGCTTGTTATATTGTCTTCGGGCAGCTTCAGCCACTCTCAGCTCAAGTTCAGACTGATAACCAAAACCTGCAAGATTGGAAATAGACAGGAGAGTCAGGATTTTCACACGGCTGAGTGAGTCAGAATTTTCACACGGCTGGGTGAACAAAAGTGCTACATCGACTCTCACCAAGAATTTCCATCAAAGCTTAAAAAAAAAAAAAAAATCAGGCTGGGTATGGTGGCTCACACTCGTAATCCCAGCACTTTGGGAGGCCGAGGCAGGAGGATCACCTGAGCCCAGGAGACTAAGGCTGCAATAAGCCATGATCGCGCCGCTGCACTCTAGCCTGGGGTGACAGAGCAAGACTCTGTCTCAAGAAAAAAAAAAAAAATCAGTAACAACAGTTTCTTACTCCAGTATGACCTGGCATAACACAGGGTAACAGGAATAAGACAAAAATGGGTAAGTGGACAGCCATGGGGGAGAGGAGGCAAGCGAGAGAAGTGTACCTAAGTTACTAGAATTTCTTAAGCCATTTTCTGAAAGATTCCAAACTACTATATTTCAAAATTCTTAAAAAGCACTGAAAGAGAAAATGGAATTTCAAAGGAAATGCCTTCTGTATTGTTTTCTTTTCCTTCTTCTTCTTCTTTAAGACAAAGTCTCGCTCTGTCTCCTAGGCTGGAGTGCAGTAGCATGATCTTGGCTCACTGCACCCTCTGCCTCCCAGTTTCAAGTGATTCTCCTGCCTCAGCCTCCCGAGTAGCTGGGATTACAGGTGCACACCACCACACCCAGCTAATTTTTGTATTTTTAGTAGAGATAGGATTTCACCATGTTGGCTAGGCTGGCCTTGAACTCCTGACCTCTAGTGATCCACCTGCCTCAGCCTCCCAAAGTGCTGAGATTACAGGTGTGAATCACCACACCCAGCCTTTCTATATTCTTTCTTTTTAAGACAGGGTCTTGCTGTGTTACCCAGGCTGAAGTGCAGTGGTGTAATCATAGCTCACTGCAGCCTCGAACTCCCAGCCTCAAGCAATCCTTCTGCCTCAGCCTCCCAAGTAGCTGGGGCTACAGGCACACATCACCATGCCTGATTAATTTAATTTTATTTTTATTCTTAGTAGAGATGAGGTCTCACTATGTTGCCTAGGCTAGTCTCAAACTCCTGGGCTCAAGGAATCTCCCAGCCTCAACTCTGAAAGTTCTAGAATTACAGGTATGAGCCATTGTGCCTGGCCACCTTCTGTATTCTATCAGTGACAGAGCAATGAAGTCATGGCATTTATGGCTACTGTTTATCTGAAAAGACCAAAAAACTAGTCCAAAAACTAAAACAGCTTCATTGTAATAAAGGGGAAAGGGACATTTAGGAAAATACTATTATTTTACAAATCTCCCGGTCCATAAAAGTAATTTTTCTGCACCTACTGTTTCAAATCTTTTTGGGGAACAAAGGGAGGCATAAATAAATCAATGATGACGTTTACAACTTTGCAGTATTTAATGCTGCACAAAGGAGGTCAAAGAGACCACTGATCCTGTCATCTAGAAGGAAATTCTTGAACATTCCTCCTCAGTTCACTGGTCTAAAATATCCTGGGTAGCCAAGGAAACCACTGTCCTAGTGAAATGAAAAGTATGGAGATCATCGCTTTTCAGTTCCAAGATGCAGATTTCCAGTTACAATTCTGGCTGAAAATACAGCCGTGGTTAAATCAATATCATTAAACTACTTTATGCCTGTAGTACTTTCATCTATTTTTATAAGAATGTTTTGTAATTGAGAAACCTAAAAAAGATGATGAACTCCCCCACCCCATACTATTTTATTGCCTTTCAATTACTCTTGGTAATAATTTAAGATAGGTACCGATTCAAAGGTAGTGGCTTTCAAAAAGCACAGCTGCTATTCTTTGGTGCCATTATTCAGAATGACAATATGAAATAAAAATGGAAAAAAAAACAGAAATGAAAAGCATGAAAAAAAATACATGCTAAATGGAGGCAAACAAAGAGAAAATATTCAAGGATATAGATTTCTCTTGGAAAAGACTGTCCACAAACATCTACCCTGATTTAGTAACAGGACAGGGCAACCCTATTGACTCACTCTGCAGGCCTTTTTTGTCACTATCAGAGCATCTGAATAACCCTTGTCCAGAACACCAGAAATAACAATAAAGATGTTTTTCAAAAGGAACATAAGATCAAACAAACAAAAAAGTTAACCTGAGGTATGAACCTTTCCCTTGTAGAAAAAGTCTGCTACTTTTTTAATGGCCTGCGGATTGTATATGATGTTCAAGGGCCTTGTGCTGACATCGAGCCGCCTCTCAAAGTGGCTGTGCGCCGGATTTCTCTCATACAGCATCTCAAAAACTGGGTCATCTGGGTCTGCAGCTAAAGGAAAGAATCGGAATAAGAACATGGAACAAAGCAAAAACAATAACCTTATTATTAATAGACCTGTGAGGAATTCTGGAAAAACAGAGATTTTCTAAATTATTTTTCAATTAGTTCACATTTATGCCTGTCTTTAAAATAGAAAGCCTAATCAGGATTGACTGTTTAATTTTCCACAAGAATTATGTAGAGTGGCCTGTTGTATTAGCTCCCATATCATGGAAACCAAGGACCTGAAGGCCCTGCAAGGTTGCCCAGTTAGCCCCAAGTTCGCAGCTCCACTGAGAGAGGACCAGGCTGTCTCCAAGTCAAACCCTGGTGCACACGGCAAACCACTGTGCACAAAACAGAAAACATTCCCTCTTTTACTACTGATCAAAGACTACTGATCTGGTTTTTGCTGGAAAGCCCCCCAAAAAGAATTTTTAAATTATTTAAATAAAAAAAAAAAAAAAAAAAGGTCAGGCATGGTGGCTCACACTTGTAATCCCAGCACTTTGGGAGGCCAAGGAGGGTGGGTGGCTTGAGCTCAGGAGTTCAAGACCAGCCTGGACAACATGGCAAAACCCCATCTCTACTAAATATACCAAAATTGTCCGGACATGGTGGCACACACCAGTAATCCTGGCTAGGGCAGTTCGAGAATCACTCGAACCCAAGAGGCAGAGGTTGCAGTGAGCCAAGATCACGCCACTGCACTCCAGCCTGGGCGACACAGCAAGGCCCTGTCTCAAAGAAAAATTAATTTTAAAAACTTAAAAATTTTTAAAAAACAACATATGACAAATTACCTGGGTAATGATCACTTCTGTCTGCAGATGCAGTTTGTAGACCAAAAGATTGTGAGACTCTGCCAACTTCTTTTTGCTATTAAACAAACACACAAAAATGCATAAACGTCAGGGTGAGAGGGGACAATTCACTAAACAAACCCATCTTACCCTTTAGCAACACACTCCCTTAGCACAATCAAATCAAAACTCACTTTACCTCAGATTGAGTACTTGCAGAATTGTTTCATTTTCTGCCCTTTTTCCAATCTAGTAAGACCACATCTTTTCCTTTGTACTGACAATATGCTACTTTGCACTCAGCACATTTAATGAACAGTTGCTAAATGAAAATTAAACATGTCTAACTTTTCAAACTTTAAGTCTGCCTTCCCACCCTCTCCACAACCTTCCCCCAACCAAAACAAAACTATGGACAGAATAAGGGGTTAACTATTCAACCATTTGGACAGTTTGTTGCCAACTTAAGATCAAAGATCTTATCGTTAATAATGTATATTATATTTTAAAAATTACATACATATAGAAAACTTGAGACGTTTCTGTTTGGGGCCCTGGCAAGACGAGATTTCACGTCAGTGACTAAGGGTCAGAAGGCATGAAAATGACTGTCAGATACAGAGGAAACCCAAATATTGACTTTGAAATGCAGAAAATAGTGATCTTATAGAATTTTCTTCCAAATCGGAGCAAAATATACTATGGTGGCTACAATACAGGAGTGCAAGAAGGCACAGCCATACATCTCACCAACATTTTCTCTTTAACAAATTCAAGAAACTTCTCTAATCCCAGCCCATCAGTCTCAAGATGATCAAATGTCAGGTATCATTTGCCTAAAACAGACTACAATTTACCAACACTTTAGATACATTAACTATCCAACTGTTGTACATACTGGATTAGGGAAGACTAGAAGAGGAAACATAGTTCCTTCTGTAGCCAGGTCTCGAAGAAACAGTCCACCCAACCGGACTGAAAGCAACGAGGAATTTCTTCGAGGAAGAGACTCTGCTAGAAGTTTTACATCTATAAAAGATAAATAAAATAGTTGATATAATGCTTATGAGAGCCCAACAAACGTGTTTTTAAAAGTATTAGATATTCTGTTTTATAGAGGATTATTAGAGATGATGAACTATTTTTTCCTTGAAATTAAACAAACAAAAAAACCCCATCTATCTACACGCACATATTGGAGATATTGCAGGTTTGGTTCCAGACCACTGCAATAAAGTTAGGATCACGATAAAGTGAGTCACACAATGTTTTGGTTTCCCAGTGCATAGAAAAGTGATGTTGACACTATACAGTAGTGTACTGAGTGCAACAGCATTATGCCTGAAACTGCAATATAGATACCTTAATTTTAAAATATTTTATTGCTAGAAAGTGCTAACAATCATGTGAATCTTCAGCGCATTGTAATCTTTTTGCTGGTGGAAGGTCTTGCCTACATGTTGATGCCTGCTGACTGATCAGGGTGTGGTTGCTGAAGTGTTGGGGTGACCGTGGTGATTTCTCAAAATAAGACAACAATGAAGTTTGCTGCATCAACTGACTCTTCCTTTCACAGAAGATTTCTCTGTAGCAGGTGATGCTGTTTGATAAAGCATGTATTTAACCACAGTAGAATTTCTTTCAAAACCACAGTCAATCCTCTCAAACCCTGCCATTAGCAACTAAGTTTATTTAGTATCCTAAAAACTTTGTTGTCGTTTCCTTTTTTAATTTTGTTTTCTTTTTTGAGACAAGGTCTCGCTTTGTCACCCAGGCTGGAGTGCAGTGGTAAAATCATAGCACACTGTAACTTCAAAGTCCTGGCCTGGGCTCAAGGGATCCTCCTTAGTCTCCCAAGTAGCTAGGACTACAGGTGCATGTCACCATGACCAACTAATTTTTTTTTTTTTTTTAGTAGAGATAGGGTCTTGCTATGTTGCCCAGGCTAGTTGTGAACTCCTGGCCTGAAATGATCCTCCTGCCTTGGCCTCCCAAAGTGCTGGGATTACAGGTGTGAGCCACCACGCCCAGCCTTTGGTTGTCATTTCAACAGTGTTCACTGTATCTTCACCAAGAGTAGATTCCATCTCAAGAAACCACCTTCTTTGCTCATCTGTAAGAAATAACTCTTCATCCATTCAAGTTTGATCATGAGATTCCAGCAATTTAGTCACATCTTCAGGTTCCACTTCTAATTCTAGTTCTCTTGCTATTTATCCTACATTTGTAGTTACTTCCTCCACTTAAGTCTTGAACCCCTCGAAGTCACCCAAGAGGGTTGATTTCTTCCAAACTCCTGTTAATGTTGATATTTTGACCTCCTTCCATGAATTACAAATGTTCTTCATGGCATCTAAAATGGTGAAACTTTTCCCGAAGCTTTCCTATATACTTTACCCAGGTCCATCAGAGGAATCACTATTTATGGCAGCTACAGCCTATGAAATGTATTTCTTAAATAATAAAAGTTGAGGTTGGTGGTGGTGACTCACACCTGTAATCCCAGCACTTTGGGGGCTGAAGCAGGAGGATCGTTTGAGGCCAGGAGTTTGAGACCACCCTGGCCAACAAAGTGAGAGCTCATCTCTGAACAAATTAAGTAATTAATTAAATTAAAGAAACAAACTTGAAAGTTGAAATTACTCCTGGATCCATGGGCTGCAGAATGGATGTTGTGTTAGCAGGCATGAAAACAACACTAATTTCTTTATATTTCTCCCAGCAGAGCTCTTGAGTGACTGGATGCATTATCCACGAGCAGTAATATTTTGAAAGGAATCTTTTTTTCTGAGCAGTAGATCTCAATAGTGGCCTTAAAATCTTCAGTAAACCATGCTGTAAACAGATGTGCTGTCATCATCCAAGCTTTGTTGCTCCATTGATAGAACACAAGCAGAGGAGATTAAGCATAATTCTTAAGGGCCCTGGGATTTTCAGAAAGGTAAATTGGCAACTTAAAGTCACCAGCTGCACTGGCCCCTAACAAGAGAGTCGGCCTGTCCTTTGAAGCTTTGAAGCCAGGCATTGACTTCTCCTCTCTAGCTATGAAAAGTCCTAGATGGCATCTTCTTCCAATAGAAGGCCTTTTCATCTACAATGAAAATCTATCATTTAGCATAGCAAGGATCTTAGCTGGATCTTCTGGATAACTTGCTGCAGCTTCCCCATCAGCACTGGCTGCTTCACCTTGCATTTTTATGTTATGGAGATGGCTTCTTTCCTTCAAACTCATGAACCAACCTCTGCTAGCTTCAAACTTTTCTTCTGCAGTTTCCTCACCTCTTTCAGCCTTCCCAGAACTGAAATGAGTTAAGGCCTTGCTGTGCATTAGGCTTTGGCTTAAGGAAGGCTGTGGCTGCTTTGATCTTCTATCCAGACAATTCAAACTTTCTCCATTGCAGCAGTAAGGCTGTTTTGCTTTCTGATCATTCATGTGTTCGCTGAAGTAGCACTTTTATTAATAATTTCCTTCCAGAACTTTTCCTTTGCAATCACAACTTGGCTAACTGTTTGGCACAAGTGGCCTAGCTTTTGGCCTATCTCAGCTTTCAACATGTCTTCCTCACTAAGCTTAATCACGTTTAGCTTTTGATTTAAAGTGAGAGACATGTGACTCTTCCTTTCACCTGAACATTTAGAAGCCATTGTAGGGTTATTAGCCCAATTTCAACATTGTGTCTCAGGTAATAGGGAGGCCCCAGGAGAGGAAAAGAGACAAGGAAATGGTCAGTCGGTGGAACAGTTGGAACATACACAATATTGACTAAGTTACCATCTTCTATGGGCATGGTTCATAGCACTCCAAAACAAATACAATAATAACATTACAAATCGGTGATTACAGATCACCATAACAGACAGAATAATAATGGAAAAGTTTGAAATATTGGACAAATTACCAAAATGTAACAGAGACACAAAGTGGGCACATGCTGTTGGAAAAATGGCACCTATAGACTTGCTCATTTTTAAATCTTCAATTTGTAAAAAATGCAGTGTCTATGAAGTGCAATAAGGCAAAGTGCAATAAAATGAAGTGTGCCTGTATCTATCTGCTATCTAAACATACAAACATCATTAGAAGTTTCCTAGCAGAATGAATTTTAAATAGTGCCTTTTCAATTCAGTTCAAGTAATCTGCTAGTTAATACTAAGTTTATGACAGCTCAATTTTCTACATTATGAAGTCAAACAAACTGGCTTTTTAAAAAAGTCATTTGTCCTTCTTCAACTACTCAGGAATCTCAAATAAGCTGCTGTTTTATGGACTGAAATAAAAATATTTGTGAGATGTCCAAACCAACATCTGCATATTTATTTATACACCTTTAATTCAAAGTCACAAAAAGAAGGCAAATACTGTCAAGTCAATCCTCATTATTCACAGATTCCATATTTGCACATTTGTTCACTCGCTAAAATTTGTAACCCCAAAATTAATCCTCATGGCACTCTGTCATTCAGACACTCACAGAGCAGAAAAAAATTCAAGCCGCCTGATACGCACATTCCCACCTGAGTTCAAACAAGGCAACGCTCTGCCTCCTCGTTTCAGCTCTCACACTGTGAACAAGCATCCCTCCCATGGTCTTCTATTTGGAGCCATGTTTTTCATGCTTCTGTGCTTTTTGTTTGCGTTTTCAATGTTTAAAACAAGCCCCTAGTGCTAAAACGCTGTCTAGTGGTCCTGAGTGCAAGAAGACTGTGATGTGCATTACAAAAAAAATATGAGTATTAGAGAAACTTCATTCAGGCATGAGGCAGAGTGCTATAGGCCATGAGTTCAATGTTAATAAATCAATAACACAATGCTCCTCAACTTAGGATGGAGTTATGATAAACCCACCATTAGTTGAAAATATCATAAGTCAGCTGGGCGCAATGGCTCAGGCCTATAATCCTGGCACTTTGGGAACCCGAGGAGGATGGATTGCTTGAGGTCAGGAGTTCAAAACCAGCCTGGCCAACATGGCAATACCTTGTCTCCACTAAAAATACAAAAATTAGCTGGGCATGGTGGCGCGCGCCTGTAGTCCCAGCTACTCAAGAGGCTGAGGCAGGAAAATCACTTGAACCCAAGAGGCAGAGGTTGCAGTGAGCCAAGATCATGCCACTGCACTCCAGCCTAGGTGACAGAGCAAGACTCTGTCTCAAAAAAAAAGAAGGAAAGAAGGAAGGAAGGAAGGAAGGAAGGAAGGAAGGAAGGAAGGAAGGAAGGAAGGAAGGAAGGAAGGAAGGAAAGAAAGAAAGAAAGAAAGAAAGAAAGAAAGAAAGAAAGAAAGAAGGAAAGAAAGAGAAAGAAAATATAAGTCAAAAATGCATTTCATACACCTAACATACTGGACATCACAGCTTGGCCTAGCCCACCTTAAAAGTGCTCAGAATACTTACATTAGCCTACAGGTAGGCAAAATCACCTGGCAACACAGTCCACTGTAGACTATTAGCTGCTTACCTCATGATCGCATGGCTGACTAGGAGCTGCGGTTCACTGTTGCTGCCCAGCATCTTCAGAGAATATCATACTACCTATCTCTAGCCCAGGAAAAGATCAAAATTCAAAATCTGAAGTACAACTTCTACTGAATGTGTAGAACTTTTGTGCCACTTGTGAAGTCGAAAAATTCAAAGTCAAACTATCCTAAGTCAAGGACTGTCTGTATATCTATATTAAATGTCTTTAAATACAGACACACATTTTAAAAATTAAGGTTAGGTACTGATCAGTTGATGAATGTTATGACCAGAGGTTCACAGGAACCTAACCCAGTATTTCCCCTAAGAGCAATGGTTCCACATTAGCTAATACAGTTTTCGCACTGACTTTCTAGACTATCACCACAGTAAATAATGAGAATCGCCTGGACATTGGCCCACAGAGAGACAACAGTGGCAGGTAGTTTCTCGGGGGCAGTGTACCTGAAAACTCGAGCTGCATGAAAGCACTTTCATTCATTTGAGGAGTTCCTTGCTCCTTGTGTAACAGAGTCACTGTACCTCGCTGCAACTGCAAATTCAGTTTGGCAAAGACATGATCTCGCTTTGTATACGTGTTCATACATGAGGCATCTGCAGTGGGGTCAAAAAACTCCTCGGTGCCTAAATGGTAAGGGAGAAAAGACTGTAAGAAAAAACGTGGAAGAATAAAAAAGCACCAGCAAGCAGACTGATCACAGTTATGATGATGTTATTTAACTATTTTTCCCTTTGTTAAGGAAGAACTCCAAAGTCATGGGTGACTATTTTATAGTATTTCCTAATGTAAAACAACCCTAATTGTTTTTTAAGGGATCTTATCAACTTATTATCAAACCAGGGAGGATAAGATTCATGATAAGGGATGGTATAAAGCAGTGCTGCCCAGTATGGTGAAATGGTCCACATCTGCGATGTCCAGTACAGTGGCCACTAACCACATGTGGCTACTGAGCACTGGGAGCACCCGTGGCTAATGTGCTAGGGCAATTAAGAAATTAAATTTTTACTTGAATTCAATTTGAATTAAATTTTAGTAGCCATTTGTGCCTATGGCTAGATATCGGACACTGCAGGTTTAAGAGAGGCTCTAGACTGGTATTCAAACTTCAGAGTTTAAAATTGTTGAACTTGTTCAAATTTAGTTCTTTTACAACCTCTGCCTCTCAGCTCTTTCTGAAACTGCATTAATATGCACATTTAGTCACGGAGTTACAAATGGCGTATCTCCCAAAATAGCTCCTCTCAGCCTCTATGAACATAAACTGTTTTCCAAATATCTACTTTTGTTAAGTTTGAAAAATACAAGCTGTTGCACAAACAACAGACCAATTTGTTTGAACCAAGTGAAGGCCAGCTCCCACCGTACCCAGGATCTCTTCAGGAATCCACTGCTCCTGTTGCTCTGCTGACAGTCCCTCAACCACATTCCCTTCTGGGGTTTGCTGTCCGTACCAGCCACCCCATCCAGGAAACCAGGACTGAAGATACTGCAGCATCCCACTGCCTCCACCAGGTTCTGGGTCTCCCGGAGAGGCTCCTGGAGAATCAAACTGAGGCTCCCGCAGACTCTGTGTCAACCACAAAGGAGCAAAGATGAGTACTCAAAGATAAAAGCAAGCTGTGATGTGCTGCTGTTTCCCCACAGGAGCATAAGCACATCAGAACTGTAGAACTCAGGGTGTGCTGGGTCTGAACAAATCCTCTTGTAGAGGATTTCTTACCTCTGCTAGTTCTTCTTGTTTGTGAAATCGATCATGCACCAGTTCACGCAAAATCTTCAATTCCTCAAAGCTCTGTTCCTCTTCAATCCGACACATTTCCTCCTGTTTGGGTGAAAACAAAAGCAAATAAACAAAAACACAAACGTCGTAGATCCAGAGACACTGGACACCCTCACAAGCCACTAAAAGTACAGCACAAGAACCTCTCTGGTCCCCTGCATTTGCACTGAAGGCCAAGAAACAAGATAAATAGTTCCATGATTGCTGTTTCCGGCTTAAGTAGCTTTTCCATATAATCCAGTAGATGTTATTTGGTCTTAAAAACATCACTAACAATTCTCCAGAAATTGAGCTCTATGAAAGAAGGGAGAAAAAAAAAAAATCACTAACAAATTTCATGATACCTGAGACGAATGGTGAATGGAGAGGGAGCGAAGAACTTACTCAGTTTTAAGAGTCACTAAAGCGTGGCCGGGTGCGGTGGCTCACGCCTGTAATCCCAGCACTTTGGGAGGCCGAGATGGGCAGATCACGAGGTCACGAGATCGAGACCATCCTGGCTAACACGGTGAAACCCCGTCTCTACTAAAAATACAAAAAATTAGCCAGGTGTGGTGGCGGGCACCTGTAGTCCCAGGTACTCAGAAGGCTGAGGCAAGAGAATGGCGTGAACCCGGGAGGCGGAGCCTGCAGTGAGCCAAGATCACACCACTGCACTCCAGCCTGGGCGACAGAGCGAGACTCCATCTCAAAAAAAAAAAAAAAAAGAGTCACTAAAGCATATGGACTATTGCAGCACCCACACTTTGCATAGCACTGACCCCGTTTACAAAGGGCTTCCACATGCACTAGCTCAGATGAGCAGTAAGCAGCCCAGTTTTCGCTCTTCCTGAAACCCAGGACCAAGTTTCCACAGGAAGTGTGCAGGCCTCAGCTCTTTTACACTTCATGTAGGAAATTAGCAAGAACGTGGTCATTTTCACTTGTTTCACATTAGTTAGGAAAGAACCATGATATCCAGCTACATTTTTTAAAAGCAGAATCAGCTGTCCTGAACTGCTTCTTACGCCATAACATTAAGAAAAAAAGAGATTTTACATGTTTACTTGCTCATCTCAGTTGTAAATGAGATTTTCTGTCTCTCTATGTCCTTGCCTGTGCCTTTAAGAAAATCATCCAAGGGCTGGGCACAGTGGCTCACGTCTGTAATCCCAGCACTTTGGGAGGCCAAAGCAGGCAAATCGCTTGAGCCCACGAGTTCCAGATCAACCTGGGCAACATAGGGAAACCCTGTCTCTATAAAAGATACAAAAATTAGCCGGGTATGATGACTTGCAGCTACTCAGAAGGCTGAGGTGGGAGGATCCCTTGAGCCAAGGAGGCAGAGGTTGCAGCAGTGAGCCAAGATTGCACCACTGCACTCCAGCATGGATGACAGAAAGAGATCCTGTCTCAAAAAAAAAAAAAAAAAAAAGAGTAGGCTGGGGCAGTGGAGGCTGAGGCAGGTGGATCACTTGAGCTCATGAGTTCAAGACCAGCCTGGGCAGAAGGATGAAACCCCATCTCCACAAAAATTTAAAAATTAGACAGTTGTGATGTGGGCCTGTAGTCCCAGCTACTTGGGAGGCTGACTTGGGAGAATGGCTTGAGCCCGGGGGGCAGAGGTTGCAGTGAGCATGATCACGCCACTGTATTCCAGCCTAGGCAATAGAGCCAGACCTTGTCTCAGAAAAAAAAAAAGAAAAGAAAAGAAAAGAGAAAAGAAAAGAAAAGAAAATCATCCAAAATGTCTGGTTTATTTTATCCTTCTCATAAGCTTCCTGTGTCAGTAACCATATCTGACACTGATGATAAAAGCATTAGCAAACTGAGTGGGCCACAGCCTCAGGGTGCCGGCAGGAGAGGCACTAACCACTAGGGATTCAGCATTGCCCTCAGTGACCACACAGCAGGTGCTGAAGGGTAAAGTATTACTTTGTGCTTGGAAGAGTCTACTAAACAAGTGGTTAGTTAAGGGGCAGTACCTGAGCCAAAATCTCAGAAACAGTCTAAGCTGCTACTGCAAAAATTGATGCTCACAAAACTGAAACAAAACAAGAGGCAAAGCAATCCCCAATACCTTCCCCCAAAAGAGAGCAGGCAGACAGCTAGAGAATGGGTGGGGTCTCGTGCCAGGGCTCCGGGAGAGGGCATTCTAAGGGCCTTTAGCCCTACTATTAACTAAAACATGAGCTTGCCTTCACCACGTACTTCACCCTTTTCCGCCTAGCCTCTACCACCTAAATATCCAAGGTCAATCAAGTCCACTGGGATTACAGAAAACGTAGGCCAAAGTTCACAGAGATTATAGACTTTGAAGTAAAAGAATTAGGACTAGGATCAGGCTTTGAAGAGAGGAGGGTGACTGTATGAAACGGTCTCTCGAGCTGGGGGGCAGGGGTGTGGGCACAAAGGCATAGCAGGACCATGGTGTCTTTTCTTCCTCCTACCCCATGGCCGGGCTCTCCTGGGGCAGCAGAGGGTGGAGGATGCTCCTGGCTTAGTTCTCACTCTACTAAGACCAACTCTATCCTATAAAATTTAGCCCCTTTGGCATGGGACTTTATTACTTCACAGATCCCACTTTCTTTAGTCTTTGAGAGAACATTCTTACCTTCCAAATAAGACAAGAAACACAAGACCGGCCGGGCGCGGTGGCTCACGCTTGTAATCCCAGCACTTTGGGAGGCCGAGGCGGGCGGATCACGAGGTCAGGAGATCGAGACCACGGTGAAACCCCGTCTCTACTAAAAATACAAAAAAATTAGCCGGGCGTAGTGGCGGGCGCCTGTAGTCCCAGCTACTCGGAGAGGCTGAGGCAGGAGAATGGCGTGAACCCGGGAGGCGGAGCTTGCAGTGAGCCGAGACTGCGCCACTGCACTCCAGCCTGGGCGACAGAGCAAGACTCCGTCTCAAAAAAAAAAAAAAAAAAAAAAGAAACACAAGACCACAGTCCACTTACCTTGTCATCTGTGGACAGCAGGCCTCCTTTTAACTTGTTGAAATATTTGTCAGTGTAAGACACAGCATCACGAGCGCGGTGCAACATAAAGTCCCAGGTGCAACGTTTCCTCTGCTCTCTGATCTCACACAAGTTAGCATTCAAAGCAAAATACCACCATTCTCGGCAGCTGAAATAGTCCATAACAATGTAATCACTTCTTACAACAAAAGCAATGAAAAGCCTACCAATCCAAGACAAGCCACATAACCCCACTCCTCTCCTGAGACATCTTTTCTCTTGTCAGCCACCAGTTTATATATTAAGCTCATCTTAATATTAAACCCACTAGGTGGAGAAGGCAAATCTGCCAAAGAACATCAAATAATAGATCCCCAATTTATATATCAATAACACAGTTCTCAATTGGTTTGAATTATAATATCCATCCCCTCTACTGACAGAATATCGAAGGCTGACTGTAAGGTAAATACCGTCTTAAGATAATTACCAAGGATTTGACTACTAAAGAGTTTTAACTGAATACTTCTAACTAAAGACATGGAGATACATAGGATCTTTAAAAAGTTTTATTATATCAGACTGGTCAAGTTTATCACTGCAACATGAAAACAGGATTTAGTTTTGCTATGGAGGCTGCAAAGAGTACTATGTAAATGTTGACCAAACAACCTGGGAGAAAAAACACAGGGAAGTAGGTTCAAAGAATATTTAAAGTATTGATAATACACACCAGACCCCACCAGAGCAACATCGTTCTACTTGCTAAACAAGACTGAGAGGATCCTCTGAATTTTACTACACTCAGTCTAAGAGTAAGCCGATGACACCAAATAAATATACAGAAAGAATATCAATGATGATAAACAATGGGAATGGCATTCCAAGGACCAGAAAAATCAATTGCACTTTTATCTCCAAACATGGGTAAAGGACAGTGAGGCATATTTCTGATCTATGTACATAGTCAGAACAGGCTCTAAAATGTATTTCATGACCACACTGAGAAGCCCTTACTTCTTAGATATCGCCACCTTGGGTTTCCACCTTCGGAACTTCACCTGCCTCTCCTTTCGTTCCAGCTCCTTGAGGAATTCCATGATTTGCCGGTATTGCAGCTTTTTATTAGAGGTTAAGAGATACTAGGTTAGAATAGGTTTGTTTCTTTTACTCAGTTAAGACCTATATCTAACAAGAACAGTTCACATTAGTTGATCCACTGAATTGAAACCCAGTGCAAACTGAAAGACCAAAATATCAGCATCAAGTGGCATGTTTCTCTGAACAATGACAGTTAAGCCTATACATTACCGTATCTCTTGTATTTTTTGTTCAGCTCTTAACAATACCAAAACTTTCCAATCCATATCACCAACTAATTTAAAAAAATAATAAAATAACCTGAAATCAACCCAATTTAACTACGTAACAGATGGTGAGCTTTATACCTAACACAACTTTGGTCTGGAGGGAAATGGTCTCACGTGAACTTTCTTTCCTGCTGAGGATACATTAATATCAAGACTTTCACCGCAGTCACCAGTTTGACAGTGAGTAGACGCCACTGAGAAGAAAGGGCATACCTGAGAGAGTTTCAAGGGAATGGTCTCCAGCTGAATATCACAATCAATACGGGGACTGTGCCGAGACCGCAGGGGCTTCTTGGAGCAGTTTCTCTTCAAAAGAGCAGATGCAAACACAGGCTCCAGGACGTAGTGATGGCTGCGACTCTCCATGCTCCTGGCCATGGCCTCCTGTGTGTCACAAGAACACCTGCTCTGCTCAGATATGGCTTTCCTTCTGGTAGTCACTCTTTTACAATGTTGGAGTTTTATGACAAACAGTGGAGCTCAGCCATAGGCTGTGTCACAGCGGCAAATGTATTTGTCTGTTTTGTTTTTATTCATTTTTATTCTTTTTATATAGGGACAGGATCTCACTATATTGCCCTGTCTGGTCTTGAACCCCTAGGCTCAAGTGATCCTCCCGCCTCCCAAAGTGCTGAGATTACAGGCATGAGTCACTGTGCCTGGCCAACAGCAAATGTTTTTAGGATCAAGTTACATGTTGGTATGTTATCTATAGTGTATTATATCAAAATCCAAAAACACTATAAAACTGGGTTATAAAACTCTAGTATTTTTAATTTATTATTATTTATATTTTTTTCTTTTTATTTTTTTTTTGAGACGAATCTTGCTCTGTTGCCAGGCTGGAGTGCAGTGACACAATCTTGGCTCACTGCAACCTCCGACTCCCCGGTTCAAGCGATTTTCCTACTTCTGCCTCTCAAGTAGCTGAGATTATAGGCACACACCCCCATGCCCAGCTAATTTTTGTATTTTTAGTACAGATGGGGTTTCACCATGTTGGCCAGGATGGTCTCGATCTCCTGACCTCGTGATCCACCCACCCCGGCCTCCCAAGTGCTGGGATTACAGGCATGAGCCACCGTGCCCAGCCTTTTTATTTCTTAATAGGTAATACATTCACATGGTTTAAAATTTTAAAGGAGAAAAAAAGGTCAAATATCTCTTTCCTGGTCTCATCCCCCAGCCACCCACTTACCTCCTCAGAGGCAACCAACGACACCAGCTTCTTATGTCTCCCACCCAAGCCATTGTATACATATGCAGATAAATCTGTAATTTTCTGTTTTCTTAAATAAATGCTATATATGCTGTTTTTACCTTAGTTTGCTTAACTTCATACTATATGTTAGAGACTATTACATACTCATCATAAAGATCTTTACTTTTATTATTTATAGCTGCATATTGTTTTACTGTATGGGTACAGGTTTATGTAATCGAATTAAAACAAAAACCTGCGGGGCACGGTGACTCACGCCTGTAATCCCAGCACTTCGTGAAGCTGAGGCAGGTGTATCACCTGAGGTCAGGAGCTCGAGACCAGCCTGGCCAACATGGCGAAACCCCGTCTCTACTAAAAATACAAAAATTAGCCGGGCATGGTGGCATGCACCTGTAATCCCAGCTACTCGGGAGGCTGAGGCAGGAGAATCACGTGAACCCAGGAGGTGGAGGTTGCAGTGAGCCAAGATCGTACCACTGCACTCCAGCCTTGGCAACAGAGCAAGATGCCGTCTCAAAAAAAAAAAAAAAAGAAGAAGAAGAAAACCATCATGTACAATAGTATCCAAGCGAAAGATAACCCTGGGTGGAGGAAAAAAATGAGTTATTTTCCCCCGTTTTCACTTAAACCACCTATAAATTATTTACAGAAGGATTAAACTGGCCGGGTGTGGTGGCTCACACCTGTAATCCCAGCACTTTGGGAGGCCAAAGCGGGTGGATCACTTGAGGTCAGGAGTTCGAGACCAGCCTGGCCTGGCCAACATGGCAAAACCCCATCTCTACTAAAAATACAAACATTAGCTGGGTATGTTGGTGGGCACCAGTAAACCCAGCTATTTGGGAGGCTGAGGCAGAACTGGTTGCATCTGGGAGGCAAAGATCGCAGTGAACCAAGATTGCGCTACTGCACTCCAGCCTAGGTGACAGGGCGAGACTCCATCTCAAAAAAAAAAAAAAAGATTAAACTGAGATGTTTTTTAATCCTTCACAAACAATAATAATATCTGATGATTTATGACTTTTAAATATCACTTAAGGGAATGCCATCAAAGGTGAAGTTTAAACATAAATGTGGTAAGAAAGCTCCTCTTTAAGATTCAGTCCTGGTGCTCTGTTCATTTAAAATCTGGATGCCTAGGCCGGGTGTGGGGGCTCATGCCTATAATCCCAGCACTTTGGGAGGCCAAAGCAGGAGGATTGCTTGAGCACAAGAGTTTGAGACCAGCACGGACAACAGAGTGAGACCGCATCTCTACAAAAATAAATAAATAAATGATGGAAAAAATCTAGATGCGTAACTATGTTACATGCACATGCAAACAGTGGAATACTATGCAGTAGTCAGAGCAATGAACTGGAAGTACAAACAGCAACATCTTAAAAACATGGCTTTAACTGAATAAAATAAACCAAAGAAACCTATAGTCTAGTATAAATTTAAAACATACATAAAACAAAGCACTACATATTGTTCAAAGTCACATACATAGCAAGTACCTCAAGCAAACACACTTGAGAGTGAATGGCTTTAGAGGAACAGTGGGTGGGAATGGGAATCGGATGCAGGAGACAAAAACCCCCATGGCAGTGACCCTGCGCCACTTCCCTTCCACACTGTCTGGCAACAAAGCTCCCTGCCAAAATCATACCTGTAACTCCATCTGAGGCAAATCCCCCAGTAAAGTGCAATCAACATCCCAATAGATGCTAAATTCTGCTACGTCTAATTGCTTTTTCCGCATTAGTTTCTGTACCTGAGGTAAAAAAGACAAAGAAGAAAATAGGATGACTGTCTTTATTTGTGAATGTCATTCATTCAACAAACCATTTGTAAAGAATCATGTGTCAGGTACTTTGCAGGGTGCTGTGGACACATAACTCAAAACCTGCTTCTGCTCTTACAGAGTTCAAAATCTAGCTAACTGGGGATACAAACAGGCAAATACATAATTTTAATGCACAGAGGGAGGCAGAAGAAGAATCTATACGATGCTATTAGCAAACAAGAAAATGTCACTGTGCAGATGAGTGTCGAAAGGTCAGGTAGGAGGAAAGGGCTGGGTCAACCACACAGTCCTCCCTCAGTATCGGCAGGGAGTTGGTTCCAGGAACCGCAAAGATACAAAAATCTGCAAATGCTCAAATCTCTTAAAATGGCATAGTATTTGCATATAACCTACCCATATATCCTCCCTGTACACTTTAAATCATCTCTAGATTACTTATAATACCTAATACAACATAAATGCTATGTAAATCATTGTTACACTGAATTTTTTCTTTTTTTTCTTTTTTTTTTTTTGAGATGAAGTGAGTTTCGCTCTTGTTGCCCAGGCTGGAGTACAACGGCACGATCTCGGCTCACTGCAACCTCCACCTCCCAGGTTCAAGTGATTCTCCTGCCTCGGCCTCCTGGATAGCTGGGATTACAGGCATGCGCCACCACGCCCGGCTAATTTTGTATTTTTAGTAGAGACAGGGTTTTTCCACGTTGGTCAGGCTGGTCTCGAACTCCTGACCTCAGGTGATCCACCCACCTCAGCCTCCCAAAGTGCTGGGATTACAGGCATGAGCCACCACGCCCAGCCCTGAATTTTTTTATATTATTTTTTGTTGTTATATTTTTCTTTTTATTGTTTGTTTTTTTAGGGGGAGGGGAATATCTTCTTCTCTTGGTTTTGTTTTTTTTTTTTTTTTTTTTTTTTTGAGACAGAATCTCGCTCTGCCACCCAGGCTGGAGTGCAGTGGCGTGATCTCAGCTCACTGCAACCTTCACCTCCCAGGTTCGAGCAATTCTCCTGCCTCAGCCTCCCAAGTAGCTGGGACTACCAGTGTATGCCACCATGCCCGGCTAACTTTTTTATTTTTAATAGAGATGGGGTTTCATTATGTTTCCTAGACTGGTCTTTAACTCCTGAACTCAGGCGATCTGCCCGCCTCAGCCTCCCAAAGTGCTGGGATTACAGGCATGAGCCACCGCACCCAGCCAGCAGGGGAGTATTTTCGATCCTCTGTTGGTGGAATCCATGGATATGGAACCTGAGGATACGGAAGGGCGACCATACAAAAGGCCTGATATCTTCAGGGAACAGTGAGTCTGTCTGTATAACTGGAACACTGGATGTGTGGAGTGGGGGCAGTATTGGTACATGTGGATGAATACATATTTGGGATGAGGAGTTAGCTAAGAGTTGAGAAAAGTAGCTTGGAATGTTACTAGATACACTAGGTTGAATAGTGTCTTCCCTTCCCAAAAAAAAGTCATACCATGCAGAAGCGTGTATGTAACCTTATTCGAAAATTAGGTCTTTGCAGATGTCATCAAATTAAGAGGTCATACTGGTGTAGTGGAGGCCCTAATCTAACGAGTATTGTCCTTACAGGAAGAAAAAGAACACAAGAAGAAGGCCACGTGAAGACGGAGGCAGAGGCTGCGTGAAGCACCCGCAAGCTGAGCAACCTCAATGACCACCAGCAGCCACTAGACAAGGAGAGACACATGGGACAGTTTCTCCCTCAGAGCCTCCAGAAGGAACTGATCCAGCCACAACTCCGACTTCAGACCTCTCGTCTAGAGAATAAATTTATGTTGCTTTAAGCCATCTGGTTTGTGGCAATGTGTTAGGGCTGCCCTGGTTATCAAATCCATTAGGAAAGGAAATTTATGCCATGCTAAGGTGTTTGGACTTCAGGCCTTAAGTGATGCAGAGCTGCTGAACGTTTTGATGTGGGCAGATACCACGATCAGATATGTGTTTCAGAAAAAGAAGTCTGGTGACAGCGTAAAGTAGGGCTTTCCCTTCAGAGTGCCAGGAAAAAATGAGTTATGAGTGTCTCAAGTATGAGCCAGTATATGGGATCAAGTTATATCTTAGAAACATGTGGTTACTCTGAGCTGGCCACTTCCAGCCCCAGGCAGCCACAGCCATTTGCCCCGGTGTACTGTACAAATACTATCTTTTTACTGTGTGGGTTCTGACATGGAAAACACTGGAAAGCATTGGTACAGGACAAATGGAAAGATCCTGGAGATCACAGAACACGGTATTTCATTAGTCCAGGTAAAACCTGACAGCATCCTGCAGGGTGACGGTCATATGAAGATGGACAGGAAGAGCTATGTTTGAGATGCTTTGTCGGAAAAAGTAGCAGGACACTGTGAATAACTAGACATGGAAATTGAAGCGTAAGAAGTGAAAGGAGGAGCAGACAACTTCTAGAGATCAGTGTGGCAGGCAGGAGCACATGGTGAGGAGCAGGGATGGCACACTCCTCCATAAAGGGCCAGAGAGTCAACAGCTTAGGCTCTGCAGGCCATGCAGTCTCTGCTGCAACTACAGTTTTCCACCGTGGACAACACTAATGAGCATGGCTGGGATCTAATAACCCTTTATTTACAAAAACAGGTGGGGAGCCAGACTTGGCCATTGGCCAGTTTGCCAAGCCCTAATTTAGAGCTGGTCCACCTGGGTTCAAGACCTGGCTCCACTTTTCACTCCATCTCTTGTGCCGTAGTGTCCTCAGCAGGGTTATTGGGATAACAGCAGTGGTGAAAATCAAGATTTAAATGAGTTGAATCATGGAAAGTGCTAAGAACAGTGCCTGTCATATAAAAGGGCTCAAAGCTGTTATTATTGGTTTTTACATTCAATTACATGCCAGGGAATAAAGAAAAATACTTTGTTGAGGGGACAAAATGGGCAGATGGAATGCACAGAATCATTCTAGTTATGACAAGCTGTGGTATAACATGAAATATATTTGGTCTTTGTCCCTGGTTCCTGGCACAGAGTTCCTAAAACCCTTGGAAGTTCCTGACAGGAGTGTCATTGTTGTTGATAAAGAGCCTCATGATCACACCTCAGCATATGCTAATTAAATGACTTTTGATGGGGTCCCTAGACAGCCTCAAGATGGGGCTCATCACAGAAAGATCAAGTAATTAGAGGATTGGGCCTTTCAGTGCCACTCACTAACCTCTGGGTGGTGGGGCTGGAGATTAAGCTGCATAAAAACTTTGAACCATGAGATCTGCTGAGTTTCCAGGTTGCTGAACACTGGAGGTGGACATGGCCCTCTTTATCTAGATATTCACCTGGAACCTCGTAACACCCTTTATTATAAACCAGCAAATGTAAGTAAAGTGTTTCCCTGAGTTCTGTGAGCCATCCTAGCAAATTACCAAACCTGAGGAAGGGAATTGTGGGAACTCCAACTTCTAATCAGAAGCACAGGTCACAACCTGGGCCTTGTGACTGGCATCCGAAGTGGGGGGCGGTCCTAGAGGACTGAGCCCTTACCTGGCGGGGTCTGCAGTAACCCATTAGTGTCAGAATTGAGTTGAACTATAGGACACCAAGTGGAGAACTGCTTGGTGTGTGGGGGAAAAACCTCACACATCTAGTGTCAAAAATGTTGTTTTCTGTGTAGAGTGTGAAGAAACAGAGTGTGTTTTGAGACAAGTAGTAGTTTTTTAAAAAACCACGAATATGAAGGTCAAAGGGTGGAGAATGGAGTTCAAGATGTGGAAGCCATCATCAAATATTCCCAGGTGGTAGCTACAACTATGAAACACAGTGAGTTTACCCCAGGGAGTGCACATAACACGAGAAGAAAATAAAAAATAAAATCCTTTCTGCCCCTCAGTTTCTTCGTGTATAAAATGAAAGTGATATAACCAAAGGTCAGAGAAAATTACCTGTTTCCCTACTTCAACAAATTTGATTTGTTGCAAACATACAAGAGACACCCATGCCTATCACAGAAGGCAATGGAAAAGAATGTGATTCATTTACATAACACAAAATGGCAAAAGGCAGAGCCCCAAATTCCTAGAGCATGGCTTTCTTCCTGCTTTGTCATCACATTTCATACTCACAGGCTCATTCACAGCATTTTGCATGGACACATTCTTAATGCAGATGCCAAAGGCAAAAGGATGGGAGGGATTGGTGACACCATCTTCAAAGCGTAAATGGACATCTTGAATTTTTAACTGCAAAGAGAAAAAAGAAAAAGCAACTGATGCACCTACAGATAGTGTTCCAAAGAAAAGAAAAAAGAAAAAGCATTTAGATAACTGCTGTAGGTGACATACTATAGTTAGGGGTCAAACTGCCCTTGAGCCCTTGAGCCACTAAAGGAAACCACAGCAGGCACTTAATACAAACATATCACACACATATCCAGTATCCTATAAGTTCCTAAGGGAGTTATAATAACTCTCTTCTTATGTTATGTTATAATATGTTATATTATGTTATGTTATAGTAACTCTCTTGAATGCTACTTTGTGATTAGTTTTACCAAAAGAGCTCCAATATATTCATTAAATCATTTCAGAAGACATCTTAAAAAAAGCAATTAAAGAAACTAAAGCCATTGTATACAGACAATTGTTCCTCCTGCTCTGTTGATATCCTCATCTTGCCTCTATGTCCCCACATCTGGACCAAGGAAACCAGCAGGGCACATAAACTATGTATGTATGTATGTATGTATGTATGTATGTATGTATGTCCCCTTGCCCCTCCCCATAAGTGGGCTACAGGAAAGGCACTCTGCTTTGATGAATTAAAAAATAATAACAGGTTGAGCACAGTGATTCATGCCTATAATCCCAGCACTCTGGAAAGCTGAGGCAGGAATATTACTTGAACCCAAGAGTTAGAGACCAGCCTAGGCAACATAGCAAGACCTCACTTCTACTAAAAATTTTTTTTAAATAGCCAGGTATGGTGGCACGAGCCTGCAGTCTCAGCTACTCAGGAGGCTGACGCAGGAGGATTGTTTGAGCCCACGAGATGGAGGCTGCAGTAAGGTATGATGGCGCCACTGCACTCCAGCCTAGGCAACAGAGTGAGATTATGTCTTAATAATAACAATAATAATAATAATAACAGAAAGTAAAAAGACAATCCACAGAATGGGAGAAAGTATTTGCAAATCTGATAAGAATCTGGTATTCAGAATATATAGAGAGCTCTTATAACTCAACAATAAAAAGATAAACTGATTTGTAAAATAGGCAAAGGATGGCCAGGCACGGTGGCTCATGCCTGTAATCCCAGCACTTTGGGCGGCTGAGGCAGTCAGATCACCTGAGGTCAGGAGTTTGAGACCAGACTGGCCAACATGGTGAAACCCCGTTCCTACTAAAAACACAAAAAATTAGCCGGGCGTGGTGGCAGGCGTCTGTAGTCCCAGCTACTCGGGAGGCTGAGGCAGGAGAATGGCATGAACCCGGGAGGCGGAGCTTGCAGCGAGCCGGGATCACGCCACTGCACTCCAGCCTGGGCAACAGAGCAAGACTGTCTCAAAAAAAAAAAAAAATACAAAAATTAGCCAGGCATGATAGCACAGACCTGTAATCCCAGCTACTCATGAGGCTGAGGCAGGAGAATCGCTTGAATCCGGGAGGCGGAGGTTGCAGTGAGCCGAGATCACGCCACCACACTCCAGCCTCAGCAACAGAGAGAGACTCCGCCTCAAAAAAAAATTGTGGCAAAGGATTCAAACAGACATTTCTCCAAAAAAAAAGATACACAAGTGGCCAGTAAATATACGGAAAAATATTCGGTATCCTTCGCCATTAAGAAAATGCAAATCGAAATCATAGCAAGATCATCATTTCACACCCACTAGTACACAATCAATAATAAATGTTTGCTTTTTTTGGTTTTTTTGCTTTTTTTAAATTTTTTTCTTTCTGTCCTGAATGGTATTAGAGAGAATGCTATCTCACCATTTCTGCAGGCTTTGTTTTTTTTTTTTTTTGAGATGTTGTCTCGCTTTGTCGCCCAAGCTGGAATGCAATGGTGTGATCTTGGCTCACTGCAACCTCTGCCTCCCAGGTTCAAGCGATTCTCCTGCCTCAGCCTCCCCACCAAGTAGCTGGGACGACAGGCATATGCCACCATGTCTAGCTAATTTTCTATTTTTAGCAGAGACAGGGTTTCACCAGGCTGGTCTCAAACTCCTGACCAAGTGATCTGCCTGCCTTGGCCTCCCACAGTGCTGGGATTACAGGCGTGAGCCACCATGCCCAGCTCCATAATCAATAATAAATGTTGATGAGGATATGGAGAAACAAAATGCTCATACATTGCTGGTGATATCGTAAAATAGTACAGCCTCTCTGGAGAACAGTTTGGTAGTTCCTCAAAAAGTAAACAGAGTTACCCCATAATTTGGCAATTCTACTCCGAGATATCTATTTGAGACAACTGAAAACATGTTCACTCAAAATCCTATACACAAATGTTTACAGCAATATTATTCATAATAGCAAAAAGGAGAACCAACCCAAACGTCCAGCAACTCATGAATGAATAAACAAAATGTCTTATGTCCTGAGAAACGCAAGGACTCTCAGCAAGAACATTCCATTCAAAAGAGACTGGACCAAACTTTAATATGGCTTCTGGCAGCCCGAGGCCATGTCCCTGGGGACAACACAGTCCCCTATTGAGTTCTTGCCTGGTAAAGCTCAGGACTATCAAAAGAACGTACCCTTTATTCCAGCCAACACCTGACATAGGCCCCGACCTCCCTTTCTTATAGCACATTTACTGAAAAGGGTTTCCAGGTTTGCAGAGCAATTCAATTGAGACATTTCTTTGTATATACACAGGTCGCGTATCCCTTACCTGAAAGGCTTGGGACAAGAAGTGTTTCGGATTTCATTTTTGGGGGGATTTTGAAATATATGCATTATACTTAACTGGCTGAGTATCCCAAATCCAAAAATCCAAACTCCAAAATGCTCCAATGAGCATTTCCTTTGAGTATCATGTGGGCACTCAAAAAGCTTCAGACTTTGGAGGATTTCAGATTTTCAGATTTGGGATACTCGACCTGTATCTCCTACAGCTCAGGAGTGTCTTTCTTAAGGACCTGAAAGCCATTCCTTTGAAATGTAATCATCAGGAAGGGTAAGGCTCAATCTCCCAGTCTGAGGGAGGATAGAATCCTAACTTTGATCACTGCCAGCAGACACGGCTAGCCTAATGACATTCACAGAGACCAACGCCTTGTAATTTTTCACTTGAGTACCCACTCACTCCACCTCCCTGCACCCTAAAGCTCCCTTTAAAAGGCCCAGCTACCTCCGCACAAGTCAGCCTGGAGCTCAGCTCTTTCCTCTACTGTCAGTAGTTACAGAGTAAAATCTGTTTTTATTGCTTTGAGGTCCGGCTTTGTTTAATCTTTGACAATCCATACAATGGAATATATGATTCAGTCATAAAAAGGAACAAAGTGCTGACACACGCTACTACACAGATGACCCTTGAAAACATTATGTCAAGTGAAAATGGCCAGGCTATATATGATTCCATTTAGATGAAATGTTTAGAATAGGCAAATCTAGAAAGAAAGTAGATTAGTGATTGACAGTGGCCAAAGGCAGAGGGGAACTGGCAATGACTACTTTTTTAAATTTTTTTTTTTTTTTAAGATACAGGGTCTTGGTCTGTTGCCCAGACTGGGGTGCAGGGGCACTATTATAGCTCACTACAGCCTTGCAGCCCAACTCCTGGGCTCAAGTCATCCTCTTGCCCCAGCCTCCCAAGTAGCTGGGATTACAGGTACATGCCACCAAGCCCAGCTTTGGCAGTGACTACCAGTTGGGATGATAAAAATGTTCTGGAATTATTTAGTGGTGGCCAATGCACAACCTTGTAAATATACTAAAAAACACTAAATTGTACACTTTAAAAGGCCGAACTTTCTGGTGTAAGAACTATATCTCAATAAAATTATTTAAACTAAGATAAAATAAAAATAATGACTAATATTTTATATATTTGTTTGTCAAAGTTAGGAAAGTTACGAAACCAAAAACCTCAGACTCTAATTTTTGGGAACATGACATACATTGAACACATTTGGCCTGTGTCACATTGGCACTGCAAGAAAATTCTAGAGGTAGTAAGTATGGACAAACTCATAACATTCATGAAAATTAGTGGGACCCTGATCAAGTTTTTGAGGATGAAACAAAATTATAACTGAAGTAAAAAAACATGGGTAAGGCCAACAGCCCCAGTCCTGTAACTCATCAAATTGCCACCAGATTCACCAGCAAGAGGTTAGGTATCTTAGTGAGCTGTTCGCAATTTCACAACTCACTACGTAATCAACTAGAGACCAGGCATCCAACCTCTCTCATTTTACAGATGAAGAAACTGAGACCAGAGAGGTGAAGTGATTTGCCCTGAAACCATACAGTCATCAAGGCTCAAGTAACCTGGATTCTTAGGCGATAAATCCTTTAGCAAGTGGGATTCCAACATTCAAAAAGAAAGTGCAGGTAGTGAAATGTAAGAGATGTGAAAACTCCTCCTCATTCCAGCTGAAGCAAGAAAACCCTGTCTGCCTCAGAGCCTAGGACTTGCTTGTCAGGTTTTCCCCTTGGCACAGCCTACAAGAGGACATACCTGAGCAGCCAGCCCCATCTACACCCTAGATCAGCTGAGCCCATGAGAAATGAGAAACTAAGAGGAGAAACACATTTAAACCTGAGAAATCCCTTCACGTTGATACTTTTATAAAAGTCAGCAGGACTTACTTCAATATTCTCCACAATCCTCGTAACCACGGAGGCGGTAACTGAATACCAATAGGACTCCCCTTTCTGCTGGCGGTCATTCTACAAAGGCAAGAGTCAGCGTTAGCTCAATCTAGTGTTCTTGCTCATCTTACACGTGTCACCACAACTGCTCTTAAGGTCCAAAAGATCTCTGCCTTGCCTTCCATTTCTCCTCCAGGGCTTGAAGTAGTGCTTTCTTACGTTCCCTTTCCAACAGCTTCTCCTTTTCATCATTGAAATCCTGTATTTTTTCCGGGGCTCCAATTAAGTGAAGGCTGGAGATGGAGATCACCCAAGGGTCCACATGGGGGCGATAAAAGGGAATCTGAAGGGTTATTTTCCCAATGAAACCTGGAAGGAGAAGGAAAGTCTTGTTCACTGTCTGTACACATTTTTAATTCTTTCCATTTTTCAGTATTTTTATAATTTTGTTTAAGGAGCATGGATTGCTGTTACTACTTTTTTTTTTATTTAAAACAACAGGTAGCAGGCTCTTGCACATGTGAAACAAGTGTTAGGAGGCTGACATCTGTAAGAACAAGCTATAATGACTTATATAAGCTGGAAAAAGTTTGCGAAGACTTTACCACATCAACAGTAACATCCCTCCTCTAGAAACTATCTCCTTTTCCAACTGGAGTACATCTTACACTTCCTCAGAGTGTCTTTCTTCTCCGGGTCCCACACAAGCCCATGGACACTAAACTCATTTCTTGTTCATTATTCACTGTCTGGTTGATAAGCACTAGTTGGAGTCATCAGACCTATGATATATCCAATCTTGAACATACCCGCCACAAACTGAAACACAGGTAACATGGCACTGGCCTTCTCTCAATAAATAATTCTGATTCTTCATGAGAACCTGGGCTGACGAGAAAGCCAAACGGGTTGGTAGAATTGTGATATTTATTTCCCAAGTTCTTCCATTTCTAGCCAAGCCTCCTAGAACACAAGCTTTCTTTACATTCAATTTATAAGAGTCAAGCTATGTTGCCCAGGCTGGTCTTGAACTCCTGGCCTCAAGTGATCCTCCTGCCTCAGCCTCCCAAAGTGCTGGGATTCCAGGTGAAAGCCACCAAGCCCAGTCCAACAATGGTATTTTTAATGACAACGTCAAACAACCAACTGTGTAATCCAGTAATAAATTCAGAAATTTAGCCAAGCTTGGTGGCATGCAACTATATTCAACTATTTCAACTAACAGTTGGGGAAGCTGAGGCAGGAGGATCTCTTTAGCCTGAGAGTTCAAATCTGTAGTGAGCTATGATAGCATCCCTGCACTCCAGCCTGGGTGACAAAGCAAGACTCTGTCATAAATAAATAAATAAAAGGAGGCCAGGCGTGGTGGCTGAGTCACCTGAGGTCAGGAGTTCAAGACCAGCCTGGCCAACAAGGTGAAACCTCGTCTCTACTAAAAATACAAAAAAATTAGCCAGGCGTGGTGGTGCACACCTGTAGTCCCAGCTACTCTGGAGGCTGAGGCAGAAGAATTGCTTGAACCTGAGAGGCAGAGGTTGCAGTGAGCCAAGATCACACCACGGCACTCCAGCCTCGGTGACAGAGCGAGACTCCGTCTCAAAAAAAAAAGAAAGAAAAAGAAAAACGAAAAGGGGAAAGAAAAGGAAACCTTAGGGCCGGGCACGGTGGCTCACGCCTGTAATCCCAGCACTTTGGAAGGCCGAGGCGGGCGGATCACGAGCTCAGGAGATCGAGACCACGGTGAAACCCCGTCTCTACTAAAAATACAAAAAAAAAATTAGCCGGGTGTGGTGGCGGGCGCCTGTAGTTCCAGCTACTCGGGAGGCTGAGGCAGGAGAATGGCATGAACCCAGGAGGCGGAGCTTGCAGTAAGCCGAGATTGCGCCACTGCACTCCAGCCTGGGCGACAGAGCAAGACTCCGTCTCAAAAAAAAAAAAAAGAAAAGGAAATCTTGAATGTAAAACAGGTTCTCACACTTGAGTAAACATAAGAATCACCTGGAGTGCTTATTAAACACTGTAGGTTTAATGACATTCCATCAGAGACTCTGATTCAGTCGGTCTGGGGATCACCTGACCTCCCCACCACCATCACAAAGTCATCCTGATACGAGTGGCCCAAAGACCACACTTTACGACTGGCCTAAACTCTAACATTTGCTATATCCTTCCTCTAACTGGTCAAATCGATACAAACTCCAGGGCTCTCAGTTTTCACCTCTCAAACAATTTAAGACTCAAATTTCTTCCCCCTCCTTTAGTTCCACATACCAGCTTTGACTTCAAATGGTAATTCCAATTCTTTCAAGGCATCTTTCTTTAATGGCAAGTTTTCTAATTCAACAGCACCTAAAAATAAAAACAGCATCATGAAATATCCATTTAACAAATACAGTAGGCCACCTACTGTATGTAAAGCATTGAAGGTTAAAGGGAAAGTTTTACGTATAGAACAGGCTACATCATGTGAAGGTTAAAGGAAAGTTTTACATCTAGAACGGGCTACATCACGTGTAGGTTAAAGTTTTACATCTAGAACAGGCTATATCATGTGTAGGTTAAAGGGAAAATTTTACATCTAGAACAGGCTTATCATGTGTAGTGCTACCACCAACCCATACGCTTCATCTAAACGAACTTCCAGGCTGTCCGCTCTAACATGTACATGAGAGCTGAAGCTTAGGCGCTGATGAAGAGTTCAGACCAAGAGTTACATTTTCCATAACAAGCCAGATAATAAATATTTTAGGATTTATGTGATGTCTGTTGCATATTCTCCTTTTATTTATTTTTATCAACCTTTAAAAATGCAAAAACCCATTCTTAGTCTGCAGGCCAGATCTGGCCACCTGGTCTCTTTGCTGACCCCTTTCTTAGGCTAATATTTACCAGACGAACATCAAAATCTGACTCACCTAGGATGAAATGCAGGCTCCTGGGCCCCACCCGCAGACCAACTACCTCTGAATCTCTGGGATTGAAGCACAGAAATTTGCAGTTTCTAACAAGTTTCTTCCACCCCCAACCCCTCCCCAAAATGAGTATAGTGCAAACAGTATTCAAAAGTCTATGATCTAATTAAATGAAACTGGTCTTCAAAAGGAATTATACTCTTCTCTTCTGGGGAACTCCTTAGCACCTCTACTTACAAGTGTAATAACCGATCAGAAAGCAAAGGAACGAACAGGATCGCCGCTGAAAATTCTTTTCAGACCCAGCTTTTATGACTTAAACCCAAAAGTGAACAGACAAGAAGGCAGCTAGATCCATCACTGTCCCGGCTATGCAAGCCATTCGCCCTCACACATATAGAGCTCTGCTCTGTGGGAGGCACCGTGATGGCCACTGGAAATGTATAAAGAGAAGGCAGAGGCCCCATCCTTAAATCACGGCCATTGTTTTTACAAAATTGTTTGCGTGACACAAGGCAATTTTTGAGCAACCTAAATCTGTCTGAGATATACATTTTCAAGACCACGGAGTACAGACAACAACCATTAATTAGTAAGAAATGCAAGAGAGCCGTTTACTCCAAGTACAAAATAATGCAGAAAACGTGATTATGTTTCCCTTTACATGACTGTTCAGGACTTGTGGGTTACTGGCTTCTAAAGAAGAATTCAGGCCAGGTGCGGCAGCTCACACCTGTAATCCCAGCACTTTGGGAGGCTGAGGCTGGGAAATCACTTGAGCCCCGGAGTTCAAGACCAGCCTGGGCAATAGAGCAAGACCCCAACTCTACAATAAACTTTTAAAAATTCGCCAGGCATGGTAGCACGCACCTGTAGTTCCAGCTACAGGGGAGGCTGAAGCAGGAGGATCACTTGAGCCCAGGAGGTCAAGGCTGCAGTGAGCTATAATCACACAACTGCACTCCAGCCTTGGTGATAGAGCTAGACCCTGTCTCTAAAAAGAAAAAGGAAAAAAAAAGGAGAAAAAATTCAAATCTAGCAACTTGGCAGATCTGAACAAACACAACCAATTTATTTTTTGATTTTTGCAGGAACATTTGTCCACATGGGCCATGCTTCACCCCCCACCCCACCCCACCACCATACCTTAAGACTAATGGAATGAAAAAGTTTATAACCCCAGTGAAACAACCCCATTTCCACATTTGGGGAGAAAATAAACATAAGGGGAAAAAAAATCATGAAATGTTTTCCTTAGTTGAAACAGGCTTAAAGGGGCAATTAAATAGTTTCTTCTTTTGAAGAGCATGATTTACACTTCGAACCACCTTATTCTTTTTTTTTTTTTTAATTTTTTTTTTTGAGATGGAGTCTCGCTTTTGTCACCCAGGCTGGAGTGCAGTGGCGCCATCTCGGCTCACTGCAAACTCCGCCTCCTGGGTTCAAGCGATTCTCCTGTCTCAGCCTCCCAAGTAGCTGGGACTATAGACGCCCGCCACCACGCCCGGCTAATTTTTGTATTTTTAGTAGAGACAGGGTTTCACCATATTGATCAGGCTGGTCTTGAACTCCTGACCTCAAGTGATCCACCCACCTTGGCCTCCCAAAGTGCTAGAATTACAGGCGTGAGCCACCGCACCCAGCCTGAACCACCTTATTTTCCAATACCCAAATCTGTCACAAAGGCAGGTGAGCTCTGGGCTTCCCTGGCAGCTGTACAACCTTGGGAAAGTAAAGGGAATTGCAGGCTACTCACACCACAAAAAATTAAAGCTGAAGCATAAGAGGGCAAAGGAGAAGATCTAGAAAGGAGACAGAGAATGTAAAGGAAAAAATGAGAAACAACAGCTTACACCAAGCCAAAAGCAAAGGAATCCGGCAAAACAGCACGGCCATAGTTTAAGACTGAAGGTTTCCTAGTCCCCACCCACTCAAATATGCACCCACGACTGGCCCTGCAGGGAAAGGTCCCTCCAAAGAGCCAAGCAGAAACACACCCAAAGTACTGAGTGCTTTATAAATGATAATGTGGGTCACTCACTCCAGGCAGACCCCAAAGTACTGAGTGCTTTATAAATGATAATGCAGGTCACTCACTCCAGGGAGACCCCAAAGTACTGAGTGCTTTATAAATGATAATGCGGGTCACTCACTCCGGGCAGACATTACAGACTTACGGATGTCTCATCCAAAAACTCTTCATCTCAGGCTAGCAAGAAATCTACTCAATAACCTGGGAGTAATTTAGAGGTTGGTCATTTCTTAGTAATTTCTAATGGCTACTGAACTCTCTTCCCTCTGCTCCAGGTTATTTTAAGAGTCAACCTAAGGTTCAGAGCTTATAAAAACAAAAAGGAGGGGAAATGGAAGTTTTGGGTTACAAATATACGATATGCCCCCAGGCTGAAGTTCAGATTCCTTGACATGGCACTGGCAGCCTCTACCTTCTGGCCCCAAACCATTTTAAAAACGCCCTGCAAGTTTTCAGCCTCTGCTCACAGGGTGCATTCCACCTGGAATGTGGGGACCTGCCCAGTGCCACCTGTGGAAATCCTGCTAAAATCCACTCAAGGCTGGGCGCAGTGGCTCACGCCTATAATCCCAGCACTTTGGGAGGCCAAGGCAGGAGGACTTCTTGAGCCCAAGAGTTCAAGACCAGCCTTGGCAACATGGTAAAACCCCATCTCTACAAAAAATAAAACAAATAGCCGGACCTATGGTGGTACATGCCTGTAGTTCCAGCTACTCAGGAGACTGAGTTGGAAAGATCACTTGAGCCCAGAGAGGTTGAGGGTGCAGTGAACCGTGATGGTGCCACTGCACTCCTGGGGCAATAGAGCAAGACCCTGTCTCCAAAAAAAAAAACAAAAAGATCCACTCAAAAGCTACCTCCATAACCTTCCCAGAGTCCTACAGGCAGAATGGACAGCTCTCTTCCTTCACACCCCATCACATGATGCCTGTATTTCCAGAATAACCATTTAATCTATACTGCCTTGTATTACTGTATAATTTGTCTCCCAAACAGGTTAACAGTCCTCTGAGATCAGGGACTATAGAGGTGGAATAAGAAGACGGGCGCGGTGGCTCACGCCCATAATCCCAGCACTTTAGGAGGCCAAGCAGGAGGATCACTTGAGCCCAGAGTTTCAGACCAGCCTAGGCAACATAGTGAAACCCTGTCTCTACAAAAAATAAAAAATTACCCAGGTATGGTGGCATGCACCTGCAGTCCCAGCTACTCTGGAGGCTGAGGCAGGAGGATCGCTTGAGCCCAAAAGTTCAAGGCTGCAGTGAGCTATAATCCTACTACTGCACTCTAGCCTGGGTGACAGAGTGAGACTTTCTCTCAAAAAAAAAAAAAAAGAATAGCAGCTACCATTTAGTGTGGTCTTACTGTGTCCAAGCACTTCATACACATTATCTCATTTAATCCTCACAATGATATAAATAAATAATATTAGTTTCTCAATTTTTGAGGTGGAAAAAAAGAAAGGCTTAGAGAACAAGCAATTTGCTTTAAAAATGTTTTTGTAATTGTATTATTATTACTATTTTTTAGAGATAGGGTCTCACTCTGTTGCCAAGGTTGCAGTGCAGTGGCACAATCGTAGCTCACTGCAGCCTCAAACTCTTAGGACCAAGGGATCTTCCTGCCTCAGCCTCCTCAGTAGCCAGGACTACAGGCATGTGCCACTATGCCTGTATATATATGTATGTATGCATTTTGGGAGATTACAAATATATATATATTTTTGGGGGGATTTTTTTGGGATTATTATATATATTTTTTTGGGGGGGAGATATATTTTTTTTCTTTTTTTTTTTTTTTTTTGAGACAGGGTCCCACTGTCGCCCAGGCTGGAGTACAGTGGCGACACTGCAGCTCACTGCAGCCTCCACAGCACACTGCAAGTGATTCTCATGCCTCAGCCTCCCAAGTAGCTGGGACTACAGGCACATGCCACCACCCCCGCTAACTTTTATATTTTTAGTAGAGACGGGGTTTCACCATGTTGCCCAGGCTGGTCTCGAACTCCTGGCTTCAAGTGATCTGCCCACCTTAGCCTCCCAAAGTGCTGGAATTACAGGCATGAGCCACCACGCGCAGCCTCAATAAATGTTTTTGAATGACTGAACAATGACCTTTTTTTTTTTTTGAAACAGGGTCTTGCTCTGTTGCCCAGGCTGGAGTGCAGTGGCAAGAACATAGCTCAATGCAGCCTCGACCTCCTGGGCTCAAGCAATCCTCCCACTTGAGCCTCCCAAGTAGCTGGAACCACAGGCGTGCACCACAACACCCAGTTAATTTTTTTTTTTTTTTAGAGAAGGGATCTCACCATGTTGCCCAGGCTAGTCTTGAACTTCTGGCCTCAGGTGATCCTCTGGCCTTGGCCTCCCGATGTGCTAGGATTACAGGCGTGAGCCACCACACCCGACTTCAAGAAATGTTTTTGAATGACTGAACAAGTGAAAATTTTGGGGGAGAAGGGTCTTGCTCTGTCGCCCAGGCTAGAGTACAGTGGAGGGAACACAACTCAATGCAACCTCAACCTCTCCAGCTCAAGTGATCCTCCCACCTCAGCCTCCCAAGTAGCTGGGACCACAGGTATGCACCACCATACCCAGTTAATTTTTTTTTTTTTTTTTTTTTGTAGAAAAGGGACCTCACCATATTGCCCAGGCTAGTCTTGAACTCCTGGCTTCAGGTAATCCTGCCATGTTACTTTGTATTTTATTTATTTGTCTTTAAGTGCTATCTCCATTCTTAAACGACTCATGTTACTTTGCATTTTGTAACTTTTCATATGTGGATACAATCTATATATATACACATACACACACACATATATATATACACACATATATATATACACATATATATAGACACATATATATACACATATACACACACACACACACACACAATCTCTTTGAAGTCCAATCCATCAGCCAATCCAATCATACACTTATGATCATGAGGATGGATGATGATAACTAAAATTGACTGAGAGCTTACAATATGCCAAGAACAGCTCTAAGCTCTCTGACCCACATTAATTTCTTAGTCCTCAGAACCTTACGAGATAATTAATATTATCTCCAATTTACAAAAAGGGAGAGTGAAGCATGAAGAAATTGAGTAACCTACCCAGGTTACTGGTAAATGGAAGAACTGGGATTCAAACACATAGCTTAGCTAAAAAAATCAATACCCTTGACCACTATTTCAGTCCTCTTTGTATCTCCCAAAGCATCTAGAACAGTAAATATCAGTAGATGGACTGAAATGACATTCTCGGCCGGGTGCAGCGGATCATGCCTGTAATCCCAGCACTTTGGGAGGCCCAGGTGGGAGGATCGCTTGAGCTCAGGAGTTCAAGAGCTGCCTGAGCAACATGGCGAAACCCCATCTCTACCAAAAAAATACAAAAATTAGCCGGGCATGGTGGTGCATGCCTGTGGTCCCAGCTACTTGGGAGGCTGAGGCAGGAGGACTGCTTGAGCCCAGAAGGTCAAGGTGGCAGTGAGGTGAAATCACACCACTGTACTCCAGCCTGGGCGACAGAAAGAAACCTGGCTCAAAAAAAAAGAAAGAACATTCTCATTCCGATCTAGTACGCCCTCTATCCCCAAACACTGCTTAACTGTGTCAGAGATGAACATGCAGCACCAACTTCTTTACGAAGCCATTCCCTCAGTACACTTCCATGCTCCCAAGATTGTTCTGGCCATGCTCTGTGATGTGCTTTGGATCCATAAGCATTGGGTACCATACTAACACCAGTTATGAAAGAAAAAGCATTTTTCTATCCTGCGGAGAAGCATGCTTCAAGTTCCACAGATTCATTAAAAGCCATAAAGAATAATGTTTTTAGAAAGGAAATAAGGGCAGAAAAGCAGTTTAAGGTACCAGATAAACACAGTTGTTACAAGATATATTCTAAAACTGCTGAGAAATGTTAGTACGGCTCTGTAACACATCAGATATCATCCATTTCTATTTACTCATTTCTTTGGCAAATGCTGTTGCCACATCATTCCCAACAGAACCAGCTCTTTGATTAGCAGGGTCGCGGTCTGCGGCTTTCTTTCTAGGCCCTGTTACCTATACCTCATACAATGTAGTTAGCTTCACAGTGGGTCTGAGAACTTCAGTAAGAGACCGGAGAGGTGAACTTGACACTACTATTGCACTCTGAACGCATCCTCTTCCCTGACAGACTGCTCACTCTCACTTTCCACTTAGCTCCCATTTCAGGACAAGAGGAAAACCAGGAGAACAGGAAAGGAAAGGAAGAGAGTGGGGAGGCGTGACCATGACAGCTCTGCCCATGGCCTATTGCTGCCACAATCATTTGGTCAGAAAAGCATGAAAAGCATCACTTTTTTTTTTTTTTTTTGCGATGGAGTTTCACTCTTGCTGTCCAGGCTGGAGTGCAGTGGTGTGATCTTGGCTCACTGCAACCTCCGCCTTCTGGTTTCAAGCGATTCTCCTGCCTCAGCCTCCCGAGTAGTGGGATTACAGGCACCCGCCATCACGCCCAGCTAATTTTTGTATTTTTAGTAGAGACAGGTTTCACCACGTTGGCCAGGCTGGTCTCAAACTCCTGACCTCGTGATCCGCCTGCCTTGGCTTCCCAAAGTACTGGGCTTACAGGCGTGAGCCACCGCGCCTGGCTGGAAAGCAACACATTTAATGGAACATGTGAACCACTGGTACTCTATTCTCAGACTATGCAAACAGCTGTGTCACTGTTCTCTCTAACCAGTTCTGGTCCACTTACCAAAACTCACATCCACAAAGGTGAGGTTTCACTGTATTTGAAGTCTCCTTCCCATTTCCTGTGATTTTACATACTTGCAAACTGACTTTCTTCTCTTCCCTACATATGTTAAAAAGCTCCATTTTGAGTTGAGCAAAGAGAATTTAAATTAAAACAAGGAAAGGGTGAAAATGCAGTTATCGAATTCCCATGCCAAATCAGGGACTGCATTTACCAAGTCTAGGCCTATAGAGGGTAAAATGTCTCAAGCTTCAGGTACTTTACTATTAAGCAAGTCAAAACCTCAGAAATTCTGTTGAACACCTCACAGTAATCAATTTTAAAACTTTTATTGAGTGCCTACTATATGCCAGCAGGCTAGGGGCTTTAAATGTTATTCCAGTTGATCCTTATAGCAACCCTCTGGAGGTATATCATCTCTGTCTAAAGAAACTGAGGCTCGGAATTTCGATATGAGCTATTGTTCACATAAATGACAAAACAAGATTTGAAGCCAAAGTCAATGTCACTGTCAGTACATCGTGGCTGCCTCCATAAAGCTTCATAAAGCTGAAAATTAACTGGGACTAAGCACAGTCACCAGTAGTATAGCTTATTTTGTTTTTGTTTTTTAATATTTAATAGTTCCTTAAAATCTACAACAATACAGCTATAAACTTAAGTTACTCTGGAATAATCACCAGGGTGATATGGGACCTTTTTACACACATTTAGTACAAAGCCATCTGGGCATTAGGTTTTATGATTCTCAGGACAACAAAAAAACATACAAAAATAGAAATGCCACCTATAAAGCTGTATCTCACCCAGAGAAATACTCACCTTTGAGAAGTGCAACTGAGAGCTGGTCAGTGTTCAGGTTATTGACATATTTCCCCAAATAGGTATTGAGAACCCAGGCTACAAGGCCTTCCAACATGACTATATCCTCAGGAAAAGGTGTTTAGAAATCATGCATCATTCTTTATTTCTCTCTTTCATGGTCACAGAGAAATCTATGAAAGGAAAATAATGAAAATTGACATAAAAACGGGATGATTTTCTAAGCCAATTTCCTCCTCTACCTGCCGGAAGGTAGATGAATGCAAAGCACAGATGTGCAAAGCCACTCTCTTCCTTTCCTTTCCTTTTGTTTTTGCTTTTGTTTTCAGACAGTTTCGCTCTTGTCACCCAGGTTGGAGTGCAGTGGCACGACCTTGGCTCACTGCAATCTCTGCCTCCCGGGTTCAAGCGATTCTCCTGCCTCAGCCTCCTGAGCAGCTGGGATGACAACTGCCCACCACCACACCCAGCTGATTTTTTGTATTTTTAGTAGAGATGGGGTTTCACCATGTTGACCAGCCTGTCCCAAACTCCTGACCTCAGGTGATCTACCCGCCTCAGCCTCCCAAAGTGCTGGGATTACAGGCAAAAGCCACTGTGCCCGGCCGCAGATGTTTTAAAAGATGAGGCAAGAAGCTCTGTAAGATGTCCCCATCAGTAACTGGAGGGCCAAACCAAAACATCTACATTCTGGTGCTGCTTCAGGGTATAGTCACTCTTAAATTTACCAAAAATTACCTACAATTCAAAGCTGTCTATCTTTTCAGTGTAACTGTCCACTGCTTGCTTATGGTGATTTACCTTGGGATTAGACCGCCCTGATCAGAAGCTCTCATATGGGCATAATTTAGTAATGTCTGGAGGCATTTTTGATCATGACTTAGGGGCTGCTACTGGCATCTTGTGAATAAAGACCATGGAAGCTGCTAAACCTACAATGCACAAGACAGCTCCCACAGCAATGAATTATCTAACCCAAATGTCAACAGAGCCAACGTTAAGAAACCTTATCCTAGATTAAGACAGAAAATGCCCTAAGAGACTGTCTGAATGAAATTCATGAAAGAGGCCAGGGGTGGTGGCTCACGCCTGGAATCCCAGCACTATGGGTGGCCGAGGCAGGTGGATCACCTGAGGTCAGGAGCCCAAAACCAGCCTGGCCAACATGGTGAAACCCTGTCTCTACCAAAAATACAAAACTTAGCCAGGCATGGTGGCAGGCACCTGTAATCCCAGCTACTTGGGAGGCTGAGGCAGGAGAATCCCTTGAACCTGGGAGGCAGAGGTTGCAGCGAGCCAAGATCACACCACCGCACTCCAGCCTGGGTGACAGAGTGAGACTCCATCTCAAAAAAAAAAAAGAAAAAGAAACTCATGAAAGAAACCTGAATAAAGTCGGGGGTGGGGGAGAATTCACATTCTTTAATGATCCTCATTTAGGCCGCCCAAATTAAATGTGTCACATTTGTTCATGAAGACCACTTATAAAATAATATACATGGGAGAGAGATGGCAGTGCTTTATCACTGCTCTTAAATGTCCTGGAACTGCATTACTGGTACCTGGGCACCAGATGACGCTGATACAATGAACAATCTTAGTTGATTATTACAAACCCCAAACTCCAGAAATCCTCTGGCTCCAGCTACGGTATTTAGATTTTGTAGGTACTACTGCCTGTTATAATAACAGGTGTTTACCAGTATTACCAAAAAAAAAGATTAAGTTTAGTATTATGAAAAGTCAACATGAGGGAAATTGAGACACAAAAGTTTAACTGGGTTCTCAGATTGCTCAACTAGAAGATCCCAGTGGAAACTGTGAGCCTCAAATCTTGCTCTGATCCACCATGTCAGTCATCAGCCACCCTGCCAGGCACTACAGACTTGACATGGCACGCATCCCACTGGAACCAGCCTACTTTCAGGATCCTTTCCAAGCACGCTGCCCCACCTCTAGTGATTCATCTTAGTGCCAGAAGATACACCCATCCCAATTGAGAGGCTGCCATCCAACAACTACCTGAAGCACAAGGCCTCCAGAAGAATGAATTCAATCTCCTGGAAAAACTGGCATTTGTTTGTCAACAATATCTTGTACTTCCAGAGAAGATTAACTTTTATTGGTCAACAGTGACAGTAAAAAGAAAAAAACAGCATTTGGTAAAATATTTGCCCAATTTCTTTCCAAAGATTTTTTTTTCTGCAAATGGAATATAAAGATATTTTTTAAGGGTAGAGTTACATAAAATTAATTATTAGCTACATTTGTTTAAAGAAGATGTTATAAGAACAATTTTTTAAAAAAATAAATGCTCAACAGTCTGAATAGAAGAAACATTTCTCTATTGTAACTTTTTTTTTCCGGAGACAGTGTTGTTCCGTCGCCCAGACTGAAATGCAGTGACGGGATCTCGGCTCACTGTAACCGCCATCTCCTGGGTTCAAGCGATTCTCCTACCTCAGCCTCTTGAGTAGCTGGGATTACAGGCACCTGCCACCATCCCCGGCTAATTTTTGTATTTTTGGTAGAGACAGGGTTTCATTATGTTGGCCAGGCTGGTCTGAACTCCTGACCTTAAGATCTGCCCACTTTGGTCTCCCAAAGTGCTGGGATTACAGGCGTGAGCCACCGTGCCCGGCCACTATTGTAACTTTAAAGGAGTAAATCTGTGAAAACCAAATGTGAAACTGACTAATCTTACTATGGGGACTCCAAACAAACTCGAGCAAGAAGCCAAGGTCAGAGTACTCTTTATTTTTGTAGTTATTGCCACTAATTTCGGCCCTAAATGCCAACTCTCTCTGAGTGCCAACTACCAATTATCTCCAAATCAAGGGAAACAACTGTCAGTTTGTAAACAAGTTCAGGCCCTACCCTACTTGCCCTAAATGGAAAAGAATGCAAAGCACAGATTTTAAAAGCATGAGTGATTAGCATTGTAAGGCACCCTGGTCAGTAAAATTGAGGCCCAAACCAGAAAGCACCCATTATTTGCTCTGCTAAGCATCTAGACCGTGCTTGAGGCCACTTCAAGGATTCCCTTAAGGAATTCAGTGTCAGCAAGGGCCGCCAGACTGGCCAGAGTCCCAAAGTGTTTACACTCCGGTCCATCGGGACTTCTAGGCAGCTGCCTGGCACTAACCCCCACCTGGGCTCCGCTACCCAGTGGGGCGGGTGACAGTAGGGATCAGTGCTGAGCCCAGGGGCGGGCAGACAGCCGGGCATGACCTTGAGCCAGGCCCCTCCCCTGAGGAGCGGCCAGACCGGGAATAGGAAGGACTGGCAACCGGACCTGGGCGTCCCTCCCCGAGGCGGCCAGGGCTGAACGCTGCCGGTGCCAGGGAGCTCCAAAACTGGGGCGGGGACGGCTGTGCGACCGGTGGCCCCACAGGAACGGCACTACCCGGAAGGAGACGCTCCCACAACCCTCCCGCCCCCAGCTCTCGGAACCCTCAGCCCCCTCCAGGGGACAGAGACGCCACCACCCAGGTAAAACCTAGAGGGAACGGCGCCGGGATCCCACACCTAGGAGGAGTGGCTGGGCCAGGGCGTGACCCTGGAGGGCAAAAGGTAAAGAGAGGTTTTAGGCCTGATGTCTCCACCCGAGAGTGTGACCTCGGGTGGCTGATTAAGGGAGGTGGCTAAGGCATTCTAGAGAACTGACACCCCACTCTTGGGAGTAATGAGGGGGGCTCGCACACTGGAGTCTTGCATTGAGACCAAGGCTCAGGCGGACAGGCGCGGACTGACACCCCCCAATTCCAGGGCGCCAGGCTGCTGGGACCCCGGAAAGTGTGCCAGGGTCCAGCGGGGGCTCGGGCTCCCCGGGACACGGACGTCGGGGTTCCCAGAGGTTCAGCCAGCCCGAGCCTGTGCTTGGGGTGCTCGCGGGGACTCGGACGCAGGGGTCCCCGGAGGTGGCGGGCTTGGGGCCCTCAGGGGAGCAGACGCCCACGGTTACCCCGAGGGGCTCAGACCGAGGCCGGACGACGGGGCCCCCAGGCTCCCAGCATCGCTCTCCCCACGGTGGGCCCGGGCCCCCCAGGTCTAGGCGGAGCCCTAGCGGCGGCTCGCAGGTCCGCGCCACCCCTGCAGTTCCCGGCCCTGGCCCCGCCCGGCGCGGCGCCGCTCGGCCCCTACCTGTCGGTGTCCGGGCCGCCAGCCCTAGCCCGGCGCTGCGCGGCGCTTCCTCCCCGCGGCTCCTCAATGGCGCAGGCCCGCGGCGCTCAGGCCGGCCCCGACCCGACCAATCGAGCAGCCGACGCGCCGATGCCTGGCCAGCCGAGCGCCGAGTTATCGAGGAGGCGCCCCCTGGCGTCGGCGGCCGCTCCTGCAGGGCTGCGGGCCCCTCCAGGGTTCGCAGACACTGGGGCCTATTTTATAGGTGGGGAAACTGAGTCCCAGGGGAGGGCAGGGCCACAAATGACTCTGGTTCAGACAGCATGGGAACCCAGGATTCTTCCCACCTACAACTACCCTGCCTTCCATCCAAGCGAAAGGTGCAATTGGCCGTCTGTCTGGCCCACTCACCCACAGTCCATTCCCCACTTCGCAGCCACAGGGGCCTGTTAATTCAGACCCTGCCCTTCCCTGCTTAAAACGGCGTCCCCACCGTACTTCAGTTAAAACCCACCTCCTTACAGAGCTGCCACCAAGGTCCCACTGGATCAGGTCCCTTCCCATTTCAGCCACTTTTTCCCCGGCCGACTCTGCCTCAGCATCCTTCAGTTTCTGCCCCAGGAACTGTATATTTGCCGTTCTCTCTACCTAGGACCCTTCTCCCCAGACCAATAGAAATACAATGCCAGCCACATAGGCAATTCACATTTACTAGTTGGTACATTTTTTTAAAACGAAAAAGAAGAAAATGAACTTCATTTTAATATATTTAATCCAATATGTTCAAAATATGATCATCTCAACAATGTAGTCAAAAGAAAAAATTACGAATACAATATATTAACTTTTTTATAGTAAGTTTTTGAAATTCGGGTATATTTTACATTTACTGCACATCTCAGTACAAACTAGCCACAATTCCAGTGCTCAATAGCCTCTTGTGTCCAATCCAGAGCTACAGAATAGCTCTGGATATTCATATAGCTGACTCCCTCTGGCTTCAAATGTTCCACTCAGAGAGGACTTGTGCCTATCTATGGTTCCATTATGAGCTGGGCACGGTGGCTCATGCCTGTAATCCCAGCACTTCAAGAGGCTGAGGCGGGCAGATCACTGAAGTCAGGAGTTTGAGACCAGCCTGGCCAACATAGTGAAACCCCATCTCTACTAAAACTACAAAAATTAGCCAGGCGTGGTAGTGCACACCTGTAGTCCCAGCTACTGGGGAAGCTGAGGCAGGAGAATCACTTGAACCCAGGGGGCGGAGGTTGCAGTGAGCCGAGATTGGCCCTCTGCACTCCAGACAGAATGAGACTCCCTCTCAAAAATAAAAATAAAGTTCCATTATCCATTACCCTGTTGTATTTTTTTCATGGAACCTAATACTCCCTGAGATTATCTTATTTGTTTATACATAGGTTGTTCTTTCCCCAGTACCTTGAAAACAGAGATTTTGTCCCTTTCACAGTGTTTCTTCAACACCTAGACATTGCCTAGCACAGAAAAGACTCAATAAGTGTGTATGAATGAACAACTGAATACTTCCTCCTTGCATTATCACAAGAAGTGCAAGAGGGAGACCTCAGGCTCATATAAAGTCAGAAGATGCAGGAAGCAGAACAGCAAGGTTACAATCATGTATTTACCATAATTACCAACTCTCATGATGCTAAGCTAATGAGGGTGCATGTGGGCTGACTCACTCCTGAGCAAGACCGGGGTTCCTGTATGGTGGGATCAACCTCTCAGGATCTGGATGCTGGGTCTCCTCTGAGGCTGAGGTTTGGGAGTAAAACCTGGAACTCCACAGACAGAAGGAGGAAGGAAGGCAGTCCTTCAGAGGTGAAGGACCTCGAAGTCCAGATCACCTAGCACAGACACCTGGCTGTACCTGGGAAGCTTGTTAGAAATGCACATGGCCCAGGCCAGGCGCAGTGGCTCATGCCTGTAATCTCAGCACTTTGGGAGGCAGATGTGGGGGATCACCTGAGGTCAGGAGTTCAAGAGCAGCCTGACCAACTTGGCAAAACCCCATCTCTACTAAAAATACAAAAATTAGCCGGGCATGGTCTCAGGTGCCTGTAATCCCAGCTACTCAGGAGGCTAAGGCAGGAGAATTGCTTGAACCCAGGAGGCAGAGGTTGCAGTGAGCCAAGATCTCACCATTGCACTCCAGCCTGGGCAACAGAGCAAGACTCCATCTCAAAAAAAATCCAAAAAAAAAGAAAACTGCACATGGCCCGGCACCATGGCTCACACCTGTAATCCTAACACTTTGGGAGGCCGAAGCAGTGGGGGGATTTTTTGAGGCCAGGAATTCAAGACCAGCCTGTGCAACATAAGGAGACCCCAATCTCTACAAAAAATTAAAAATGAAAAAATTAGCTGGGCATGGTGGCGCATGTCTGTACTCCCAACTACTGGGAGCAGAAGGCAGGAGGATTGCTTGAGCCCATGAGTTTAAGGTTACAGTGAGCAATGATCATGCCTGTGCACGCCAGCCTGGGCAACAGAGACCCTGTCTCAAAAAACACAAGTTTCTGGGCACCATTCATTCAACCAGTATTACTGAAAGTCTTCGTGCCCTCAGTTTCCTATAAATGTTTAAATATACATTTACCATACAGCAATCCCACTGCTAGATATTAGCCAAGAGAAATTAAAACATATGCCCACACCAAGACTTATACATGAATGCTCATAGCAGCTTTATTCATAAAAGCCAGAAACAAAAAAAAAATCAAAATGTCCATCAACAGGAGAGTAGATAAACAATTGCAATATACTCATGCAATGGAGCACTACTCACCGACAAAAAGGTGAGTAGTTCTGACGCAGGCACGATCTGGAGGAACCTCAAAAGTATTAGCTATGTGGAAAAAGCCCACAAAGACCACATACCATAATGATTTCATTTCTATGAAATTCCAGAAAAGACAAAACTGTCAGAGGGACTACAGGCTACAGGTGCACTACCATACCCAGCTGATTTTTGGCTGTTTTTTTGTTTGTTTGAGACAATCTTACTCTGTTGCCCAGGCTGGAGTGCAGTGGCACGATCTCGGCTCACTGCAGCCTCTGTCTCCCAGGTTCAAGCAATTCTCATGCCTCAGCCTCCCAAGTAGCTGGGATTCCTGATGTGCACCACCACGCCCGGCTAATTTTTGTATTTTTAGTAGAGACGGGGTTTTGCCATGTTGTCCAGGCTGGTCTTGAGCCCCTGAGCTCAAGCATTCCTCCCACCTTGGCCTCCCGAAGTGCTGGGATTACAGGCAGGAGACACTGCTCACAGCTTTTTTAAAAAATTTAATTGACAAATAATTGTATATATTTATGGGCTACAGTGCACTGTTTTGATATCTATTTACAATGTGGAATGATTAATTCACACTAATGAACAAATCCATCAGCTAACATATTTTTTTGGATGAAAACACTTTTTTTTTTTTTTTTTGAGACAGAGTCTTGCTCTGTCTCCCAGGCCGGACTGCAGTGGCACTATCTTGGCTCGCTGCAAGCTCCGCCTCCCAGGTTCACGCCATTCTCCTGCCTCAGCCTCCCGAGTAGCTGGGACTACAGGCACCCGCTACCACTCCCGGCTAATTTTTTTTGTATTTTTAGTAGAGACGAGGTTTCACCGTGTTAGCCAGGATGGTCTCAATCTCCTGACCTCGTGATCCGCCCGCCTCGGCCTCCCAAAGTGCTGGGATTACAGGTGTGAGCCACCACGCCCGGCCGAATGAAAACATTTAAAACCTACTCTTTTAGCAATTCTGAAATATGCAATGTATTATTTTTTATAGTCACCATTCTGAGCAGTAGATCACTATAGCTTCTTTCTCTTAACTGAAACTTTATAATCTTTGTTTTGTTTCTTTTTTTTTTTTTTTTTTAAAAGGAGTCTCTCACTGTCACCCAGTTGCCCAGGCTGGAGTGCAGCAGCGCAATCTCAGCTCACTGCAACCTCTGCCTCCCAGGTTCAAGCGATTATCCTGCCTCAGCCTCCCAAGTAGTTGAGATTACAGATATGTACCACCAAGCCTGGCTAATTTTTGTATTTTTAGTAGAGACGGTGTTTCATCATGTTGGCCAGGCTGGTCTCAAACTCCTAGCCTCATGTAATCCACCCACCTCGGCCTCCCAAAGTGCTGGGATGACAGGCGTGAGCCACCGTACCTGGCCCAAACTTTATACTCTTTGGTCAACATTCCCAAGTTCCCAACCCAAGAGTTCCTGGGACCCCCAGTATCTCCAGAGAGATAAGAGTGTCTTTTCATAGGTTCCTGAGATGACTGGTGGCTGAAAGCCCCTAGATAGCTTCAGAATGGGGCTGGTTGCCAGAGGGAGCAACCATGTTATTAGAGAGAGGGTGGGCCTATCTCACACAAAAACACACACACTCTTCGACCGCCTCCGACCTGCGGGGAGGATTGGAGATTGAGTTCTATCACCAATGGCCAAAGATTCAGTCAATCATGCCCACGTAAAAACCCTAAAGGTGGTCGGGTGGGCGCGGTGGCTCACGCCTGTAATCCCAGCACTTTGGGAGGCCGAGGTGGGTGGATCACAAGGTCAGGAGATCAAGACCATCCTGGCCAACATGGTGAAACCCTGTCTCTACTAAAAATACAAAAAAAATTAGCCGAGCATGGTGGCGGGCGCCTGTAGTCCCAGCTACTTGGGAGGCTGAGGCAGGAGAATGGTGTGAACCTGGGAGGCGGAGCTTGCAGTGAGCCGAGATCAGGCCACTGTACTCCGGCCTGGGCAACAGAGAGACTCCATCTCAGAAAAAAAAAGAAAAAATCCCTAAAGGTTCAGAGTGTTTCCAAGCCCCACCCCGTCTCTAATACCTTGGCCTATGCATTTTTCCACTAGTTGCATCCTTTATAATAAACTGTAGATGAAAGTAAAGTGGCCGGAGTGGTGGCTCATGCCTGTAATCCCAGCACTTTGGGAGGCCAAAGTGAGTGGATCTCGAAGTCAGGAGTTCGAGACCAGCCTGACCAACATGGTGAAACCCCATCTCTACTAAAAATACAAAAATTAGCCAGGCATGGTGGCAGGTACCTGTAATCCCAGCTACTCAGGATGTTGAGGCAGGAGAATTGCTTGAACCCAGGACGCAGAGGTTGCAGTGAGCTGAGGTCACGCCATTGCACTCCAGCCTGCAACAGAGCAAGACTCCGCCTAAAAAAGAAAAAAGAAAAAGAAAGAAAGTAAAGTGTTTCCCTAAGTTCTGTGTGCCATTATTGAAAATAATCAAACCTAAGGGAGGGGTCATGGGAAACCCCAATTTATAGCTGATCAGTCAGAAGTACAGAAGGCCTGGACTAGTGATTGGCATCTGAAGTGGGGCAGTCTTGTGGGGCTGAGCCCTTTACTTGTGGGATCTTCTGCTAATTCCAGGTAGGTAGTGTCAGAATTGAATTGAATCTCAGGACACACAATTGGTGTTCAGAGAATTAGAGAATTGCTTGGGGTGTGGAAAACCCACAATTTGGAGTCAGAAGTGTTGTAAGAAAAGCAGTTTAGGCTGCACACAGTGGCTCATGCCTGTAATCCTAGCACTTTGGGAGGCCAAGGCGGGAGGATCTCTTGAGCCCAGGAGTTCAAGACCAGCCTGGGCAACAAAATAAGACCCTGATATGGTTTGGCTGTGTCCTCACCCAAAACTCATCTTGAAATGTAGCTCCCATAATCCCCACGTGTTGTGGGAGGGACCTGATGGGAGATAATTGAATCATGGGGGCGGGTTTTTCCCATGCTCTTTTGCTGATAGTGAATAAATCTCATGAGATCTGATGGTTTTATAAAGGGGAGTTTCCCTGCACATGTTCTCTTGCCTGCCACCATGTAAGATGTACCTTTGCTCTTCTTTTGCCTTCTGCCATGATTGTGAGGCCTCCCCAGCCATGTGGAACTGTGAGTCCATTCAACCTCTTTTTCTTTTTCTTTTTCTTTTTCTTTTTTTTGAGATGGAGTCTCGCTGTGTTGCCAGGCTGGAGTTCAGTGGCACAATCTCGGCTCACTGAAACCTCCAACTCCCTGGTTCAAGCGATTCTCCTGCTTCAGCCTCCCAGGTAGCTGGAACTACAGGCATGTGCCACGCCCAGCTAATTTTTGTATTTTTAGTAGAGATGGGGTTTCACCATGTTGGCTAGGAGGGTCTTGATCTCCTGACCTTGTGATCCACCTGCCTTATCCTCCCAAAGTGCTGGGATTACAGACATGAGCGACTGTGCCCAGCCTAAACCTCTTTTTCTTTATAAGTTACCCAGTCTTGGGTATTTCTTTATAGCAGTATGAAAATGGACTAATACAGTAAATTGGCACCAGTAGAGTGGGGTACTGCTATCAAGATACCAGAAAATGTGGAAGAGACTTTGGAACTGGGTAACAGGCAGAGCTTGGAACAGTTTGGAGGCTCAGAAGAAGACAGGAAGATGTGGGAGAGTTCAGAGCTTCCTAGAGACTTGTTGAATGGTTTTGACCAAAATGCTTATAGTGATATGGACAATGAAGTCCAGGCTGAGGTGGTCTCAGATGGAGACAAAGAATTTATTGGAAATTGAAGCAAAGGTGATTCTTGCTATGCTGTAGCAAAGACACTCACAGCATTTCACCCCTGGCCTAGAAATCTGTGGAACTTTGAACATGAGAGAGATGATTTAGGGTATCTGAGGGAAGAAATGTCTAAGTAGCAAAGCATTCAAGAGATGACTTGAGCACCCTTAAAAGCATTCAGTTGGCCGGATGCAGTGGCTCACGCCTGTAATCCCAGCACTTTGGGAGGCTGAGGTGGGTGGATCACAAAGGTCAGGAGATCAAGACCATCCTGGCTAACACGGTGAAACCCCATCTCTACTAAAAATACAAAAAAAAATTAGCCAGGCGTGGTGGCAGGTGCCTATAGTCCCAGCTACTTGGGAGGCTGAGGCAGGAGAATGGCATGAACCCAGGAGGCGGAGCTTGCAGTGAGCCAAGATCACGCCACTGCACTCCAGCCTGGGTGACAGACCAAGACTCTGTCTCAAAAAAAAAAAAAAAAAAAAAAAAGCATAAAAGTTTGGAAAATTTGCAGACTGACAATGTGATAGAAAAAAAAACATTTTATGGGGAGAAATTAAACCCAGCTGCAGAAATTTGCAGAAGTAATAAGGAGCCAAGCATTAATCACCATGACAATGGGGAAAATGTCTAGAGGGCATGTCAGAGGTCTTCATGGCAGTCCCTCCCATCACAGACCTGGAGGCCTAGGAGGAAAAAATGGTTTTGTGGGCCAGGCCCAGGGCCTTGCTGCTTTGTGCAGTCTTGGGACTTGGTCCCTGTGTCCCAGCCATGGCTAAAAGGGGCCAACATACACCTCAGGCCATTGCTTCAGAGGGTGCAAGCCCTAAGCCTTGGCAGCTTACACATAGTGTTAGGTCTGCAGGTACACAGAATTCAGGAATTGAGGTTTGGGAACCTCTCTGCCTAGATTTCAGAGGATATATGGAAACACTAGGTAGAGGTGTGCTGCAAGGTGGAGCCCTCACAGAGAATTTCTGCTAGGGCAGTACAGAAAGGAAATGTAGGATGGGAGCCCCCACACAGAGTCCCCACTGGGGCACTGGCTAGTGGAGCTGTGAGAAGAGGGCCACCATCCTCCAGACCCTAGAATGGTAAGACAGCTTGCACTGTGCACCTAGAAAAGCTGCAGACACTCAATGCCAGCCAATGAAAGTGGCCAGGACGGGGACTGTACCCTGCAAAGACACAGGATGGAAAGCTGCCGAAGACCATGGGAACCCACCTCTTGACCTGGATGTGAGACATGGAATCAAAGGAGATCATTTTGGAGCTTTAAGATTTGCCCCACTGGATTTCAGACTTGCATGGGGCCTACTGCCCATTTGTTTTGGCCAATTTCTCCCATTTGGAACAAGTGTATTTACCCAATGCCCCATTGTATCTAAGAAGTAACTAACTTGCTTTTGATTTTACAAACTCATAGGCGGAAGTGACTTGCCTTAGTCTCAGATGAGACTTTGGACTGTAGACTTTTGAGTTAATGCCAAAAGGAGTTAAGACTTTGGAGGACTGTTGAAAAGGCATGATTGGTTTTGAAATGTGAGGACATGAGATTTTGGAGGGGCCAAGGACAAAATGATATGGTTTGGCTGTGGCCCCACCCAAATCTCATCTTGAATTATAGCTCCCATAATCCCCACATGTTGTGGAAGGGACCTAGTGGGAGGTAATTAAATCATGGAGGTGGGTTTTTTCCCATACTGTTCTCATGATAGTGAATAAGTCTCATGAGATCTGGTGGTTTTATAAAGCGCAGTTCCCCTGCATACACTCTCTAGCCTGCTACCATGTAAGATATGCCTTTGCTCCTCCTTCGCCTTTTGCCAAGAATGTGAGGCCTGCCTGGCCATGTGGAACTGTGAGTCCATTAAACCTCTTTTTCCTTATAAATTACCCAGTCTCGGGTATTTCTTCATAGCAGTATGAAAATGGACTAATACAGACCCTCTTTTTTTTTTTTTTTTAAAAAAAAAAGCACCTTGCCTTTTTTTAGTTGTAGACATACCAGAGGAAGGGCTGCAGGAGATGGGGGTCATTCCTTAATTACCACCCACTTAGATGCATGTTGGCCCAGAAGGGGTAAGTTTTCTGGGACAGGCAGATTTGCAGAGCCCAGCTCCACATTCTCCCCACATCAGGTTCCTCCCCACCTGTCCTCCTATATCAGTTTATGGAATCATCTGGACCACAGGGGATGCAGACAGGTAGCCAAAACTCCTGCAGAAATGTTTGTTTCTGTTGGCACACACAATGCTTTAAGGTCATTTGAATTACTGAAAACATAGAAAAATCTGGAGATTACACATGAAAATCTGTATTTAGGACATCTCTAGAAAAATTAAAGATTTGGCCACTCTGGAAACTGCTGAGGGCCCCATGTGTAATGGCTGCAAACAGCTTCCCTTGTTGTGTAGACAGCCTGATTTTTGCTCTAAAGGATATGGAGACAGCCCTTTCCAATGTCTTTGACCTTGGCATCGTCCCCAGCGTAGGCTTCAGACAGGCATGCAAGGTGCCTTTGGAAAGCCCCAGGGCACCGTGGCCAGGGTTCACATTGGCCAAGTCATCATGTTCATCCACACCAAGCTGCAGAACAAGGAGCATGTGATTGGGGCCCTACGTAGGGCCACGTTCAAGTTCCCTGGCCACCAGACGATCCACATCTCAAAGAAGTGGGGCTTTACCAAGTTCAATGTGGATGAATTTGAAGATGTGGTGGCTGAGAAACAGCTCATCCCAGATGGCTGTGGGGTCAAATCCATCCCCAGTCATGGCCCCCTGGAGAAGTGTCAAGCCTTGTACTCATGAGGGCTTTCACTGTGCTGCCCCCAATAAATTATGCCCACCAATAAATATCCTACTTCCTGTCCACCCCAAAAAACAAAACAAAACAAAAACTGAATGCTTCTTTTCCCAGATTCATCCAATCATTCACTGTCAACTGAGCACCTACTACGTGCCTGGCACTGTTCTTTTGCAGTGAGAGGGCTGGACCGGTTCTCACTCCGTTGCCCAGACTGGAGTGCAGTGGCACAATCATGGCTCACTGCAGCCTCGATCTTCTGAGCTCAAGTGATCCTCCCACCTCAGCCTCCCAAGTAGCTAAGACCGCAGGTGTGCACACTCAACTAATTTTTTTTTTTTTTTTTTTTTGAGACTCACTCTGTCACCCAGGCTGGAGTGCAATGGCACAATCTTGGCTCACTGCAACCTCTGCCTCCAGGTTCAAGTGATTCTCCTGCCTCAGCCTACCAAGTAGCTGGGACTACAGGCATGCACCACCATGCCTGGCTAATTTTTGTATTTTTAGTAGAGACGGGGTTTTGCCATGTTGGCCAGGCTGGTTGTGAACTCCTGGCTTCAAGTGATCCGCCCACCTCAGACTCCCAAAATGCTGGTATTATAGGTGTGAGCCACCGCGCCCGGCCCTGGCTAATTTTTTGATTTTTTGTAGACATGGGTGGGGGGGCTCTCACTATGTTCTGTAGGCTGGTCTCGAACTCCTGGGCTCCAACAATCCACCCGTCTCAGCCTCCCAAAGTGCTGGAATTATAGGAGTGAGCCACTGGCCACCGAGCCTGGCTGCCTGGGACTGTTCTAATCCTATGACTGAGTAAAATAAAGCTCTGCCATCTTAGAGTTTCTATTCTAGCAGGAGGTGTAGACAATAAGAAATAAATATAACAGATATGTAAATTATATAGTAGTTGAGAAGGTGATAAGTACCATAAGAGCCCTGTGGGGGGTAGGGAGATTGCAGAGGTGAGGGAGTCGCAATTTTAATTATGAATTAATTTAATTAGATCTTGAAGGCTTTTAACTTTGTAAGGCAGTGCTGTCCAGTAGAAATAGAATGCAAGCCATATGCATAAATTTAAAATTTTCTAGTAGCCAAATCACAGAGTGAAAAGAAACAGGTAAAATGAAGTTAATATTGTATTTAACCTAGTATATCCAAAATAAGACCATTTCAACATGTAAATCAATGTAAAATTACTAACAAGATATTGTATATAGTTTTTCATAGTAAGTCTTCTATATTTGGTATTTTGTATTGAGATGTATGTTACACATCTCAGCCTGAACTAGTCATGTTTCAAGTACTCAGAAGCACCTGTTCCTGGTAGCTACTCTATTTGGAAGCATAGGTCCAGAATCTATTGTGAAACTGCAAGCAGCCCAGGGAGAGATGGTACCATCACCCCGTGGGGAAAAAAAGAGAAAAGGTGGCTGGGCGCGGTGGCTCACGCTTGTAATCCCAGCACTTTGGGAGACTGAGGTGGATGGATCACGAGATCAGGAGATGGAGACCATCCTGGCCAACATGTTGAAACCCCGTCTCTACTAAAAATACAAAAAATTAGCCAGGCATGGTGGCTGGTGCCTGTAGTCCCAGCTACTCAGGAGGCTGAGGCAGGAGAATCACTTGAACCCGGGAGGTGGAGGTTGCAGTGAGCTGAGACTGCACTACTGCACTCCAGCATGGGTGACAGAGTGAGACTCCGTCTCAAAAAAAAAAAAAAAAAAGAGAGAGAGAGAGAACAGGCAAAGACTAGACCACAGCTCAGAGGCCAGCCCCCTCATCTTACAGATGGCGATTCTGAGCTCCAGAGAGGGACAGAGGCTGCTCAAAGTTCACATGGCAAAATAGTGGTGGAACCAAGGCATGGTCACTTAGGATTCCCAGCCTTTAGATTTACCCAAAGCAGCTGCTCAGCCCAACCTCCCAGCTTTCAGGGTGCTGCTAGTTAGTTTCCCCAGAAAGACATCTACTCCTTTAAATCCAGGCTTCCTTGACTTTCTTGTGAAATTCTAAGGAGTTGCTTATCAGGAACTTCCTACAGTAAACAGCCTGTCCAACACAATCCTAAGATAAGTGTCAAACCCAGCCCAGCCAGCCCTATGTCCTCCTCTGCAAAGCAGGGATAATGAGTACCTTGCCTATCTCACAGGGCAGTTACCGAGTTGAAATGGTGCAACCTCGCTTTCCCAACTGTGGTATTTTGGGGTTTTGGGGGGACAGGGTCTCACTCTATCACCCAGGCTGGAGTGCAGTGGCACCATCACAGCTCAAGCAATCTAGCTAATTTTTTGGTAGAGACGAGGTCCCCCTACATTGCCCAGGGTGGTATTAAGCTCCTGGCCTCAAGCCATCCTCCCACTTTGGGCCTCCCAAAGTGCTGGGATTACAGGTGTGAGCCACCATACCCAGTCTGCTTTCTCAGCATTAGACCAGACAATGCTATGGAACTTCCCACACTCCCCAGCTCGGGCCCCTCCCGTCACACTGAAGATAAAACCTAACGGCCCCGGCATGGTGGCTCCCACCTGTAATCCCAGCACTTTAGGAGGCTGAGGCAGGCGGATCACCTGAAGTCAGGAGTTCAAGACTAGCCTGGCCAACATGGCAAAACCCTGTCTCTACTAAAAATACAAAAATTAGCCGGGTATGATGGCAGACACCTGTAATCCCAGCTGCTTGGGAGCCTGAGGCAGGAGAATCACTTGAACCCAGGTTGCAGTGAGCCAAGATCACACCACTGCACTCCAGCCTAGGCAACAGAGCAAGACTCTGTCTAAAAAAAAAAAAGCCAACGTCCTTTCCATGGCTTCACGCCACTCTCCCAACCCCATATCCCATCCCACCCCCCATAGTCCCATGGCTGTCCTGCCCTCCCCTCACCAAGGTGTCTGCTTAAACTCCACGACCTCAGAGAAGCCTTCCTCAACCCACCTCGCAAACTGGCAGCAACCCTATCTGTCCCCTTACTTTGCTTTATTTTTCTTAGCGCTTACCACTACAGGCATAGCCTACATGTCTGTCTTTACGTAGTCCCTGCTAGCGTGTCAGCTCCAGGTGGACAGGGACCTTGCCTGTGCTGTTATCTGCAGCATTCTCAGCACCTATACATAAAAAAAAAAGCAATTAACATGTATGGAGCCCTGACAATGTGCCAGGCACAGTTCTAAGCATTTCAGACAGTAACTCATGTAATCCCACAATCTGAGGGAGGTACTATTTTAATCCCATTTTACAGATAAGGCAAGTAAGGCACAGAGACATCAGAGACATTCATTCACTTGACTGAGGTCACAGCAACAGGAAGTGTCGCATCCAGGATTCACACCTGGGCAGGTAGGCTTCAAGGACCTACAAATTTTTTTTTTTTTTTTTTTAAGACAGGGTCTCACTCTGCCACCCAGGCTGGAGTACAGTGACTCAATCACGGTTCACTGCAGCCTCGACTTCCTGGGCTCAAGCAATTCTCCCACCTCAGTCTCCCACAGTGCTGGGATTACAGGCTTGAGCCACCACGCCAGGATGGACCCACAATTTTGGGTTCTGTGCTTGTTCATCTATAATGATAATTAATGAATGAGAACAAATAAAGAGAACTCAAAAAGACATTCCTTCTCTACCCAGGCTGGTCCTAGCTCAGCCAAACCACATGTTCTGTCCTGATTAAAGTAAAGAAATGGGCAAGAGGAGCTGCAAGCCTGGCCCATGCTGACTGGTTACCATATCAGGCAGGTGGCTGCCCTTGGTTGCTCCAAATGGACCCCCTCAAACAGAATCATCTGGTGCCTCCTCTGTCTCCAGATAGGCGGTGAGCTCTGGGAAACAGCAGTGCTGGATCTGGTCCCTCGGGCTCAGCACCAGCCAATGTCCAATGCCTATGAGAGGAAGGAGCCAAAGCTGCCCCCCTCTCCCAGCACCGAGTCAATTGCCTGCTCTCGAAGTGGGTTTATTCCAGTTTCCATGATCCACACGCCGGCTCAGCTCATGTTTCATACATTAACATCCCAACCAGATTGGTGCTGTTACTATCCGCATTGTATATATAGATGGGGACTCAAGCTCAATGCAGCCCCAGCCTCTGCTAAGGGGATGTTCAGTAAACGTGAACATCCCCAGCAATGGCGCCATGAGTGAATACCAGAGCTGCTGGGGCTGCAATGGCCTCTGTGCAGGAAACACAGGGCACAGGCAAGTTGAAGGAAGACACATTTGCCAAGGAGAGGCAAGCATTAGAAGAACCCACAAGGAGAGGCACTAGCGGGAAGCTATGGGGCCACAATGGTGGTGTCAGGGAGAATCTACCAGAAGGCGAAGGGGAGGAGGGAATACACACCTGGCCTCACTTTCCTCCCATCCTCCAGTCTCCTGATGAGATGGGCTCGTTCCCTTGGCCCCCTTCATAGGCAGGAACTGGAGTAGCTCATTTCACTCAGCCCGCCGCTGGCCACTCCTCATGGGAGGAAGCATGTAAGCAAGTGAGTGCGAGGACCGGAGGGAATGAATGCCGGAACTGGCCAGTCGCTCCTTTCTGGTAGGAGCAGGCTCTGTGCAGGCCCCACAGCAGCATCCAAGTCCCTGCCTTCTCAGCACGCAGATTCTTATCTGGCGTCCAGGAAGAATCAGGTCACACGGATGGATTGAAAGATGATGAATGCAGAAGACTTTATTGAGCAGTGAAAGGGGCTCCCAGTGGAAGGGGAGCTGAAAAGGGGATGATGCAGGAAGAAGGTGATCTTTCCCTGAAGCCACGCCATCTGAAGTCAATCACGTCTATCCATGGTCTCTGATGCTCAGTTGCTTCTCTGCTCAGGTGCTTGTTATCTCCGCCAGTCAGCCGTTTGTGTCACTCTGCCAGCTGAAGTCTTTTTATGGGCACAGGACAGGGGCATGGCAGGCCAAAAACGCAACATTTGGGCAGAAAAATAGGGTCAGCTGTTTTCACTTAGGGCCGCAGTTCCAGGCTTCAGGGTGGGGCTTAGCCGGGAGCCTGGCCATTCTGTATCACTGCTAGTGCTCTCCCATGGCCAAACCCTGCTGGGAGCCTCAGGGAAAGGGGTCCAGGAATGTGTGTGTAGGAGGCAGCCTCCCAGGGCACAAAGCAGGGCAGAGGGGGGAACCGGAGGGGTGGATGGAGACTAGCCAGCACATTGCTGGTCTCTCTGCTTCTAATCCATCTCTCTCCAGCCATCCCCCCATGTAGCCAAGGCAAGGGAGCTTCAGAAGGAGCCCCCCGCCTCCTGGTAAGCAGTCCCCACAACTGCACTTTCCAACCTCCTCTCTCCCCAGCACCTGGTGACATCATTCCAAAAGACAAATCTGGCCATATCCCCCCACCAGTGAAACCTCTTCAGCGAGTCCTTTGTCCCGTTGTCTGCCTTAGCAGGACAGTGGCCATCCTTTGGACCTGGCCACTCCTCAGCCTCATTTCCTGCCACGGCCCCAGGCCAAGGGCAGGCTTGGCTGATCCCTGGCTCCCTCAGGCCTCTGCTCCCAGGTTACCTCTCCCGGTCCCCTCCCTGATCCAAAAGGGCACTTCCATCCCTTGGTCCCCTGTGTCCAGCTTCATTTTCTTCATCCCTGTCTGATATTATGTTTCTTTTCTTCCTACCCACTACGTAAGCTTCATTTTAGCAGCCACTGCATCCCCGCAACTAGAGCACAATACATACTTGTTCCTTCAAGCATCAGGAGGTATCAGGATATATTTAAGGTATTTAAAGCTGGATGGGATCCGCAACGAGGGAGTTGGAGAGGGAGAAGAGGTGCAAGGACTGAGCCCTGGGCCCCCTCATCAGTCAGACGTTGATGAGATGAGGAGGAACCAGGCAGGAAGGCAGAAGGGGTCCCTGAGATGGCAAGAGAGTCAAGGGGTGTGGGCTCCTGACAGCCAGGCAAGGAAAGACTTCCGAGGAGCGGAGATTGATCACTCGGGTCAAATACCGCCTGCCTGTAGGAGAAGTGAGATGGGGACTGAAGCTGATCATTGAATTTAGCCGTATGGAGTTTCATAGAGACCTGGTCAAAAGACAGGTTGAGTAGAGTAGGGGGCACAAGTGGTGGGCACATGAGAAAATGGGAGAAGACAAATTGGAGACCTGAATATGCTGTTCTCCGGGTGTTTTTGCTGTAAGAGTAGCTGAGAAATCTGACAGCTCCTAGAGGAAGAATTGTGAGCAAGGTTTCTGTTGTTAATTGTGGTTAAATACACATAACAATTTTTTTTTTTTTTTTTTTGAGGTGGAGTTTCACTCTTCTCTCCCAGGCTAGAGTGCAATGGTGCGATCTCGGCTCACTGAAACCTCTGCCTCCCAGGTTCAAACAATTCTCCTGCCTCAGTCTACCGAGTAGCTGGGATTACAGGCGCCTGCCACCACACCTGGCTAATTTTTGTATTTTTAGTAGAGATGGGGTTTTGCCAAGTTGGTCAGGCTGCTCTTGAACTCCTGACCCCAGGTGATCACCCACCTCCGCCTCCCACAAAATTTTATCATCTTTTTGTAGTTGTTGCTCTTTTCTGGCTTTTGTTTAAAAGTTCTCATCTTAACCATTATTAAGTATAATTCAGTGGCGTTAAGTAATTTCATATCATTGTGCAACCATCACCACCATCCATCTGCAGAACTCTTTTTTTTTTTTTGGACAGGGTCTTGCTCTGTCACCCTGGCTGGAGTGCAGTAGCACAGGTCACTGCAGCCTCAACTTCCTGGGCTCACGCGATCTTCCCGCCTCAGCCTCCTGAGTAGCTGGGACCACAGGCGCATGCCACCATGTCCAGCTCATTTTCAGAGACGGAGTCTCCCTATGTTGCTCAGGATGGTCTTGAACTCCTGAACTCAAGCGATCCACCCACCTCGGCTTCCCAAAGTTCTGGGATTACAGGCATGAGCCATCATGCCTGGCCTAGAACTCTTCATTTCAAAAAACTGAAACTCTGCACCCATTAAACACTGACTCCCCATTCTCTCTTCTCCCGGCTTCTGGCAACCAACATCTATTTTCCATCTCTGTGAATTCTACTACTCCAGGTACCTCATGTACGGGAAACATACAGAATTTGTCCTTTTGTGACTGGCTTATTTCACTTAGTTTAAGGGACAAGGGATCCTTGTCCTCAAGGAACATCCATGTTGTAGTGCATGTCAGAATTTCCTTCCTTTTTAAGGTTGAATATACCACTTTTTTTTTTTTTTTTTTAGATGAAGTCTCGCTCTGTCACCCAGGCTGGAGTGCAGTGGCACGACCTCAGCTCACTGCAACCTCCACCTCCTGGGTTCAAGCAATTCTCCTGTCTCAGCCTCCTGAGTAGCTGGGACTACAGTCATGTGTCACCACGCCAGGCTCATTTTTGTATTTTTAGTAGAAATGGGGTTTCACCATGTTGGCCAGGCTGGTCTCGAACTCCTGACCTCAGGTGATCCACCCGCCTCGGCCCCACAAAGTGCTGGGATTAAAGGTGTGAGCCACCGCACCCAGCCTGTAGATCACATTTTGTTTTTCCATTCCACCTTTTGGACACCTAGGTTGTTTCCACCTTTTGGCTATTATTAACAGGGAGCACTGCTGTACAAATATCTGTTTGAGACTCTGTTTTCAATTCTTTGGGGTAGCACCCAGAAGTGGAGTTGCTGGATCAGATGGTAATTCTATGTTCCATGTTTTGAGTCGCTGTCACGCTGTATCCCATAGCAGTTGGACCACTGTGCACTCTCCTCAGCGACACACAAGGTTTCCATCTCTCCACACTTTCACCACTTACTAATTTCTGGGGTTTTGATAGTAGTTGTCCTAATGGGTGTGAGGTTGTTTCAGAAATGGGAGGAACCTCAATGTGTCTATATGCAAACAGGAAAGATCCCGGAGCCAGAGAAATTGATGCTTAAGGAAAGAGACAGGAGACTCGCGGAAGCAACGTCCTTGAGCCAGGAGAGATGCTAAGATCCCGTGCAGAGGAGGAGCCATCCTCAGACCCAGTCACGGCAAAGGCCAGGGTTGTGAGCACAGACGCAGGGTGAGAGGGTAGATGTGGTGGGGCAAGCATGAAGCATTCTCTTGTGTTTATTTTCTCAGTGAAATAGACAGCAAGGTAACCAACTGAAGGTAAGGGTGGGGTGAGGACAGAGGCTTGGGGATAAAGGAGAACACATGAAATAGTCCATCTAGAAGAGTGGGGTGAGGGGTGGTGGCTCATCCCTATAATCCCAGCACTTTGGGAAGCCAAGGTGGGAGGATCACTTGAGCCCAGGAGTTTCAGGCTGCACTGAGCTGTGATTGCGCTACTGCCCTCCAGCCTGGGTCACAGAGTGGTACTCAGTCTCAAACAAAAACCTCAATTAATCCTTTTATTTAAAAGATAAAATAGGCTGGGCGAAGTGGCTCACACCTGTAATCCCAGCACTTTGGGAGGCCGAGGTGGGTGCATCACCTGTCAGGAGTTCAAGACCAGCCTGGCCAACATGGTGAAACCCCTTCTCTACTAAAAATACAAAAATTAGCTGGGCATGGTGGCATGCGCCTATAATCCCAGCTATTCGGGAGGCTGGGGCAGGAGTATCACTTGAACCCGGGAGGTGGAACTTGCAGTGAGCCGAGATCACACCACTGCACTCCAGCCTGGGCGACAGAGCTAGACTCCATCTCAAAAAAAAAAAAATTAATAAAATTAAAAGATAAACAGAAAGAGTGGGAGACTGAGTGAAGAGGAGCTGGTAGGCTGCATAACCAAGGGTTGTCTTTGCCTCTGCAAAGATATTGATGTCTGAACTCCTGAAACCTGGCCAAGATGCTAAGACAAGGAGAGTGTCCTGGATTTTCTGGGTGGTCCATTGTAATTACAGGTGTCCCTATAATTGGGAGGCAAAGGGAGATCTGACTTCTGAAGAGACTCCGTTGCTATCTCTGAAGATGGACAAAGGGGCCGTAAGTCAAGGAATGCAGGTGCCGCTGGAAGCTGAAGGCAAGGAACCAGATTCTCCCCTAAAGCCTCCAAAAACAAATTCCCCATTTGAGCCTAGCAGGCCTGGCGACACCTTGCTTTTATACTTCTGACTCCCAGAGCTGTAGGAGAATGAAATTGTATTGTTTTAAGCCACTGAGTTTGTGTGGTTTGTGTATAGCAGCAACAGGAACTAATATATCGGGGAGGGGACCTGTTGTCACTGCTGGGCAGCAAGAAGGACCCCCATAGAATTTATTCTTTTTTTTCCATCCCCCAGGCTGGAGTGCAGTGGCAAGATCTCAGCTCACAGCAACCTCTGTCTCCTGGGCTCAAGCAATCCTCCCACTTCAACCTCATGGGTAGCTGGGATTCCAGGTTCATGCCACCACACCCAGCTAGTTTCTGTATTTTTTTGTGGAGATGAGGTTTCACCATATTGCCCAGGCTGGTCTTGAATTCCTGAGCTCAAGCAATCTGCCCACCTCAGCCTCCCAAAGTGCTGGGATTACAGGCGTAAGCCACCGCGCCCGGCCAAGTCTAATGATCATGAAATGAAAATGCGACCAGCCAGCATGGTGGAATGCCATCATCCTGCCCCATCCAGGTGCAGACGTGCAGGTGTGGCACAAACAGAGAGCTGGGTTCAACCAGAGAGAGAATAACAAACCAGGAGAAAGTGTCGTGGGTGCACACAAAGGAGAAAACATAACCAACAGGTGCAGGTGCCAGTGAGGGAGCAAGACGGGAGAAAGTAGGGGTGGGGGAAAGTGGGATGCTTGAAATTGAGATTAGCGTGCAGTTATCAGTAATGCCAGGGTCTAAGGCGTTGGCCTGTGTACATCCCGAAGGCCACATCCGCCTCCTGCCCATTCTTTTACGTCCTGTGCACAGCTGTTTTCACACTACAACAGCACAGTTGAGTGGTTGTTGCAGAAACTGTAAGGCTTGCCAAGTGTAAAATATTTATTCCGATCAGGCGCAATGGCTCATGTCTGTCATCCCAGCACTTTAGGAGGCCAAGGCCGGTGGATCACTTGAGCCCAGGAGTTCGAGACCAGCCTGGGCAACACAGGGAAACCCCCCAAAAAAATAAAAATTAAAAAAATTTAAAATTTGGCTGGGCATAGTGGTCCATACCTGTAGTCCCAGCTACTCAAGAGGCTGAGACTGGAGGTCCGGGCTGCAGTGAGCCACGATCACATTTCAGCTTGGGTAACAGAGTGAGACCTTGTCTCAAAAAATTAAAATAAATTTGCTCCCTGGCTCTTTATGGAATAAGTGTGGGGAGCCTTGGTCAAGGGTTGAGTGACTGAGACAGGCTGGAGGACAGGACCACAGAGGAGAGGAGGGCGAGAAGCCAGGAGGCGGGGCCTTCCATCAATCACAGATCCTACAATCACCAAGAATGAAAATGGTCCCACTGAGGGAGTCACAGGAGCTGGAGTGACGATGGTGACCCAGGGGGTCAGCGGAATCAATACACAGGCCAAGGTTTCTCTCCCCTCCGAGGCTTTCTTTTAATTAATTTTATTTATTTATTTATTTGGAGACAGATTCTCACTCTGTCACCCAGGCTGGAGTGCAGTGGCCCGATCTCAGCTCACTGCAACCTCTGTCTCCTCGATTCAAGCGATTCTCGTGCCTCGGCCCCCTGACTAGCTGGGATTATAGGTGCATACCATCATGCCCTGCTAATTTGTTGTATTTTTAGTAGAGATGGGGTTTCACTATGCTGGCCAGGCTAAGGCCTTTAAACTCAGAACTCTTTTTGCCTGACAGTTCCCTGCAATCCTTTGTTCTGGAAAACTGCTGCTCATGCCTCAGGAGGAGGTCAGAGGTCATCTCCAGAACCCTGTTCTAACCTCCTACCTGGGCCCAGGGATGTCCTCTGGGCCCCCAAAGCCCTGTACTGGTCTGAGCATCCCAGGGGCACCCACTCTCCCTGAGTGGGGTCCCCAGGAGGGCAGAGCCTGGCTGCCTAGGCTGCTGGGGATCTGCAGAGACCCCATCCCGGTCCTGAGAGCAGGCCCAGGAGACCTGGGGGATGAGGGCATGAGACCAGGGCACACTTGGAACCCAGCCAGCTGTGTGGTCCTGAGCAGGAAGTTCTCTTATTGTTCACAGGCTTGAGAGGGCGGCTGTAACAGGGGTCCCTCTGTGGTCCAGTCACAACAGGGGCCAGCCAGACCCCAGGGACCATGACGCCATCTCCCCTTACACAGGGGTGGCAGACAAGCAGGACCGTGGACAAACCCAAGCCCAGACCCCAGGCAGAGCCAGGGGTCCACGTGTAAAACAAACAGGTTTATTGATAAGCAGGAATGCTGTCCAGCATACAGTGCAAACTTTCATTGTCTCGGGATCAACACACGCCAGGGAACCAAGGCTCCACAGAGTCTCCAAATTCATCGCTTCCCGGCTCTGCCCGGTGATGCCAAGGAAGCCTGAGGTTCTCCCAGGACTGTCCACCAGGGGACAGGTGCACTCCATCACGTCCTCGTGTGGGTCCAATGTGGGCAGAAACATGGCCAGCCCCGGCAGTCTGACTTTTTTTTTTTCTTTAAGAGACAGGGTCTCACTCTGTTGCTCAGGCTGGAGTGTAGTGGCGCGATCATAGATCGCTGCAGCCTCAAACTCCTGGGCTCCAGTGATTCTCCTCTCAGCCTCCTGAGTAGCTGGGATTACAGGTGCATGTCACTGCAGCCAGCCAGTCTTACATCTTGATTCCAGGGTGGAAAACCCTTCTTGTCTCCATGGTAATGGCTGGGCTCTCCCACCCTCCAATAGTTCAGCTGCCAAGCTCAAGTCCAGTGGAATTTATCAACAATTTATCACCCTGCCCCTGCTCTTCTAGATAATTTCATGCCTTCTCCTTTATCCCCATGCACCTGAGACTGAGCCAGCCTTTCCAGGAGCCCCTCAACCTGCTTCCTCCCAGAATCCGGGCAAGGCTACACTGGTTTCCCCTCTGCAGGGCCCTGGGCATGTTTGGGGGAGGGGAGGGGGAAGGCTGACTCTAATGGGGAGGAATCTCAGCTTCAGCGGCTTCAAGGCAGGCCATTCAACTTACTGACTTTGGCTACACACACCCACAACATGCAACACAGACGCAGACACAAGACTGGCATTTGGGATCACACTGGCCATGTACCAAAGTGGCGGGGCAGCCCGCTTGGGGCCCGGGAATTGAAGGTGGGGAATGGGGAAGAGGAACCCATCTCTCTGGAGGGAGGAGGAGGGTCTAGGCTGAGGTAGGAGGAGAGAGATGGCTACGAGGACTCAGTCATCTCTAGTTCCTGAAATTCCCTGAAAGGAGACGACGGTGTGGCCTAGGACATCACACCAGACAGCAAGGAAGGAGGAGCGGGGCTGCAGGCACACCGGAGTGAAGGCGGAGGGTGCAAATGGCAGGTGGGGGGTTGGATGTGGCTGGCAGAGTTTGGCTTTGTCATTGGCTTGTTGGTCTGAGTGGTACTTACTTTTTTTAAAAAATTGGCAGATTTCCAGTTAGAAGTGCGTTATCTTGCCCAGGCCACAGCACTGAATATGTTGGCCTGCCTGGGCCCTCCAGGCATCTGACTTTCACACCATGGTACAAAAGGACAAGTTAGCATTTGGAGGCGGTGCTTTTTTTTTTTTTTCTTTTGAGACAGACTCTCGCTCTGTCGCCCAGGCTGGAGTGCAGTGGCGTGATCTCGGCTCCCTGCAACCTCCGCCTCCAGGGTTCAAACGATTTTCCAGCCTCAGGCTTCTGAGTAGCTGGGACTCTAGGTGCCCGCTGCCATGCCCGGCTAATTTCTGTATTTTTAGTAGAGATGGGGTTTTACCACGTTGGCCAGGCTGGTCTCGAACTCCTAACCTCAGGTGATCCACCCGCCTCAGCCTCCCAAACTGCTGGGATCATAGGCATAAGCCACTGCACCCAGCCTGAGGTGATGCTTCCAAGCCTCCTGAGCTAACCTGAAGGACCCCGTTCCCTACAGGGCTGCCACCTCCTCCCTGCACAGAGCCCCGGGACCGTCCCGCAGTCTCAGCCTCAGGCTGAAGCACTGTCCTCTCTTCATGGGTGACTCAGGCAGCATTCCCTCCTCTCCAGAAAGCCCCTCTGCAGAAAAGGATGCTGGGGTTTTCTGGAAGCCAGAGCTGGGTCAGAGCCCAGGGGGAGAAACAAACAAACAAACAAACAAACAAAAAACCCAAGGGCTCCAGAAGCCAGGCTCAAAGGTCCAGCTGGGTGGGACAGGTCACAGAGAGTCAGGGACTTGCCCCAGTATGCCCCAAACGTCCATGCCCAGCCAGTCCACTGAGAGGGACACACAGTGGCAGCAGAGGCTTTCCACAACTCGCTGCCTCTGCTCTTGGCCTGCAGAGGGAGGCTGCGGCTGTGGAGGGCACTAAAGGAACTTGGCCCAGAAAGAGCCTCAGAGTCCTAGTAGTGGGGGCCTGGAAGGACCAGGGCCCCTTCGCAGGGTCATCCTGCCAGGGCTCAGCCCGCCTTGGCTACAACACAGCCCACACCAGCCTGGTTAACTGGGCTTCATCCCAGCATCGGGCACTCCAAGGGGCAGGGGCTTCTCTTCAGTGCTCCCCAGCAGGGTCTCTGGCGTCTCCAGCTGTGACCGAAAGGCACATTCCTCCTTGGAGAAGGGGACCTGCTCGTCCTTCGGGGACTCCGAGGGGCTGGAATCTGTGTCCCCCATTGTGGAGCTGGCCTGGGAGGAGCACTGTGAGCTGTGGTCTGAGCTGCTACAGACGTTCACGATGCAGGTGACATTGACCTGGGTCCCATGGCCACCAGGGGAAGAATCTGCTAAGCACAAGATGGGGTGGGGGTCAGTTCAGGGGTCCAGGAGTGGGGCCCTGGGACCCCTGCCCAAGATGCAGATTCAGACACATGGGAAAGAGCACTGGGCCAGGAGCCAAGACCGAGATTCTAGCCCAGCTCTGCTGTGTGACCTTGAGCAAGTCACTTAACCTGCATGTGCCTCATTTTCCCCTCTGCTGAATAAGAATAGCATCACTACCTACCCAGCCCCAATCATCCCAGAGATGGGAGGAGCCAATTATATAAAACAGATGTCTACCTGGGAGGCCAAGTTTGTAGGATCGCTTGAGCCCAGGAGTTCAAGACCAGACTGGGCAACATAGTGAGACCCTGTCTCTTCTTTTTTTTTTTTTTTTTTTTTTTTGAGACAGGGTCTCCAAAGAGTGCTGTGTCACTCTCTCGACTCACTTCGACCTCTGCCTCCCGGCCTCAAGTGATCCTCCCACCACAGCCTCCTGAATAGTTGGGACTACAGGCCACCGCACCCTGCTAATTTTTTGTAGAGACGGGGTTTCACCAGGTTGCCTGGGTTGGTCTCGAACATGTGACCTCAAGGGATCTGCCTACCTCAGCCTCGCAAAGTGCTGAGATTACAGGTGTGAGCTACCATGCTCAGCCTCAAACTTAACTCTTGATTCTACTCCTATCTCCCATCCAACCCTCTCCTCCTCATCACAGTTCTCATTGCTGCCACCCACCCAGCTGCTTGGGCCCAGAGCCTTGGACCCATCTTTCTCTCTCATATCACACACCCATCTGTCATTTCTGCCTTGTCTCCCTTCAAAAGATGACTTCTGGGCCAGGCACAGTGGCTCACGCCTGTAAACCCAGCACTTTGGGAGGCCAAGACAGGTGGATCACCTGAGGTCAGGAGTTCGAGACCAGCCTGGCCAACATGATGAAACTCCGTCTCTACTCAAAATACAAAAAAAAAAATTAGCCAGGTATGGTGGCAGGTGCCTATAATCCCAGCTACTCGGGAGGCTGAGGCAGGAGAATCGCTTGAACCCGGGGTGCGGAGGTTGCAGTGAGCTGAAATCACGCCACTTCACTCCAGCCTGGGTGAAAGAGCAAAACTCCATCTCAAAAACAAACAGAAAAACAAAAGATGACTTCTGCAAGGGTCACCCTGCCCTGCTGCTGCATGGTGCAGTGGGCTATGGAAGCCTCCCCACCACTTGCATCTGGATGGGTGTGAACAGCCTCCATCTGTCCTGGCTTCAATCCCACCCCTCTGAAATCTGTTTCCCATCAGCAGCCAGAGCTGGCCCTTGAACCTGGCAGATCACTTCCTTGGGGGCTCAAAAACCCACAGTCCTCTCACAGCCTACCAGGCCCTGTCTGATCTGGAGCCTGCCTTCTCCCGCCCCCTCTCCTGCTGCTCCAAGACCTTGATGGGGTTCCTTCCAGCCACACTCCCCACCCCCTGCTACAGCCCCTTGAGCCCTTCAGGTCCCCTGGGCCTTTGCACAGGCTGCTCCCTCAGCCTAGAGAGCTCTTCTCTAGTGCTCAGGCCTTAGCTCAAAGGCCACATCCTCCACGAAGCGCCCCCCCACCCCCTGGCCTCCCTCTCTAGAGACATTTACTTCCCATCCTATCTACCACTCTCTGGGTCCCTCCCCATTTCTGTGATCTCCTGATCTCCAGGGCCCCCAGCTCCTGGGGTCCCCAGCCAGACTCTGAACCCGGGAGGATAGGGACTTTTTTTTTTTTTTTTTAATAGAGACGGGGGTCTTGCTATGTTGCCCAGGATAGTCTCGAACTCCTGGGCTCAAGTGATCCTCCTGCCTTGGCCTCCTGAAGTGCTGAGATTACAGGCATGAGCCACCTTGCCTGGCCAGACCAGGGACTTTTTGATCGTTCCCTGCTGTGTTCCTAGTGCCTGTAACAGGGACAAGTCTATGGGCTTTTTTTTATTGTTGTTGGTGGTGATGTTTTTAAGTGAATTGATTACCAACATTTAAAATTCAGGTGTTTACATTTAAAAATCTGGATTTATGGCTTCCCTTGGGAGCCAGATGCAGGAGATCCGGCCAAGGAGAGCCCAAGGTTTGCCTCACCTTCCTGCCCAGCCCCTGTGGGCAACTGAGTTTTCTAACTGGTTGGGGAGGCACTGCATGGTGGGTTTGCTGAGATGAATGTGAGGGGACTGGCATACATTAGCCCCCTCAGAAAATGAGAGTTGCTGCTGCTGTTGCTGCAGGGGCCTGCTGAGTGCCCTCACCCCAGCCTGGTTCCCCCTAACTCCAACTACTCGGGTAGCCGGGAGGCGGATGGAGCTGGCAACCTGCTGTGCTCAAAACAGCCCCAAGCAGGTGGTGGGGGAGGAGGGTTGAAATCACAGGGCCGGAAGGAAATTTCCACCCTGAGCCTCCACAGCACCCAAATGTCACCCAAAGTCACCATGGCCTTTGCATATTAAGCATGAGACATTGCGGGGGTGGATGGGGGACCACGAAGGGGCACAACCCTGGGGTTTACAGGTTCCCACAGTGGAGGGAGGTGTTAGGGGTGGGAGGGAGAGAAGGAGAGGACAGAGGCCAGGGAAACGGGCTGGGGGACTCGGGAGAAGGAGCACAGAGCAGAAGGGGCAGAGGGGAGAGGGGAAGGCAGACATGGTCAGGGCTCCACCCTGGCCCAAGGAGCGAGCCACACCAGGTGTAGCTAAGAAATCAGAAAGATGAGCCGCACATGTTGGCTCACGCCTGTAATCCCAGCCCTTTGGGAGGCCGAGGCAGATGGATCACCTGAGGTCAGGATTTCAAGACCAGTCTAGCCAACATGGTGAAACCCTATCTCTACTAAAAGTACAAAAATTAGCCAGGTGTGATGGCACATGCCTGTAATCCCATCTACTCGGGAGGCTGAGGTGGGAGGATCACTTGAACCTGGGAGGCGGAGGCTGCAGTGAGCAGAGAAGTAAGCGAAGACTGCGCCACTGCACTCCAGCCTGGGTGACGAGCGAGACCCCATTAAAAAAAAAAAAATCAGAAGAATCCAAGAACTGGGCAAAGACTAAGAGTTTATAATTGGAGCACACTCATTCATTCATTCATTCATTCAACAATGTGTAGGGCCCCTGCTCTCTTCCAGGCACTGGCCCAGGCCCTCCCACAGGGAGTTCTCAGGCTGGAGTGAGGGGCACTGATGAGACCTCCCACCGAGGAGGCTGGGGGCTGTGATGGGGCAAACAGAAATGGGCACGTCAGCTCCTGTGGGCAGTTGGGCACAGGTAGGAATGGGTGTGGCAGGCAGGGGTGGCATGAGTGCAGGCAAGAGGCAGGGGCTCAGTGAGCTGGCGAGCAGCTGGGGGTGAGTGAGCTGGAAGAGGGCTGCGTGGTGGGGGCTGTAGCCATCAGTCCCCACCTGGAGGCGGCCCAGAGGGAGCCTGGCCCTGGTCTGGTGCCCAGCTGGGCACGTCACCCATCTCTCACCAGTCCTGGCAAGGACGCGCCATACCTCACCTCTAGGTGAAAAAAACAAGGCTTGGCAGGGTTAAGCATCCCACCCAAATTCTTATGGCACCAGAGTGGCCGGGCAAGTATCTGAGACTGACCCAAGTTCATGGTCATTCCCTGAATTCTCACTGGCTGGCACTGCCAGGTAAGAGGGAGAGAGGCACAGGCCAGCAGACCCTGTACAGGGGCCCCTCCAGTGTGGGCCCTAGAGTCGCCAACAGAGTGACATCTGTCATAGACCAGGTCCAGGGCACAATGCAGCCTGCATAAATGGGACATGATCCCCCACAGTCCCAGTGCCTCAGACCCAAAGAGACCCAGCAACAAACTGCAGTGAGTGGAGCCCTGGAGCCACCATTTCTTCATTCATATTCCAACCCCAGGGCTCTGGAGCCCGACAGCCTAGGGGTGAGTCTGGCTCTTCTGTTTACTAGCCATGTGCCCTTGAAGAGCTGTTTAACCTCTCTGGGGCTCAGTTTCCTCACCTGTAAAATGGGATAACAACAATAACTATCTCTTAGCGTTGACATGCAGGTCAATTTTATGCATGTAAAGTGCCCAGTATAGTGCCTGCTGTACCGTAGCCTTCCATAAGTAGAAGCGATTGTTATGATTAATTATTAGTAGCTGGGCCATGTTGGGCCTGCAGATACAGGGATGAATGAGATGATCCAGGCTCACCAGGTGTCCCACAGCCTGGCGTGGGAGCCAGGAGGAGAAAACAGTGTCTGTACATGCAGTCTGACAGTCCTGTCAAAGGGAGGCCAGGGCATGGTGAACCCGGAGGAGCAGCCAGGCCAGCTGGGGGTGGTAGCAGGGAGGAGGTTTCAGGAAACCTCCTCCCCCAGATACCGGGGACTTGGACAAGCTGGGGTTGTCCCACAGAAGGAAGGATTTTGAGGTGATAGGCCCAGCATGGGCAAAGGCGGGAGGGAACTTAGGTTCAGCGAACGGAAGGAAGTTCCCTGTGGCTCAGGCCTCGTCCCACCCCGCGGGGAGGCTCAGGAGGAGATGGCTAAGACAGAAACCAGGTGAGAAAGACCAAGGAGGCTTGGGATGAAGCCAGGTGTGCTCCCACTTCTTACCTGAGCTCCCGGTGCTGGCCCGGGCCTCCCCGGCCCCACTAGCCTTCTCCACGCCTGGTGCCTGTGGCTGATTCCGAGTGGGCACCCTTCTGTCCAACGCGCTGGCCGAGCTCTCCAGGGAGCTGCTGCTGGAGCTCGGCGCTGTGATCAGCAGGTGCTGCTGCTCGGGGCCTTGTGTACCCCGGGCCTTATCGGCAGGCAAGTGAGGCTGGATAGGCAGGGGGTGGTAAGGGAGAGCAGTCAGCCCACCAGCCAGCTCCTTCTTCCCCTCGTCCTTCCCACTGCCATCCACACCTCTTGCCATCAGCACTTCTCAGTTTACGTGACGTTTCTGCCCACCCTTGCATGTTCTTTCCACACAAGGCGCTTTTTGGGAGGTGTGATTCTCCGTGGTTTCTGTGTTTCTGTTACTAGCACCCAGCTGCTCTACTAGAGTGAGTGTCCTATGAGGGCAGAGACTACCTGGCCCTGTTCACCAAATAGTCTTAGAGGTGGGGCAGGATTTTCATCCTTATTTTGCATAAGAGAGTAGAAGGAAAGCAGCTTTCCCTCACCCCATCTGCACAGGGAGACATGGCCCAGCCTAGCAACCAAGAGTGTGGACTCTAAACCCAGACCCAAGTGCAAATCATGACTCTACCACTCACTTGCTGTGTGACCTTGGACAAGTTACTTAACCTCTCTGTGCCTTTTTTTTTTAATCTATAAAGGGAGAATAATAACCTACCTCATAGGGTTGTTGTGAAGATTAGATGGCTGAATATTTGTAAAGTGCTTAAAACAATGCCTATTACATAGTAAACTCCATACAAGAGTTTGTTAAATCAGAAGTAGGCAAATGATTGCCCAGGGGCCCAGTACAGCCTGCCACTAAGAATGGTTTTCACTTTTTTTTTTTTTTTTTTTTGAGACAGGGTCTCACCCTGTTGCTCAGGCAGGAGTGCAGTGGCCCAATCATAGCTGACTATAGTCCTCGATTTTCCAGGCTCAAGTGATCCTCCTGCCTCAACCTCCTGAGTAGCTGAGACCACAGGCACGCGTCACTGCTCCTGGCTAATTTTTTTGTTGTCGATTGTTTGTAGAGACAGGGTTGTGCTATGTTGCCCAGGCTGGTCTTGTACTCCTGGGCTCAAGCCATCCTCCTACCCTGGCCTCCCAAAGTGCTGGGATAACAGGCGTGCACCACCACACCCCACTGGTTTTCATGTTTTAAATGGTTGAAAAAAAATGTTTAAGAATAATTTGTGACCAGGCATGGTGGTTCGTGCCTGTAATCCCAGCACTTTGGGAGGCTGAGGCAAGCGGATCACCCGAGGTTGGGGGTTGGGGACCAGCCTGACCAACATGGCGAAACCCCATCTCTACTAAAAATACAAAATTAGCTGGTGTGGTGGCTCATGCCTGTAATCCCAGCTACTCAGGAGCTGAGGCAGGAGAATCGCTTGAACCTGGGAGGCAGAGGTTGTGGTGAGGCGAGATCGAGCCACTGCACTCCAGGCTGGGCAACAAGAGTGAAACTCCATCTCAAAAAAAAAAAAAAAAAAAGAATAATCTGCGACACATGGAATGATGTGAAGTTCAAGTTTGGGTGTCCAGTAGCACAATTAGATTGGAACACACCACTCTCAGTTGGGTGTGTGCTATCTATGCATGTAGCTGCTTTCTTGCTACAGAGGCGGGTTTGAGTAGCTGTCGCTAAGACCATACAGTCCACAAAGCCTGAAATTCCTACCATCTGGCCCTTTACAGAGAAAGCGTGCAGACCTTTGTGCTCAGTCAATCATTCTGGGGCAGAGAGCGCTCGCATCTGAGACCCTCTGCTGCACTGCCTCAGCCTCTTGTTCCAGAGTCCGCCCACAGGCTGCTCTGCAACTTCCCCTGATGTCTTCTTCCCATAGAATAATAAGAATATTATTAGCTGATATTTGAGTGCCACCCAATGCCATGCACTGTACCTACATCCCTCCAGACACTATCTATGTTGATTCTTCCAACAGCCCAGTGTTATCCTTGCTTTGTGGAAATTGAGGCACAGAGAGGTTGAGTTACTTGCCCAAGGTCACAGTTAGGACATACTATGGCTGGGCTAAATACCAAAGTGCCTTTCCTGGGTGTCTGGGGTTTCAGCTCTGGAGGCTCAAGGCAAGGTCCCCATTTCCAGACACCCACACTGGAGAGAGGCTGGAAATTCCTCTCCCAGGCTGTTGTCTGTTCCCACTGGCTGGCCAGGCGCTCACACCCTTGCCTTGGAATTCTAAGTGATTGTTTGCTGATCCCAGCAAAAAAGGAGATGGCACGGGCCACGTTCCCAACAGCTGCCCTGGCCCCTGGCCTGCCCAGGATGAAAACAAGGGTCCCAGGCAGAAAGAAGGCGGGTAGAGATGAGTTGAAGGGCTGATGGGGCTCGCCAGCACTGCAGCGGGAGGTGAAAGCAGGGGTGGAGTGAACAGCACAGGTGCCACTGCCCCCCAGGAAAGGCTGAGACCTCCTGCCTCCCTCCAGAGGGAGCTACAATTCCAGATGTGGTCTGAGAACAGATGCGAGTACCAGGGTCCTCTCTGTCCAATCACTGCAGCCCCCGGCTCCCATGGCTTCTCGGACACCTGAGCGCCACCTGCACCCTCAATTCCCCGAGGCCACAGCCTCTCACTCAGGACTGGAGGGATCCCGTGCAAGCCGTCCCCATGAGGCCACGGAGGCCCAGAGAAAGTGCGTCCTGTGCTCAGCATCACACAGCTGGTCCGTGGCAGGAGCAGGAGAAGCCCAGACCAGCTTCCCCAGGAACCCCCGCACCCTCCCTGGGCTGGGTCTCCCCGTTTTGGAGAGATGGAGGGCATTGCAAGTTCATGCTGAACCTCCGCCCAGGTGGTCTGACCCTGGTCGCTGCCCACGACCGCCCCCCAGTCCTGCTCCGAGCCTGGAAGGGGAGGAGAAGCAGCCAATTGTCACTCCTCACAACCCCACAAAAGGGGTTTTTCTGGCCTGTGCCCCATCTCCTCTGCTGGTGGCTACAGCCAGGCAGAACAAAAACCCCCAAAGGTCACGGCCACCTCCCTCCTCCCAAGCCACAAGTCGCAAAGTTCAAGCAGCCCCAGGTGGCGCAGAAGCAGGCTGAGTCCTGTTCCTTGGGCTGGGACCCCAGTAGGGCCGAGTACTGAGGAGCCACATTCAAAACACAGGATCCCAGGGCCGGGCACGGTGGCTCATGCCTGTAATCCCAGCACTGTGGGAAGCTGAAGTGGGCGAATCATGAGGTCAGGAGATCAAGACCATCCTGGCTAACACGGTGAGACCCCGTCTCTACTAAAAATACAAAAAATTAGCTGGGCAAGGTGGTGGACGCCTGTAGTCCCAGCTACTCAGGAGGCTGAGGCAGGAGAATGGCGTGAACCAAGCTTGCAGTGACCAAGATTGCGCCACTGCACTCCAGCCTGGGCGACAGAGTGAGACTCTGTCAAAAAAAAAAAACAAAAAAACAAAAAAACACAGGATCCCAGCCAGCCAGCCAGCCAGCCAGCCAGCACCCTCAGCTCCCAGCCCCTCCTGGCCCAGTCCCACTGGGCAGAAGCAGAGACCCAGCAGAGCCATGGGCCAGGTCCTCCAGGTTCCTGCTGGGTCCGTCTGTTTGTGTGTTCACAAGGCTCACACACCTGTGTCTACAGGCATGAGGGTGTGAAACGTGCACACGTGTGTCTATGTTGGGGGTATGTGTGCATATCTGTGAGTGACGTAGTGAGTGTGTGTGCTGGGGTGGCGAGGAGAGACACTCCTAGGTTTGTGTTCCAGGCCACTCTCATTAGCTGTGCCACACTGGGAAAGTTACTAACTTCTCTGGGTCCGCGATTCCTGGGCCATATAATGCGGGGCAAGAATCATACTGCCTGTGTGTGTGAGCATGGCTGGGCACAGTGCCTGGCATCCATTCAACACCCGATAAATGTTCGCGCCTGTTATCAGACATGGGTCCATGCACGAGTGTGTCCGTGGGGCTGATTGTGGGTAAGCTCACATATTGGTGTTTTCTTTTTTGTTTTTGTTTTTTTTTTTTTGAGACGGAGTCTCGCTCTGTCACCCAGGTTGGAGTGCAGTGGCGCAATCTCAGCTCACTGCAACCTCCGCCTCCTGGGTTCACACCATTCTCCTGCTTCAGCCTCCCGAGGAGCTACAGGCGCCCGCCACCATGCCCAGCTAACTTTTTGTATTTTTAGTAGAGATAGGGTTTCACCATATTAGCCAGGAGGGTCTCGATCTCCTGACCTCATGGTCCGCCCGCCTCGGCCTCCCAAAGTGCTGGGATTACAGGCGTGAGCCACCGCGCCCGGCCACATGTTGGTGTTTTCTAAACAAAGGGACGCCACTGTCTCCCATGCCCTGGACTTCTTTCTGTGGCAGGAGGAGCAGGTGGGTGCTGAGTCCACACTCTAAGCCCAGCAGCCCAGCTCGAGGACTCTCCCACTGGCCTCTTAGCAGGAATAGCTGCTGGTTGAGGAGTAGCGTGGGACACGGGCATAAACCTGATTCAAACCTGGGCTATGCCACTCACCTAATGATCTAACCCTGCAGGAAAAATGGAACCTCCCTGAGTCTCAGTTTCCTCCTCTGTAAAATGGGGGTGATGATGCTCCCTGCCCCACAGGGATGCGTGGGGACTCAGTCACAAATGGCCTGGCAGGGCTCAGCCAGGGCTGTGCTGGGACAAGCTCAGGCCTGTGCAGATTTCGTCCCAACTCCATATTCGGGAAGGTCTTGGGAGTTGGAAATTGGCTACAGTGGGAGTGTTTAGACCACAGAAATTAGCAAACACCACAAATCCAGGTTTGGGGTTTTTTTTCCGCGCTAGACACACCACTGGGGCACTCAACAAATACTTGAGGCACTCAACAAATACTTGAGTCACTCACATTCAGTGAACACTGAGAGCAACCGTGAAAGGAAAGGGGCCGGGCGTGGGCTCACGCCTATCATCCCAGCACTTTGGGAGACCGAGGCGGGCGGATCACTTGAGGTCAGGGGTTTGAGACCGGCCTGGCCAAAGCAAAACCCCGTCTCTACTAAAAATATAAAAATTAGCCAGGCATGGTGGCACACGCCCATAGTCCCATCTACTTGGGAGGCTGAGGTGGGATGACCACTCGAACCCGGGAGGCAGAGGCTGCAGTGAGCCAAGAGGGCGCCACTGCACTGCAGCCTGGGTGACATAGCTGTCTCAAAAAAAAAAAAAGAAAAAGAAAGAAAAAAAAAAAGGAAAAGGGAAGCAGAGGCTGCTGGGCCACACCCAGGACATCTTCAGTGCACAGAGGATTGGGAAACGCTTGGTGGGGAAAGGGAAGGCGACAGCTGGGCTGCTGCGGAAGAGCTTGGGGGAGACACCTGCTCTACGCACGCCACCAGGCGGCAACTGTCAGTGTCACTGAATTGAAGCTGGAGAAAGGGAGCAGTGAAACTCACTCGCCGGGGAATGAGGAAGTTTCCTCCCCACTGAAATATTGTAGGGCGGGGCAAAGAGCACTGAGATGGGAGTCCAGAGACACATTGTGGTATGACCTTGAGCAACTCAGGTTTCCTCCCTGCATCTCTTCTTGTCACCAAAATCAGGGGATGAAATCAATCTATCTGATTCCAAACACCTGGTGTAAGCTTCAGGCATTGGGCTGCCCAGGGCTGAGCTGTTCCCTCGAGCAGTGGTTCTCCACTAGGGGTGATTTTGCCTCCAGGGGACACTTGGCGATGTCTGGAGAATTTTTGATTGTCACCACTGGAATGGGAATGTGGCTGGCATGTAAGTAAATAAAGACCAAAGATGCTGCTGAATAGCACGGGACAGCCCTCGCAACTAAGTAAGATATTTTATTTATTTTATTTTATTTTTTCTTTTGAGATGGAGTCTTGCTCTATTGCCCAGGCTGGAGAGCAGTGGCATGATCTCAGCTCATTGCAACCTCCACCGCCCGGGTTCAAGCGACTCTCCTGCCTCAGCCTTCCAAGTAGCTGAGACTACAAGCACGCGCCACCATGCCTGGCTAATTTTTGTGTTTTTAGTAGAGATGGGGTTTTACCATGATAGCCAGACTGGTCTTGAACTCCTGACCTCAAGTGATCCATCTACCTCGGCCTTCGAAAGTGCTAGGATTACAGGTGTGAGCCACCGTGCCCAACCAAGATCTTTTTAAAAAATATTTATTTTATTTAATTTTGTTTAGGGATAAGGTCTCACTGTGTTTCCCAGGCTGGTCTTGAACTCCTAGACTCAAGCAATCCTCCCACCTTGGCCTCCCTTAAGTAAGATGTTGTCTCAAATATCCATGAGGTTGAGAAATTCTTTCTCTACCTGCCCCTGAAGTCGAGAAAACTCATCAGACTCTGTTTTCTCATCTGTCAAATTGGGTAAAAAACCTGCCCTGCCTACCAGGTGCAAGGCTGTGACAGACCCGTGTTCTGGCTCACCCCATACCCACTTCCAACCCCCCTCCCTTGTCCTCCTCCTCCATAGAGGCTGGAAAAGCAAAGCACCCTCTTTCTCAGCTTCCCTTGCAGCTAGGGGTGGTCATGTGACACAGTCTGGTCAGTGAGATGAAATAAGTCTACCCAGGGCTTCTGAGAAGGCGTCTGATTTACTGATAAGGGCACCATGGCTGACCTGGCCACCTGCCCCTTCTTCCCACCTCAGACTTAGAGGTGACATATGAAGTGATGATCACCATCTTATGACATGAGGCTACAAACAAGAGAACAAAAGTCAACACACTAAAGATGACAGAGCCTGGGGTCCTGCTGGCACCATGCAAGGGGACAGTGGAGGCCATTCCAGCAGACACCAACCCCTTGACTTCTTACAATGCAAGAAAAATAAAGCCCTTTTTTCTAAAGTCACCTGTAGGTTTGGGGTTACTTGCAGCCAAATGCCTTCCTGATGGAGAATGAATGAAATACTAGATATGACACTGTCAGTCTGTCTCTAACAAAAAGCCTTCACAGGCCCTACTTTATAAAACAGATCAAAGGTGAGTTGCTTTGGGAGGACCCAGGGCCCAGCCCCACAGCCTCTACCTCAAACCTGAGAGATGACCACTTCCCCCACGCCCAAAGGCCCTCTGTGGGACACTGGGCTACCCCGGAATTCAGTTTGAAAACCACTGCTGTCTGAGAAAGTGCTCTGTAAACACAATGGAGGCAAGGAGAAACATCATTGTCAGCTGACCGAATGGCACCACCCTGCAGGCTGGATGGAGCAGACATAGCACCCATCTCGTGGTAAGGAAGTAGCCATAGAGCAATTTCACATCTGCCCAAGGTTGCGCTGTGGGTCCACGACCACGTGCCTGCCACGAATGCCACGAAGGCGTCTGCTCTCTGCCGGAGTATTTCACACTCACAGCCTCTCTTAGTCCATAGAGGGCTGCCTGACTCCCTGGCCTTTCCTCCACCTCCCAGGGCTCTGCACACCTCCTGACACTGGACAGACCAACGACAGAATTCACTGCTTCCTCTGTGACAGCCCAGCCTGCAGGGAAGGAGACCGGGGGAAGAGGGGGAAAGGGCAGTGGAGACACTCACCACCTTGGCTTCTCTCTGCAGGCACGAGGGCTTCTCTATAAAGAGGAGAGGGGACAAGTAAGAGATTGACTTCCTCAGGCACATCTGTCCTAAGTAGGAGGGCAGTGTGGGGCCCAATAGAACCAGCAGAGAGGCCCAGCCCTGCGGGGAGCAATCACCTACCAGACAAGGTCCACAGAAGCCCCCACCAACTCTACCTGCCACCATCCCAACCATTCTCCAGTCCCCCATCTGTGCCATCCACACCTCCACTGAGGATGCACGTCCTTCCCTGCACAGACTCCACCCGTCGAGATCTTACCCAGCTCACAGACCACCTGCTGCAGGAAGTCCGAATCCCCCAGGCTTCCTGGATAGGAATCCTGAACTCCTACCCTTTGGAAAACCCTGAACACCTCTTGCCTTTTAGTAATTAAGTTAGCAGAGATGCCTTCACCCCAGGCCCTAAGCTCCCACAGAACAAGGACCCCCATATCCAGCTCTGTCTGACCCCTAAGGCTGTACCCAGTGCTGGACTCACAGGAGGCACCCCACAAAAGCTTCCGGAACAAGTGGATGAAGGAAGGAAGGATGGACTCTTACTTTTCACCTGGGTCATGATGACACAGTTCACCACTCCTATTATTAGTAGACCCAAGGCTGTCACACCCACAATCAGTCCTAGAAACAAAAGAGAAGCTCAGACAGCTACAGAAAACAAACTCAAATGTACCAGGGGCCAGCCAGGCAAGCCAGGGACCCAGGGTGCTTCAGGTCATTGCAAGTGAGGGGCGAGTCTAGGCCGGAGGTTCTCACATCCAATTACAAAGCAATCATGTCTGTGTGCCTCATTCAGCCTAAGGGCTACCAGTTTGAGACCTCTGGCTTGATGCAGTTCTAGCCGCAGAATGGAAGGCCCCGGAGATGACCTGGCCCAGCCCACTGTCTTCTTAGCCTAATGGGCTCATCAGAAACAGCAGCAAGGAGACCATCTGCATATTCAGGCGAATTGCTGACCCCATCTCTCCCCTATCCAGAGATTTTGTTTTGTTTTGTTTTGTTTTGTTTTGTTTTGTTTTGTTTTGTTTTGTTTTTGAGATAGGGCCTCACTCATCGCCCAGGCTGGAGTGCAGTGGCATGATCATAGCTCAATGCAGTCTCAAATTCCTGGGCTCATATGATCCTCCTACCTCAGCCTCTTGAGTAGCTGGGACAATAGGTACCATCCCACCCAAATAATTTTTTAATTTTTTTATAGAGATGGAGTCTCGTTATGTTACCCAGGCTGATCTCAAACTCTTAGCCTCAAGCAATCCTCCAGCCTCCTTGGCCTCCCAAAGCACTGGGATTACAGGCTTGAGCCACTGCATCTGGCCCACCCACTTAGGGATTTTGAATGATAGCACCAGGTGTGGGGAGAAAGCAGTCTCACTGCCACCTGTATCCCAAGACAGGGCACAGGGTCCAGCCCCCCATGGGTTCTCCGTAAAACTATGGGAGAGGAAGAAAGAGAGACAGAAAGACAGGCAGACAGAAGTAGTGAATGAACGAGCCTTCTTGTGACTTACCAACTGGAAGAGCGAAGTCACCAGTGCTCCCTTCAGCTGGGGGGCTGGGGCCCATCGGAAGCAGGAAGGAGGTGCTTGGAGCAGTGCTGGGACCTGGAGTTGGCTGCATGTGTTGGGATCGTGTGGACACTGGCTGGGGTAAGTGTACTGCCCCTGGGGCCATGCTCCGAGTGGGGGACGTGGACGTGCAGACTGCATCCATGCTTGCATTCCCAGGGATGGCCACCACATTACAGCTGGAGGAGGAGGAGGCTTGGTCAGGAGGCAGCAGAGGACAGAGTGGCTGGGCTCATTCACTAGTCCCAGCAGGCAGGATAGGAGAGTGACGATGTGTGCCCTCTCTGAGGACCGCCCCCTCCTGACCCTCCCCCACCTCCCACGCACCCACCCAGTCCTGCCTTCCAAGGCAAGGTCCTGCCCACCATGCTATTTATCCTGGGAGCCACCCTCAGATAAAGCAGTCTGGACAATGGTGGCTGGTGAGCTGCTCTGTGTCCTGGACCCACAGTCACCCAGGGACAGCCCCTCCCTGCTCCTCCAGAACCAAAGGACTCAGCTACTCACATCTGGTGGGGCCTGCAAATATCCGTGGATGAAGTCGTGTTGGAGAACGTCCCCGGGGTGCAGGGCTTGCACACCACGTCTGATGTTTCAGTTCCTTCAGGGAACAATCCAAACTTGTCAACCACTCAGACACTCTGCGGGACAGCTGGGCCTTGGCACTAGAGCCCTAGGAGAGGTCCGAGGGGCCCAAGGACCTCTGTCTGCACCTCCACCCCTTACACACACACACACACACACACACACACACACACACAGATGCCTGTACACACACGCACGCGATTGGGCTGTAGAGTTATGTGAGTTCATCTTCTTGCAGCATCACATAACTTTCCTAGCTTAGGGCTTGGTCTGATCCATCTCTGGGTCCCCTGGTTCCAGCACATAAGAGGTGCCTAATCAAGAGTGGCTGGCAGGAAGAATAAACGGTGGACAGGTGGACAGACGGATGGGCAGCAAGCACCCAGCCACCACTAACAGTGTTCCCTGCTGGACTAATTAATGGGTTGATGCCCGTGACACTGCAAGGATGTCTACAAAGGAGAGGCCCAAGGGCGTCCCCGAGGACCTGAGCCCCACCCCATACCTGATTTGGCCACGCCGAAGCCCGGGCGGCACTTGCGCAGCGGCGTGCACAGCCGGCACCCCTCCTGCTTGCTCAGCGCGCAGTACCAGCCGGGCCTGCAGGTGCAGACGCGGTTCTGTTCCCGAGTGCAGGCTTGAGTTTCCACCTGGTCTAGAGCAGCGAGAGGGCGGCAACACGGTCACGCCTGCCTCCGCCACACCCACGCTGCCCTCCCAGCCAGCCCAGCCCTCTCAGACAGCTCTGATCTCCAGGAGGCTGGTGGACCGCCTCAGCATGGGGCACACACAACACTGGCCAGAGTCCAGGAGCAGGACCGGTAGTCCTGCTACTCCCCGCAGTCCCGCTCCTCCCCACAGTCCTGCTCCTCCCCGAAGTCCCACTCTTCCCAGCAGTTTCGCTCCTCCCCCGCCGTCCCGCTCCTCCCCCGCAGTCCCGCTCCTCCCCCGCAGTCCCGCTCCTCCCTGCAGTCCCGCTCCTCCCCGCAGTCCCGCTCCTCCCCACAGTCCCGCTCCTCCCCGAAGCGCCGTTCCTCCCCACAGTCCCGCTCCTCCCTGCAGTCCCGCTCCTCCCCACAGTCCCGCTCCTCCCTGTAGTCCCGCTCCTCACCGCAGTCCCGCTCCTCCCCACAGTCCCGCTCCTCCCCGAAGCGCCGTTCCTCCCCGCAGTTTCGCTCCTCCCAGAAGTCCCACTCCTCCCCGCAGTCCCGCTCTTCCCAGCAGTTTCGCTCCTCCCCGCAGTCCTGCTCCTCGCAGCACGAGCATGCGCACCACTCTCCCACGCACCACCTCCTCAACCCTCACGTGGGCACAGTTCTCCCACCGCCTGCCCCGTGGGGCTGTGAAGGGGCTTTGGTGAGACAGAGGAGGAAAATGCCAGTGGTAGGGGTAAACAGCTGCACCTGTGCCACTTCCAACAACCAGCCTGGGGTAACTCCAGACAGCTGGAAGCCGAAGAGACTGGAGTTGCCCGGGGATGTTGGAGGCAGGGGTGTGAGGGCCCCGCTTTTCTCTGAACCTACTCACCAGAGCTACAGCGGGAGCCACAGCTCAAGCACTCGGGAACCCAGTTCCAGAGCTGGGTGTATGTGCTGTCCTCACAGGAGTCACACACGGTGTCCGAGGTCTTGGTACAGAAGACTTTTGCATGTTGGCCTGAGGAAACAAGGGCCAAAGGTCTCAGCTGGGCGGGGCTTCTGCCAGGACCCTGGGCTCATCCACTGTCCCCACAAAGTCCAGAGTTCTAAAGCCCAGTCGGGAAGGCTATTCTGTGGAGTTCCAGTTCCTCAGAATCATCTCTCATCTAGTATTGTACCAGCTATTACATCATTTCTGAACCCCTTCTGCTCAAAAATAGATTCCTCTCTGCTCTTTCCAGATGCTTGAACCTCCAGCACTGGAGACCTATTGTCAGTCAATCACACTTTAGTAAGAACTAGCTTGCCAGTTTCTTCCTTCTTGATAGATGGCTAACATTCTCCAGCTAGGGGCATGAATGACAGGGGCAACAGATAGTAAGAATGTAGTCCCTGGTATCCTATCAAGGACAAGAGCATGGGCCTGGAAAGCAGGCATGCCAGGGGCAGAGAACACCAACGGAAACCTTAAAAAAAAGTTGACCCAGTAACTGCTTTTTTTTTTTTTTTTTTTGAGACAGAATCTCGCTCTGTGGTCCAGGCTAGAGTGCAGTGGCACAATCTCGGTTCACTGCAACATCTGCCTCTCAGGTTCAAGCAATTCTCCTGCCTCAGCCTCCCAAGTAGCTGGGATTACAGGCACCTGCCATTATGCCCAGCTATTTTTTGTATTTTTAGTAGAGACGGGGTTTCAGCATGTTGGCCAGGCTGGTCTCAAACTCCTGGCCTCGGGTGATCTGCCCACCTCGGCCTCTCTAGTAACTTCTTAAAGAGACCTTTCCAGTTAATAAAAGAAAGAAGAGAGTCACTTTCCCTAGGGTGTCTTAAAATGGCTAGGGATGGTGACAGGTACTCATATGCCCACCTACGTCTCAAGGTAACGGCTGAAAGCCCTCCATTGGCTCCCAGACAGAATAAAATCTAAACTCCTTCCCATGATCCCTGCTCACTCCTTCCTCCTCCTCCCCCACCATACTTGCTTTCACTCATCCTAGGCCACACATGCTGGCCCTGCTGTTCCTCCAGCTCACCAAACAGGCTCCGACTTCAAGGCCTTCGCACATGCTGTTGCTTCCTCCTGGCACACTGTTCCCTGTATACGTGCATGACCTGCTCCCTCACCTCCTGCAGGGCTCTGCCCAAATGTCACCTCCTCAGAGAGACCTTCCCAGACCACCCTGTGTAAAACAGGATGTCCCGCTCTGTCTCCCCCGCTTTACCTGACCTTGTCATTCTACAGCACTTACAGACAGACAGGACCACACATGTCCTAATTTATCTGTCTGCGTCCACCATTAAAATGCAGACTCCAGGAGGGCAAGGGTTTTGTCTGCCCTGCTCTCTGTGTATTCCCAGCACTTAGAACACACAGCAGATACCTTATAAACATGACATGAATGAATACAGACACAAATGAATAGATGGAGGGCACTGGGAGTCAGGCTACCTGGCTCCACCAACTGTGGCTGGGCCTCAGGTCTACCATCTGTGAAATGGGTAAGCATTCACAGAGTCAGTCAAATAGGCACCGAGCGCGTACATGGCATTGAGCCACATGCTGGGGATTCGGCAGAAAACAAGCCACAATCTCTGCCCTGGAGGAGCACACAGTGGAGGCAACAGGAAGCGGGACCGGGCTGTAATCACACAGCGAGGAAAGAGCTGCCATAGGAACATCAGGGGCCAGTGAGAGCTCAAAGGAGGCAGCACTTGTCTTTCAAGCCGAGTGCTGCCTCCTCCGGGCAGCCCTCCCCGACTCCCCCAGGAGCTAATTTAGGCTCTTCCTCCCCCTCCTCCTCCAGCTGGGCAGTATGGGGCAGGCAGGCTTCCTGGAAGAGGGGACGTCTTCAGCTGAGGTCTAAAGGGCAAGTCAGAGTTAACCAGGGAAAGGGAGTTGGGAAGTGTGCCAGGAAGAGGGAACAGCATGTTCACAGGCCCAGAAGCAACAGGGAGCATGGGCCAGTGCATAGAACTAGGAGTTCAGTAAGAATCAAGGGCCATGTCCTTGCGCCCCAGCCCCTGTACACACATGCTCCTCCAAGGCATGGGCCCCGAGTCCCCCGTGGCTGCCCTCACCTGGTGGGCACTTGCTGCAGCACATCTGAGCTGTCTGGTCATAGTATTCTCTGAATCGGCATGTGCTCCCAGGCTCTGGGGCGTAGGGTGTAAATGCCACCTGGAAGGAAGAAGGGAAGACTGCCTTCAACAGGGCTGCCCCTGGGTTCTGCCATGCCTGATGCCCAGGTCCCTGCCCTGCAAATGTTTGGCCCTCCCCCTGCCAGGCTGCACTGATGATGGATGGGACCGTTTCTCCCCGAGGAGCAGGATACAGGAAGGAGAGCTCGTACCTTCTTTTACCTCCCCTGCCTCCCCACCTCAGTGTATCCTACTCATGTCTGCAGGCAGAAGCACTGAGTCTGCTGGCCTTCTCCAGTGCTGGGTGGCCCCTAACACTATATGGGACAGACATCCAGGAGACAGTGGCCTTGGTCACAGAGAATGGGGGTTCTCAGCACAAAGCTGCCCCCCGCCAAGGATACCTCTCCTTCCCTCCTGCACCTGAAACGTCCCTTTGTCTTTCAAGATGAGTGCTGCCTCCTCTGGGAAGCCCTCCCTGACTTCCGGAGGCTAATTCAAGCTCCTCCTCCTACTACTCTGGACTGTCTCTAAACATGGGTTATGACCCCTCTAATAGTCATCTCGTTGTTCTGGAATGGTTACTTGTTTGTCCTTCCACACCCTGTGGGTATGTATGTGCACACATGTGTACACATACACACTCATGTGATGCAGACAGCAGAGGTGGCAGCCTTGTCATCTCTAGACCCTCAATCTCTCACATGGGACCCACCGCAGAGCCGGTACTCAGCAGCTGAATGTTGGTTATGACCACGACAATTGTTGACATTTTTGAAGCACCGCCTAGGTACCAGGCACTGTTCTAAGCGTTTCCACTGCTCGAGTTGGTGGGTGCTATTGCACCCCACTCAGACCGCTGCTGCCAGCAGGGCACCTCTCCCCCAGCTGCTGCGGGTGTTGGCTGATAATGAATGCTCCACAGCCTCAAGGTGGGACCCACCCTGGTACAATTCATGGTCCAGAGCCACCCCCCTGGTGTCGGGCTGAAGCTGATGAACACGTCCCTGCTAGGCCCCCTCCCCTGCCCTGTCCTGCCTGCTTCTCCTGGGAGCCCTCCCTAGTAAATCACTTTCACAAAGATCCCTGCCTCAGGCTTTGCTTCTAGAAGACCCTACCTGAGACAAGTGTGTGGTCTCAGCAAGACTTCCCAACCACCCAATGAAGACGGAGACGGTTTCCCTACTGCTGCCATTTTATAGAACAGGAAACCGAGGCCTGAGAGGGCAAGTCACCTGCCCAAGGTCCCAGACCTGGTAAGTGACAGAGAAGGGTTTGGACCTTGGTCCTGTCTGACTTCACAGCTCACAGTCTCAAAGACTGTGCTGGATGCCTCCGGGAAGAGATGAACAATGTGATGAATGAAAAGAGAGAGAGGGCGGGGCGCGGTGGCTCACACCCGTAATCCCAGCACTTTGGGAGGCCGAAGCAGGTGGATCACTTGAGGTCAGGAGTTCGAGACCAGCCTGGCCAACATGGCAAAACCCTGTCTCTACTAAAAATACAAAATTATCCCAGCGTGGTGGCGTGTGCCTGTAATCCCAGCTACTGGAGGCTGAGGCAGGAGAATCCCTTGAACCTGAGAGGAGGAGGTTGCAGTGAGCTGAGATTGTGCCACTGCACTCCAGCCTAGTTGACAGAGCGAAACTCCATCTCAAAAAAAAAAAAAAAAGAGAGGAGAAAAGAGAAAAGCAAAGCCACCCAGAGAAGCTGTCGCCCTGGACAGAGGGGGCAGACGCAGAGCCCTCCTCCCTCGGGTCTCTGAGTGACCCTCCAGGAGTGCAGAACTGCAGCACTGTCACCACTGTGCCTTCCCAGGACCCCTGGGAGCAAGCCCCTGAGTGCTGCCCTCTCTCCTGAAAGACTGAGGTTGGCAGTCCGGGCTTTCAGGGACAAACATTAATTATCCACCTCTACCAGGCTGAGAGCAAGCTCAGAATGGAGACACTCACATGTAGGAAACATGGGTGTGAACACATCTGTACAAACAAAGAGGGTGTACACACATACCCCAAGTCCTTCAGGGGCCCCCACAGATGCATCACCTGGAAATGACCAAAGGGCAGTTCTAGGAGGCCAGAGCTAGGGCTGGCGCACTCCCCACTGTACTGCCAGCTGCAGTCATGTGGCCAGTACAAGATCGAGATCCATAATCTTTAGTGAATGAGTGATGGGGCCTCTCCATAGATAAGGATACAGGGAGTCAGAAAGAACTGGTTTCAAATCCTCACTCCACCACTTAGCGGCTGTGTGGCCTTAGGCAAGTGCCTTAACCTCTCTGGACTCCAGTACCTAACATAGAGGAGCAGGGCAGATACTGAAAATATTTAACAAACCAGCACAGCGTGGCCATGGACCTATCCTGGACTTCAGCTGTCAGCAAGCCAGTCAGAGCAGACACCAGTCACGACATCCAGCACCACTGGGCCAGTGCAGACCTGGCCAAATTTCCACCAGCCAAGGTGGCAGGGGGGGTTCAGTGTGCCTCCTCCTCCCCTTCCTCACAGCACTGCCTGGGAGCCAGGACTGCCCACAGTCTGGGGCTGCTGAGCCTTTGGCTGCACCTATAGCAAGTGACAAGCAGGGCTGGAAACCCAGCTGTTTCCAACCTCAGCCTGGCAGACAGCACCACCCTGCCCTGGCTGCACCCCTCGGTGCCAACAGCTGGAACCCCTCAGCGGGAACAGCCCAGAGGAGCTGGGGCTTCCTACCATGGAGCAATCTGCCACTCTTCTGACCCCCAGGCCTTTGCGCCCCAGCTGACTTCTATGCCTGGAATGGCCTGGTGCTTCCTGTAACAAATTCCATGTGTCCCTTAAGAGCCCTGCTCAGGCAGTAGCCTCCCTCCTGAAGGCTCCCTGCCTGCACCGCACCCTGAATGAGCCACTCAGGCCCAGAGTCCCCACCTTCCTCCCTCATGGCTCTCCTCATGGCCTCCCTGGGCCCCTCGCTAGATGGGAAGCCCCCCTGAGGCTGCAGGCTGGGGGTTACACTTTGCTGTTGCCCCACAGCCTAGCAGGGTGTAGGTGCTCAGCAGCTGCTAGTCTCAACCATGGGCTGGGTTACAATGTCCTTTCCTGTAGGGATCTAACTCCAGCACCAGGGCCACAAAGCTCAAACACAGATGCACTTTCCACCCTGCCTGCCCCGGAGGCCCACACCAAGCCCATCAGCTCTGGTGAATTCTGGGCACGGGCAGTGGAAACCATGCTGCATAACAGGGTCTGAAGAAGTTACCCCCATCTGGAGCCTCAGTTTGCCTGGGCATGGTGCTGCCACACACACACGGTGCTGCCACACACACTCGGTCCCAGTACTCCTCTCCTCCCTGGTTTGCTGCTGGAGCAGACTCCCAGGCACCCTAGACAAAAGGAGAAGCCTTCTCAGGGGTTCCCACAGTATGGGGGGAGCTCACTGCCTGTGTCCAAAGCACCCAGGGGTGCCTGCCATGAAGCCAACCCCCACTCCCCAAACAAGTGCAGAATCTCAGGGGTGGGCCCAGGAAGCTGTATCATTAAAAAAAAGAAAAAGAAAAAGGAAATCTCCCCGGTGATTCTCACGCTCCTTTGCAGAACACACTCTGATTATCTGGCCTCCTGGATTGAGCAAGGTGACCTGGGGGAGGGGTGGTGGAGGGGACTCATGGCCCAGACCAGGCATCCAAAGGCTGTGGGAGCCCCTAATCCAGAGAAATGGCAGCTTCTGCAGCTCCCTCTGCACAAGCCATTCCATCGAATACTAACTGTGGGAGAGGGTCTGCCTGGCCCCCAGCAAACCCCCAAACTGCCTTCCCTGAAGGCTGCTGCTGGGCGCTTCCCCAAGGGCAGGGGCTGTGCCTACCCGCCCTCTGACTGAACCACTTCCCAGACTCAGCTGCCTCTTCCCTCAGATCGCATGCCCCAGGCAGGGAGGGGCTGCACCTCTTCCCTGGCAGCCCCCCACCCCCCACAGTGGCCAGCACAGGTCTCATGGGAATCCTGCATCCCACGGGCTTCATCCCCACGAGTGCCCTTGGGGTAACCAGGGAGCCCCTCACTCTTCCAGGGCCTGAGAACCACAGGGCCAGGGCGGCTCCAGGCAGCAGCAAGAAATCCCACACTGGCTGGGGAAGGGTTTCCTGTTGGGGCTCAAAGGGCCCGATGGGAAAGAGCCCTGCCGTGGCCAAGTTTGGGCTCTCAAGAGCCGCCATGTACAAGGGCTCCTGGCCACTAACGGCAGGCAGCTGGACTCCCATGGCCCCCAGGCCGGCTGAGTGGTGGCCTCCCACCTCCTCCCCTCCAGGTTCCTCTCTTGTCTGAGGCTTTGCTGTGAGTGACCATCCCTGGACTTCCTCCCTGGCTCTGTGAGGCTCCAGCCCCCGGTAGCTGGCAGAGGGGGTCGGCTCCCTTGAGCAATCTCAGGCCTGTTTATCCTCTTGGACAGAAAAAAAAAAAAAAAAAACCCACAGCTTTGTCATGGCTAAACAATGAGGAACAGAAAGCCCCTTGGCAAAGCAGAACAAAAGGTCACTCCCTCCACAGCAGCGGTCCCCAGGAGGAGGGGGCTGGGCCCAAACCACAGCCCCGGGAGCCGGCCTCTGGTCAGCACAGGGGCCCCCCAGGAGGTCCCCAAAACATGGCAAGCATTCTCTAGGAAATGCAGGGCTACGGAAGCTTCCAGTTCCTGTGCTTTGGATTGGGGAGGCTCCAATTCACACCCCACTCACCCCACAGGGGATCTCTGACATGTTAAAATGAGGAAATAAGTTGGATAGTATTTGATTCAGTCAGCGTGTTCAGCAAACTACAATCTTCCAAAATATGGGGGCCTCAAGTGAAAACCTGAAAATCACTGACAAGGGTTAACTGACCATTTGTTTAACAGGCAGGGAATCTGAGACCCAGTGGTGAAGGAATCGGAGAGGATGGATAGATAGGTAGGTAGGTAGGTAGATAGATGATAGATAGATAGATAGATAGATAGATAGATAGATAGATAGATAGATAGATAAAATAGATAGATAAAATAGCTAGATAGATAAAATAGACAGATAGATAGAATAGAATAGAAAGCTAGCTAGATAGATGATAGATTAGATAAATAGATAGATGATAGAGATAATAGAAAGTAGATACAAGATAAATAGATGGATGATAGAAACTATCAATAGATAGCTATATATAAAGAGAGAGACAGAGAGAGAGAGAGAATAGATAAAAGGAAAAAAGAAAACTGCACCTAAATCTATATTCCGATTGATGAGGCAGGTCTGATTGTGCCCATTTCACAGATGAGATAACAGAGATGGAAAAAGGCAAAGCCACCTGCCCTGGTCTCCCAGCGACTTTGGGCCATGCCAGGGCCAGGATGGCAGCAAGCGGATAGAGGACTATGGATAAGAAGCTCGTCAGGGACCACCCACAGGCTCTGAGCCACCTCCCATCTGGGTCCACAGCTCCCATTTCCCCTCCTCCAGATTGGGCTCCCTCCTCTAAAACAGGTAGCACCTGCAGTTAGCAGTAGCTCATCGGTACCGAGCACCTGCTACCTCCCGGGGGCAACTGTGCGTGTTAGACCCACTGTCTGGTCTTCTCACTGACATTCACAGGTGTTCAGGGAGACAAAGCAGCATGTCTGAGGCTATCCCAGAAGAGCTGCAATCCTTGCCACCCCCAGTCCTGCCTCCCTTCTCTTGGGGCCCAGAGAGCTTCCCTTCCCCCTCAACACAGACCCAGGACTCCAAGGGCCCCGAAGCTGAACAGCCCAACCTCAGCAGCTCCTCCCACCATGCAGCCTCCATCCCAGATGAGAGCTGTCTCTGTCACCCAGGGGTTAGACCCCCACCCTGTTGCTCCTCCAGGTCCTGGCTTTGGCCCTCTGGGGAGGAAGGAAAACAATGGGATATTTGTTAAGTGCCTACTATGTGCCAGGCCAGATGGCAGGCACTGTATAAAATCCCAGTTCCACCCTAAAAAGCAGGTGTGCATGGCCCCATTTCACAGCTCAGGGAGATCAAGTCACTTGTCCATGGTCCATGGAGAAAGTCAGGGGCAAAGGGGAAAGCAGTGATTCATTCATTCATTCATTCATTCATTCAACAGATGTGCTGAGCACCCAGTGTTGTAGGTGCTGGGTAAACAGTAGCATTGAACAAATCAAATCCCTGCCCCCGGGAAGCTACGGTCTTAGTTAGGGAGACACATGCACATTCAATAGAGAATTCAAGGTGGTGATAAGAGCTAAGGAAAAGGGTGACACGAGGTGCCGGGCCGGGGCGACGGGGAGTTGCCCTTGGCACACTCAATGCATGGCCGGGAGGTCAGGGCAGTGGGCCCAGAGTGGGTGGATGAGGGTGAGGATGAAAGCAGCAGTACAGCATCTACTAGAAGCCTGCTTCATGCCAGTCATCGCGAAGAGATGTCCCGGCATCAGAGCCTCTCTGAATCCTCCCCTGGTCCCCCTGAGGCCAGTCCTATTGTTATTCCCAAGTTACAGATGAAGAAACTGAGCCTCAAAGAGGCCTCCTCACCTCCAGTCCTGCGTTTCCTCCCTGGCCAGGAAGACTGGGTCTCAACCCTCAGGCCCGCCCCTGCCCCAAAGATCCTCTGTGTCCTCACTCAGGTGTCCCCTCTGCTGTGGGCAGTAACCAGGTTATCTGTGCCTCAGTTTCTCTGCCTGTAAAATGACAGTGTGGGCCTGTGTCAGCTCTTGGGGAATTGAGCAACCCTGGGCCAACTGACTTGCTGCTTGTCCTGTTCCCAGGCCAAGGCCCTGCAAGTACCCGAGGCGGGGGCCCTCAATCCCTTCTCTTATTTATAAATAGACAGCAAGAGAGGAAGGAAAGAAGGGAGGCCTGGGGGAGAAGGAAAAAGCTGAAAGCACCACATCTGTGGTGCCCTCTGCTCTTCCGGCCGCCATTAGCACAGCCTTCTTTGGGGATCTTCATGGCTTTATTATTATTTTTTAATTTATAGAAAGAGACCGGGTCTTGCTATGTTGTCCAGACTGGTCTTGAACTCCTGGCCTTAAGCGATCCTCCTCCCTCAGCCTCCCAAAGTGCTGGGATTACAGGCGTGAGCCACTGTGCCCGGCCTTCATGGCTTTTCAATGTTCCGGAGATCCCTTTTAGATGCCAGTACCCTTGGCAAGAGGTCATGCTCCCAGCCTTCCCCAGGGAGTCCCCCCTGGGCAGGGATGCACCCGCTGAGAATGGAAGACGATGCGGTGGGGAGGTGGCCACAGGGAGAAGCTTCAGGCTTTAGGGGTCAAGACCAAGCCTTTACACAAAGCTGGAAGAACAGAGACTGTTCAGATCCAGGAAACGTACCTACTGTGTGCAGGCACAGTACTGGGCCCGTTCATATACCTTCTCTTCGTTTTATCCTAGCACTAATGCAATGAGGTCAGGATGACCCCATTTTACAGACGCAGAAATTGAGGCTTGGGAGATTTCGTGCAAATTGTCCAAGGTCATGCAGGCAGTGAGCGGCATCCCAGGAGCTGATGGCAGCCACATCAGCCTCTGTGCCCTCTGACAGTTTTGTACCCTGTGATCTTGTCCCGCTCCCTCATTTTACAGACAATGAGCCCACAGAGGGGAGTGACTCTTCTGTGAACGCACTGTGGGCAGGGGCGGGTGGTTCAGTGACTCTCCCAGGCAAAAGCGTCTCCAGGGTCTTAGGACAGGTGCCAAAGCTGTGGGGAGGGGCAGAGGTATCTGTCCAAGGACCCAGGGACCCCCACACAGCGGAAACCCTCTTCAAGCAATGCGGAAACCACATCATTTGCATGGCGGGTCGCGGGGCCCCTAGGGCGTGGTGGGAGGCAGCAGAGGCATTTGGGTCTCGACCTTGGGGGTTCACAGGAGCCCCATGGACTGCAGGGTGCAGCTACATCAGGCCAGGTCATCACAGCGACGCCAGGGCCAGTGACAGCGGAGGCCCGTCTGCCGTCACGGAGAGGAATAGCATCCGTGTTAGGAAGGACCGACCACATCACAGGAAGGCAGCCCAGGGGTGACACATCCCACTCCTGACTCGCTGCCTGTGATGTTGCTTTAGAAATGAGCTGGGGGCAGACAGGAAGACTGGGCTGGTATCCGGTTCTTGGAGCCAGGCTTTGTGCTAAATGCCAGGGTACAAAGACGCTGGGCATGGTCCTTGCCTGCAAGGAACCCTGAGTCTAGTGAGAGACGCCCCAGCCTCTCCCACTGTCACGCTCCAAGGGGCCTGCTGATGTCGCCTGCTCCATCTCCCACAACCCCTCCTCCTCACTGCCCTCAGCATCTCCTGCCAGCTGCAGGCTCCTTGGTCTTGGTTCCCAGCCTTCTGTCCCTTTCAGATGGACCTAAGCCCCCTTCCTACAATCAAGCCTGACTCTCCTTAAAAGCTTCCAGCGGCTGCCACCACCTGCACAACCTCCTTAGCCCCTGGCAGCATCTCCCACCTGTATTCATCACTCACCTGTTGCCGTTACAACACAAAGCAGCACCTGGCTCCCCCGCCCACTTCTCCATGCCTGTACTGCTGCTGCCTCTGCCCAAACGTCCTGACCCACCACCCCCAACCTGGCAGGGCTGACTTCTCAGCTTCTTTCAAGAGTTCCCTCTGCCATCATTTCAGGGGGGTCAGAGTCCCTCCTAGGGGCTCCTGCGACAACCCGGGTGCATCTCTATACTGCCCACACTCGACCAGTTTTGGGTTAATTATTGGTTCCCTCGTGCCTCCCCCCAAATTTGACACCCTTGTATGGGCGCTGAGCCAGACACGTGGGCTTTGATCCCAGTTCTGCCATTCCCCCACCTCCACTTTGTCATCTATAAAATGGCGACAGAAACAGTGACCCCTTCACAGGGCTTTATGATTCATGAAGTCAGTATGCGTGGCATGCTTGGCACCGTGCCCGGCAGTGGAAAGAGGTCAGTGTCACCCGTGTTTCTGCTACTCATCGCCCTACACACAGCCAGCACACAGCCCAAAGCTGGCATCTCATAGATGCCCAATTGCTCAACACAAGCAAAGTTTTAATTTTCAATTAGCTGAAATGAGCTGGAGCTAGCATGAGAACTGGGCAGGAAATGGACTTACAAAGAGAGGGGGCGGCGTCCTCAGAGCAGCAGACTGAGTGCACCACTGTTCAGGTGACAGCAGCTCACGGTCTCCTCCACCACCACCTCATTTGAGGGTGAGGTAGGCACAGCGCTAGGAGCCTGGCCACCTGGGGTGGAGCCTTGGCTCTGCCTCTAGTGAGCTGCAGGTACGTAACCCTAGGTACGTCGCTTAATCTCTGTGCCTCAAAGGCCTCTTCTGTAAAATGGGGATAATGTTCCCCTGCCCCCAGGCAGCTGTGACAAGGAAGGGCACTCTGTGCATTTAATGCATTGGTCTCTTGCGCCCCGCACCCAAGAAGCACCCGCTAAATGTCAGCTCTTTTTTTTTTTTTTTTTTTTTTGAGACAGAGTCTCACCGTGTCACCCAGGCTGGAGTGCAATGGTGCGATCTCGGTTCACTGCAACCTCCGCCTCCCAGGTTCAAGCGATTCTCCTGCTTCAGTCTCCTGAGTAGCTGGGATTACAGGGACATGCCACCACACCCGGCTAATTTTTGTTATCTTTAGTAGAGACAGGGTTTCACCATGTTGGCCAGGCTGGTCTCGAGCTCCTGACCTTGTGATCCGCCCGCCTCAGCCTCTCAAAGTGCTGGGATTACAGGCGTGAGCCATCACGCCAGGCTAAATGTCAGCTCTTAGCCCTCGGCTCTCTGTGCCCTCCCAGCATCTGCCCGCCCCTAGGGGAAGTGACAGAGAGCAGCCCTTTTGCTTCCACCTCACAGTCAAGGAAGCCAAAGGTCTGGGAGGAGCACGAGGGGTCTGGAGGCACAGGGGCAGCAGCGCCAGGCAGGCCCTGGAATCCTGCCCCCCCACACCAGTGGGGGTGCGGCCAATTTCACACCTGAGATGAGCAACCAGCCCTTTCCAGACTCTTGCCCAACCCAGCAGGGGTAACCAGCCATCGGTGACCAAGACTGGGCTGGCCCTGTGACCGACTGCAAAAGCTCCAGGGACAAAAGGGGCTGACACTGACCAGAATCAGTCCACTGGGGCTGGGCACGGTGGCTCACGCCTGTAATCCCAGCACTTTGGGAGGCCGAGGCAGGTGGATCACCTGAGGTCAGGAGTTCAAGACCAGCCAGGCCAACATGGCGAAACACCATCTCTACTAAAAAAAATACAAAAAATTAGCCAGGTGTGGTGGCGCACGCCTGTAGTCCCAGCTACTTGGGAGGCTGAGGTGGGAGAATCGCTTGAACTCAGAAGGCGGAGGTTGCAGTGAGCCGAGATCACACCACTGCACTCCAGCCTAGGCAACAAGAGCAAGACTCCATCTCAAAAAAAAAACCAGAATCGGTCCATTGGGCTCAGGGCTCAGGCCAGGCAGAGCTAAGGCCAGAGAGGCTGCATGTTGCAAAAAGCGGGTGGAGAGAGCATGCTCCTCACCTCCTATGTCCCCACCCTATATCCATGGCCCAGCCCAAAGGCTTCCTTCTCCTCCCTCAAGCCTCTCGCCCCTTCCTTCCCGTTCTCTGCTTCTTCACCAACCCAGAGCTGTCACCTGAACCATGTTGACAGCCTCCTCATGGGCCTCCCTGCCTCCAGTCTCTCCATCTCATCTGTGCTTCACACTGAGGCCACAGTGATCTTTGCCCTGTCACTCTCTTGCTCAAAAACTATAATGGCTCCCCACTGCCTCAACTCCTGATAGGAGGAGTGTGTGTGGTGGCTGAGAGCATGGACACTGGAATAAGGATGCTGGCTTGAATCCACACTCCTCCCCTCTTAGCAGGCAGCCTTGAGGGTGTTTTGTTTTGTTTTTATATAAAGGAGTTCATAGACCTCAGTCTTTTATCTGTAGAATGGGACTGATAAATGCACATACCTCCTGGGGCTGATGGGAAGATTCAATAACACATGTAAAGTGTTTAGAAAATTCCTCCCAAATTATAGTTGCTACAGTTTTCTCAATGTAATTGGTATTACTACCTCCATAAACTGGCCCTAAACTTACAGCCTCGTGTGCTGCTGTCACTGTCCCCAACAAACCTTTGGCTCCAGCTAGGACAGCTGGGACAGTCTAACATTGTCCTCTAATATTCGGTTTTTGTTTTGTTTTGTTTTGTTTTTTTGAGACAGGGTCTCATTCTGTCACCCAGACTGGAGTGCAATGGTGCAATCTCAGCTCATTGCAACCTCCGCCTCTGGGGTTCAAGTGATTCTCATACCTCAGCCTCCCAAGTAGCTGGGACTACAGTTGCGCACCACCACACCTGGCTAATTTTGTTGTTGTTGTTGTTGTTGTTGTTTAGTAGAGACACGGTTTCACCATGTTGGCCAGGGTGGTCTCGAACTCCTGACCTCAAGTGATCCGCCCGCCTTGGCCTCCCAAAGTGCTGGGATTACAGGGGTGAGCCACCGCGTCCGGCCTGTCCGCTAATATTCTTCCCTCCATACCTCCCTCCCCACACCATTCTCCTCCCTGTAGCCACTCATCCTAAACCCACCTACCTTTCAGGGCTCAGCGGTTAGGAGGTTCCCTGTGTGGGCCTGGAGAAGGGCAGAATCAGGAAGGGGACAAGAAAAGACCAGGGAAATGACCAAAGGACCAAGCCACGACAGGAAGGAAATTGAGCCAAGGGGTGGGAGGGGTAATGTCTAGGGAGAATGGGATGCAGGAGCGGGGCATGAGGGAGCTGGGGAGCAGGACAGGAAGGAGCAGGATTAGGGGCTTGCAAGGCTCAGGAAATGACAGCAGGATCTGCTGGTGATGGGGCCACAGGAGCCCGGGCCTCTGTGAGTTGCAGCCAGAAACTCGGGCTGGGGTCAGCGGGAGGAGGGGCCGGCAGGGGCACCCAGGGCACTGGTGGGGGTCCCGCTAACTAAAGCAAAGGGCCAGAGCCCATTCCCCAGGAGTTCACAATCAAGTCCACAGCTGGGCCACACCTGGGCCTTCTGAGCTGGGTGACGTGGTAGTGCAATCTGCACTCAACCCCCTGCCCAAAGCCACTTACTCCTGCTGGGACCAGGGAGGTCCTTGCTAATCTCAAGTGACAGCTGGGGCCACCGAGGTTCAGAAAGGAGAAGGGAACTGGCCAAGTTCTCCCGGAAGCAGAGGCTGGGCCAAGATAAGGCCTCGGACCCCTGACTCCCAGCCCCAGGCCCCGCTCACTCCCACGGCCTCTGGCCTTGCTCCTGAAAGACCTTCAAGAAGGCCTCCCACTGGCAGCTGGGAAGATGTCCTCCCTCCTCCCTGTCCACAGCTTGCCTGCCTCCAAATCCCCTCCCGCTCTGCTCTCCCACACAGGCGCACTCATTCTCTGAACCTGTGGCCACATCAGTCTCACTAGTGAAGGGCCACGCTCAGACTGAAGCAGACGGTGGGCCACTGTCTGGACAGCAAAGGAAAACAAACAAATGCTCCTGGGGATTTCTGCACTGTCTCCGGTCAGAGTGGCTGGGTCAAACCTGAGCCGCAGCTCCGAAAGGGACCCACAGAGTAGAGATCTGCTAGGCCTCTCAAGGAGCCAGTACGTCTGAAAGAGATTCAGCCTGCAGCCCTCGAAGTCAGGTTACACTGTCTGTTTTCCCAGCAGAACATGCCCACTCGTGTCCAAAAGAGGGGGTAGGGAGGGCAGCTGGCCCTCCTGGGGCCTGAGAAGGGGCTCTGCAGCCCCCCTCCAAACACCCAAAACTTGCTGTGAACTAGCCAGCTAACAGGTCTCCTGAATCCAGCAACAGAATCAATAATCTAGCAATCATGAACCTCCAGGGTGACAATTCCAACCCCTCCTACTCTGCAAAGAAGAAATGGAGGCTGGGCGCAGTGGCTTATGCCTGTAATTCCAGCACTTTGGGAGGCCAAGGCGGGCAGATCACTTGAGCTCAGGAGTTTGAGACCAGCCTGGCCAACATGGTGAAACCCCATCTCTACTAAAAATACAAAAACTAGCTAGGTGTGGTGGCGCATGCCTGTAATCCCAGCTTCTTGGAAGGTTGAGGCAGGAGAATAGTTTGAACCTGGGAGGCAGAGGTTGCAGTGAGCCGAGATCACGCCACTACACTCCAGCCTGGGCAACAGAGCCAGACTCCATCTAAAAGAAGAAGAAGAAGAAGAAGAAATGGAGTCTTAGAGATGCAGGGTGGCTTGTCACAGCCCACAGGAAAGACAGGCTAGATGTAAGGGCAGAGCCAGAGCCCTGGGATGCACCGCCAACAGCCCTCCCCCTGCACTCCCCCCTGCACACTTGGGGCTCACGCTTGGGGCAGAAGTCAATGATCTCTTCCAACCCCCCATCAGCGAACAGACATTTCCTCCTTCAGGGCTCACAGCCAAGTACCTCAAACCACAGTGACATCACTGCCACCTGTGACATCACTACACGCCACAGTGGAAAAAGACTGTGGGTCCCAGAGAGGTGGGTCCTGAGCGTCAGAGCCCCAGCCCCGCGGTCAGCTGCTCAGCAGAGGTGATCAAGGCCCAAAGCCCTAGGCCGGGAAGGGGGCAGGACTCAGAACCGGGTCAGAGCAGCCTGCACCCATTACCGGCGACAAAGGGCATCTTCAAGGAGAACGCCCTTCCTGCTCAAGGCTTCCTTGAACCTGTGGGTTTCCAGACAGCAGGCTCTGCAGCGCCTGCCTACAGTGAAGACTTTCCTACAGTGTGGGGAAGGGGAAAGGATCTAGCTCCTGAACTTGAAAAGGTGCCACCTAGGTACCAAGGGGCAGAGAGGCAGGACATCCACAAACCCCAGTTCTGCCTAAGGAGATCCACCATGTCCTTCATGAAGCCTGAAAGGCAGCCATGAATTCTTGATGGCCCTGGAGCCTGAGTCAGGAAATCATTCCACCCAAAGCAAGTGAGATTGAGGTCAGCAAGAAGAAGAGAAGCTGGGGAACCAAGATATTGACAGTGGGGAGTCCTGGGCTCTCCTTCCTGGGGACTTTTAGATACCCCACCCCCAATCTGTGGCCTTTGTCAAGTATACTCCAAGCTGACACTTCCCCAATATTCTGGGAAAGCATTGGAACCAGGGTTGTTAGGTTTCATAGATAGGGATGCTTAGGCCCAGAGAGGTTAAGTAACCCAAGCAAGGTAGCACAGCAAGCCAGTGACAGTGCTCAGATGGGAACTGTGATCTCCCAACACCCAAGTCAGTGCTCCTTCCTCAGAGCCATGCTGTCTTAGAAGTCACTTGGAGGCAGGAAAACGGACAGCATGATCTCAGAAGAGGCCCCACAGGGCATCCCCTTCTCAGGGTCACAAGTAAACAGAACCTTCAGCAGCACAGAGGGTGGAGATGGAAGAGGTTTTGGAGACGGCCTGGAATCTTGCCGTGCCCATCTTGCAAGCTGAAGCCTTGTGCACTCTCTCTGTGCTTCACCAAATGTACCCCTCACTCATCCCTCAAACACACAGCACCTGTTACTCACTAAAAGGGGTGGCAAAGGGAGGGGAGGCGATATCCTGACCCCACAGCCTTTGCCACAGTACGGTGTCCTAAGACCAGGCTGTCAAGCAGTGGGTATGAGAGGCCAGCTAGGGGGCACTGGGGCAGAAGCACAGACAGGAAAAGGCAGGGAGGAAAGAAGTTGCTCTCTGAGATGATGGGCAGCAAGCCACTTAGACAGGAACTCTGGGCAACTGCAGGGCTGCCACCCAAGCTTCCGGGCCCTGGGGCTCAGAGCAGAGAGTCTGACTCCACAGGGGTCCCCGCCTAGGCCCGAGCACCACCCCATGGCCCAGAGAATCGGGTCAGACCTGCAAAGCCACCAATGGCTCAAATAGCTGCCAATGCCAGGATTAGAAAGCACTTTTAATCCTGCCAGCCAGCCCGTGAGGCTAGGATTACTCCCATTTTACAGATAAGAACACAGGGGCTCCGAGGGATAGAAAGACTTGCCAAGGTCACACAGCCAGTAAAACAGCAGAGCAACAACTTGAGGTTTATCTGATTCAGAGGCCTGGGCCTTTCCCCAGAGTCATCAGTGCTGCTTCCCTGTGCCCAGACGAGGGTCCAGAACTGGGAGCCACAGCGCCTCTCCTTTGTTCCTGTTCACCCCATGGCACCCCAAACCCCAACTTCCCTCCTTGCCCGCTTCTGGGTAAATCACATGCATTCTGGGGCCCTGAGTCACCGTCAGTGAGTGGCCCCATCCCTCACTACACGAGGGATGTCGAGGGGGTGAGCAACTTGGGGAGAGGATCCCTAACCTCAGCAGACACCATTCAATGGGAAGAGGAGCCCAGAAAAATATCCTAAGAGATGGAAGAAACAGAACCCCACCCTGCCACCACTGACTTTTCAAACCCCCGTCTCCTCATCTGTAAAACAGGGCCATTATCAAGGTCAAGGTCAGATGAATATTTTTTGAACACTTACTATGTGCCAGGCACTGTCCTGAGCCAGTGGTTCTCAATCGGGGGCAATCCCCCAACCCCAAAGGACACTTAGCAATATCTGGAGACATTTTTGTCACAAGGGAGGGTGGTGCTACTGCCATCCAATAAGTAGAGGCCAGGGATGCTGCTAAACATCCTACAGCTCACGGGACAGCCCCACAACAAAGAATTAAAGTCAAGGGCACTGACTGAAAAATCCTATTCTAGGCCTACAGTGGTGAATGAGTCCCTGTCCTCACGGTACTTACAATCTTGTAGGAAGGCATAATAAAAGTGAAAGAAATAGAATAAGTCAAGAGTATTATACAGGAATACAAAGCAGGTCAGGGAGTGCAAGTGCCTGGCAGGGAGCATCTACAGGCAGGATTGTCTACTTCAGCAGAAGGAAGCTAGGGAAGGAGATCAAGAGACGTCAGCAGGAGGAGTATTGGAGGCGAGGGGGGAAAGCAAGTGCAAAGGCCCTGGGGCAGGTGTGTGTGCAGCACATCTGAGGACAGAAAAGCGTGGCTTAAAAGTAAGAATGGGGCCAGGTGGGGTGGCTCACGCCTGTAATCCCAGCACTTCAAGAGGCCGAGGCAGGTGGATCACTTGAGTTCAGGAGTTCGAGACCAGCCTGGCCAACATGGCAAAACCCGGTCTCTACTAAAAAAAAAAAAAAAAAAAAGAAGAAATTAGCCAGGCATGGTGGCACACACCTGTAATCCCAGCTACTTGGGAGGCTAAGGTAGGAAAATTGCTTGAACCCAGGAGGTGGAGGTTGCAGTGAGCAGAGATTGGGCCACTGCACTCCAGCCTGGGCGACAGAATAAGACTCTATCTCAATAAAAAAAATTAAATAAAAAAAAAAAGACGAAGAAGTGAGAACGGGCCAGACAGAGTGGCACATGCTTGTAATCCCAGCACTTTGGGAGGCTGAGGCAGGAGGATCACTTGAGGTCAGGGGTCCAAGACCATCCTGGGCAATATGGTGAAACTCCGACTCCACTAAAAATAAAAAAAAAATAAAATAAATTAGTTGGGCATGGTGGTGCATGCCTGTAGTCCCAGCTACTCTGGAGGCTGAGGCAGGAGAATTGTTTGAACCCAAGAGGCAGATGGAGGCTGCAGTGAGCCGAGATGTCGCCATTGCACTCCAGCCTGAGCAACAGAGCAAGACTCCATCTCAAAAAAAGAGTAAGAAGTGAGTTGGTGCAGAGTCAGGTGTAAAATACATGCCATGGCTCCAGCAAAACTCTTCCCCTTCCCACGCACAACCGTCGCTGCTACTCCTCCAGGAAACATTGCATAGTAAGGACCATAAAGCGTCACCCAGCCCTGGGGAGGGACAGTGCTACAGGAAGCCACTGTGCCAGGTGCCAGGATGACGGGGTCACCTCAGACGCAAGAATGCCCGGCAGGTTCTCAGACTTTCACACCCATGGCTCTGTGACAAAGGCCAGGCAGGGAATACTTTCCACATCAACAGATGAGAACACAGGCTTACTAGCTCAGCTAAGCTCATAAGGGCAGTTGGGACAGAGCCCAGGTCTGTGAGGTCTGTGACCTATTGGTAGTATAGCTCCTAGAGGGTTGGAGCTGGAGTCATCTTGAGGTCCCCAGAGCCAGGCACTAGGCTGGGCTTGGAGTAGGTGTGTCCATGAACTTTAGGGAATGAATGAATGAATGGCCCTGCCTCAGGGTGCCTGGCCACCTATGCATTGCCCTCTGAAGAGGTGCCTGACCAACAGACCACACCCTCAGTCAACACACAGGCTCCCCACTGGGATTTCAGACAGAGGGCAAAGAGACAGAGACGTGGTGGAAGGAGGGAAGAGCCCCCAGGGCCAGCAGGTACCCCAGATCACCCAACTCCTCTTTGATGTCCAGCCTGGGAGCCCCCAACCTCTCCCCTAACCTAAACTGGCCCCAGGCCCTAGGTGATGAGGAGGCAAACAGTAGCACCTCAGCACCAAGACTTCCAGGGGTAGATGGGCCAGGCCCATCAGGCAGAGACCCCTCATCCTCTTCCCCAGACAGCCCAGACCCTGCTCATCCCCACCAGAGGGCACCAAGCACTCACCTACTGCCAGCTTTACTGGCATTTATTTGACAAATGAATAAATGGCTAAATGAATGAATGATGTTTTCCATACCAGCTGGCAAATAAGACTTTTAAACGGGGCAAAAGCTCTGCTGGCAGTGAGTCGGCTGTGTCCATTGCTAGCTCAGGTCTCCTAGGGGCTCCTTCTGCAGCTCAGTTGACTTCCATCCTGAGAACCCACTGTGTGTGAGGGCCTGGCTGGGAGCACGAGTGCAGATACGGGCACCGGGAGGGTGCAGTGGAAGGAGCTTGGGAATCAGGCAGACCTGCATTCAAATCCCACCCCCAGCTCCCCAGCGCCCAGCTCTGTGATCCTGGGAAACACCTCGTTTCCACATCTCTAAAGACAAATGGCACCACCCACCTCTTGGGAGTTGCTGTAAGGGAGGTTTCAGTGAAATTTTGTGACAAAGTACCTAGCCCAGTGCCTGGTGCTTAGTGGATGTTCAGAAATCAGGAGCTATAGCGATGCTACTGATGAGAAGGAGGAGGAACCCACGGTTCTGGCCCTCAAGACACCTTCCATTCACTGAGGGGGATAAAACACAACTAGATTAAAAAGCAGAATGCAATCTGTCCTCAAAGGGAACGAAAAGGCCTGGGAGTTCGAAGAGAAGATCAAATCCAACTGAGAATGAGGAAAGGCTTTCCTGGAGAGAATGGCATTTGCAGAAGGCCTTGAAGGATAGGGGTAAGGAGTGTCCGTTGGATACGGGACGGCACGGACAATGCTTTTTGCACAATGACACACACAATGACCATCATCAGTTCTACAGAGGCGGGGGAGCACATGTGCAGGGAGGCACGGGGAAGAGCTCAGTTACCTTACTCTGGCCTGGGATCTCCAGGGGAGTTTCTGCCTCGACCATTGGGAGCCACAGGAGGCTCCCCAGGCAAACAGAGAGGTGCCTCATGCTTGAGAAGGGTCTCTCTGCCAAGGATCAGTGGGAGAGGGGCCAGGGCCCGGAGACCAGCTACAAGGCTGTGGCAATAGTCCAGGTGGGGCGGCGGGAAGCAGGGATGAGGGAGGAGGGAATCTGAGCTGCCACAGGAGCTGGTCAGGAGGGGAAGGAAGTGGGAGGGAACCTCCTCCGGCTACTCCAGGACTGCAGCCTGGTGTCCTGCTGAGCCCTGTGCCTGCCACCCCTCTCCCATCCAGGGGCTCACACGACCCCAGAGTTCACCCAGGCAGGCCCAGGCTCAGCAGCAGGAAGAGCCCCTCTGAGGCCAGAGTTTATGGCATGACCCCAAAGTCTAGCTGGGGACCACGGTCGTCCCCATTCACACTCGGCTCTAGAGTGGGGACTCTCCTGACCCAAAGGCCACCCAGGACTTACTCTGGGGCAGTTCTCCATGACCCACTCCTGACGCCCACTGTGGGTGAGTCAATTCTAGTCTGACAGCCCCCATCTTCCAGCCACAAGAACTGGACTCTCTGGCATCAGATCAACAAGTCACCTTATGTCACCCCAGAAGCCAGTGCCACCTCCCACCTTCCTCCTCGGTCAAGATGTCAGATGGGGGCAGATGGGCCACGTGTCCATCGGGGCAGCTCTGAGGAAGGATGAACGCCCACCTTCCCCGCAGCCTCAGGGCACAGGGGCCAAAGGCAGGAGAGGCCCCCTTTGGAGGAAGAGTTCCCCCCAGGCCCTTCCATGAAATACAAGTTCTCTGAGCCTCAGTTTTCCTTCTCTGAAAAATGGGTTATCTTATCTTACCAAACCATGGAGACAGTAAAAAAAAAAAAAAAATGGGGTTATCCTATGTTACCAGACCAGGAGACAGTCAAAAAAAGGCAAAGGGTGCACAGTCCCTTGTACGCCCGTTGCTTTTGTGGGAGTGATGTTCATATTGAACAGGAGCCCTAGGGTTTCTGCTGTCTCCATTTTCCTGCAGCCCCTGGAGACTTCATTTGCTTTGCTCGATTACCAGCCCAGACCTCCCTCGCTTCCCCTGCCCCCAGAGGCCGTAGCCCCCGGACGCATTGGGAGGAAGCAGACAGGCAGCTCGCCCTCCAGCTGTGCCCTCAGTGGACCTGACACACACCTGGTCCTGCTCTTCAGACACAGGACCCTGGTATTTCTAAGAAATCGGAAAACCGTCGCCCAGAGGATGAGGAAGTCTTTTGAAGAGGGTGCCTGGCGTGGGCAATGGGGCAGCGCCCAGGCGCAGCCCCTTCTCCACCGCGTGGGAGGGAAGGGCTGCCGCGGCAGTCGCCGGGGTGAGGGAAGAGGGGTCCCCGGTCTAGCGGGGGTCTGCCCAGGGCCCGCTGCTCAGCCCCAAACTCCCCGGTCTGCGCTCGCGAAGGAACCAGGGTGCGCCCCTGTCACGACGCGGGTAAGAGGGGCTTCGGGGGCCAGAGCTGTGCCCCGAGCGCACGTGTGCCGGGCCCGGGGTCCCCGGCAGGTCCCCAGAAGCGCGCGTGTCTGATACGGATGGGGGGCGGCGACTGGGACTCCCAGCCTCCCAACCGGTGACAGCGCCCCGGGAGAGCCCGGCCCGGGCACCCGAAGGCTGCGCACCAGCCGGGTGGGCATGTGGGGCGGCTGTCCCCCGTGGGCCGCGCGAGTCACCCACCTGGGCGGGCAAGGCGTGCCCCGCGGCCCAGAGCTCCAGTCCGACGGCCAGCGCGGCCCAGACGGCGACGGGCGCCATGGGTGCGGGCGGGGTCCGGCTGCCCCCTGCCCTCGCGCCCTCGCAGCCCAGCGCCTTCTCTCCAGGCTCCGCCGCGCTCGCGAGCCCGCGACTGAAAGCGAAAGCCCGCGCCCCAGCGGGCCAGAGGCCAGGCGGCGGGGCGGGGCGGGGCGGGGCCAGCCGGCCTTGGACTCGCCTCCTCCACGCCCCTCCCCAGCCGCTGCTGGGCCTCCGACCCGACCCAGCATCGCTGGGCCGATACCTCCAGCGTCACTCCCCCTCAACCTCCTCCTATCGTCCCCTCCTCTTCGAATCACCATCTCCACCTGCCCGGCCTCCACCTGCCCTCCCAGCTCCCACAGGCTTCCCTGTCCCGTGAGGGTGAGGCACTAATTTGGAAAAACATCCCCCAAAGCTGACATCTGCTTTAGGGGAACCAAGAGAATTCTAGATCATTCACTCATTTAGACTCTATTTTAAATATATTTAATTCTTATTTTTTAATTTTTTTAGAGACAAGGCCTCACTCTTTCACCCATAGCTCACTGCAGCCTCCAACTCCTGGGCTCAAGCGATCCTCCCACCTCAGCCTCCCGAGTAGCTGGGACTACAGGCTCGGGCCACCATGCTGGGCTGATTTCTTTGTAGAGACGGGGTTTCGCCATGTTGCCCAGGCTGGTCTCGAACTCCTGAGCTCAAGTGCTCTTCCCACCCTCAAGTGATCTTCCCGCCTCTGGCCTCCCGAGGTGCTGGGATTATAGGTGTGAGCCACTGCACCTGGCCTGTTTAGACTCTGAGCCAGATCACCTGGGTCTGGATCTCTGAACTGACCTCATAGGACTATTCTAAAAATTTAAAGATATGTAATATACACAATGCAGTCTGTACCTTATATATACTTAAGTAAGTATCTACATACATAACAATAGGCGTTTATAAACCTTGGCTGTTGTTACTACTCTTCATGTGTTCACTTATCCTTAAACATGCATCCAGCCCTTCTCACAGTGAGAAGACTCTGCACTTCCCTGCTCAAGTCTCCTGCCCAGGCAGTGGGCAGATGAACAGAGGCTGGGAGAGAATGTCACCAGGGAAGCTGCAGGGCCCTGAGGGGCTGCTGAGACCAGGCCCAGGACAGCTGGCTTCCCCAGGATTTACATCATGACCAAGCACCCATTCCAGCTGCAATCTGTCCCCCCATCCCCACTTTGAGTGCCAGCCCTAATACGGGGCCAGCCCTGCGGGGCCAGAGCACATTCCTCCAGCCCTGGATTACGGGGGTCCGAGCCCCCAGCACATAGGGCATTTCTAAGGGTTGGGGTGGGCTGGGTGGCAGGAGGCTATTCTGTTCCCCGTCTTCTCACTGCAGGCTGCCTGAAGAAGTACAGAGACCCTCGCTCTGGGCCACCAGCCCCACAGTGGAGCCTGCAAGGATGGTGCTTCTCGGAGCTGAGTGCCGAGTGAGAAACTGGGAAGTGACTCCCTGGGGATGGAAAACCCCACCTCCTGACCAGGAGGCTGGGAAATCACCTGGTTTCCACATGTTTCTGTGACATGGACCACACTGAGGGTGTGGCTGGTATGACCCACAGACTTAACTCGGCAGAGCCGCTGGACAGGCATGCAGAGCTCTCCTGGCCCTTACAAGAATTGCCTGGGAGCAGCTCCAAGGACTCCCTGATCCCTAAAATAGAGCCGAAGGCAGGAGGGAGCTGTCACCTGGTAGAAGCAGGGGACAATAGTTCTCTCTAGTTGTCCCACACACACCTCAAGATTAATGGGTCCAACAGACTCTCCGCACCCCCACCCCTCAACAACCGGCTCCCCCTGCCAGTTTCCCTATCCCAGTGAATGGCACCATCACCTCCTGAAGGTGGAGATCCTCCCAGGCTTAGGTCCCATCCTGAGAGCGAATTCAAGCTTAATCTCTATGCAACACGGGGCTTCTCCCCTTCTCCAGGCCGACCCAGGCTTGAGAGCAGGCGACTTCTCTCTGAACTCTGCCAAGTGCAGTTCTTGACTCCAGGGTCAGGCCCAGGGGTGAGGGTTTGGGAAGGAAAGGGCACAGTGTTCCATGGCAGCCAAAGTTGTCACCCATCTGGCATTGGGGACTTTGGGGACAGTTTCCAGCTCATTCTCTCTGGGGCTCTAGAGCAGGTTTCTTGGAGACCTTCTTACTGACTCCACTGGCCACAGCTCCCCAGCACCAGAAATGCCTGCACCTCCTGCTGGCCACAATTCACCACCCCCCCTTCAGCTCCTACAGGATGGTGCCCTCCTGGCTTCTCCTGCTGAGGCCGCCTCCCCTACTAGGAAGCACTTTGGGATGGAGATGGTCAGGCTGGCCCCCTCGCTGGGGTCCATGGTTGCCCTGCCATTTGCTGCGCACCTATAGCAGCCCAGCTAACTCTCCGTGCACCCTGGCTCGCTCCAGCAATGCTGGCTCAGGTCCATCCAGCCACAGGCTCCTTTATTAAGCACCTACTGTGTGCCAGCCCTGGAGTGCTGGGGACTCAGCAGTGGACAAAATAGACAAGAATCTCCCATCTGTGTTGTGGTCCTTAAACTCCTGGGATATGAAGCTCCCAGATGGGTCCCTCGCATCCCCTCCTGCTTGGCCCAAGGTAAGAGGAAGTGCCCTCTCCTCTCCAAAGGGCAGCAAGGGGCACTCAGCCCAATGGATCAATTGGGATCAATCCCTCCTTCCCCAAAATCCTCTCTCTCGGCTTCTCCAACCCCACATCTTGTTTAGGCTAGGGGTGGCGATGGCCAGTTCTGGCTGAACCAGTTTCTCTCTCCACATGACCTGCACACGTGGTCTGGGACTTTTTCTTCAGTGTGGGGGGTGGGGGATTGATCTTGACACTCACCATATTGTACCTGCCACTGGGGAATCTGGTAAAACTCAGTGACAGCAGAGGCAGTGTGGAGGGCCTGGACTCTCTCCTTCTGCCCCACAGCCCAGCCCTGGCTCTATCTCCCACCCATGATGCTCTGGGCCTCCCAATGAGTCTCTGGCCTTCAGTCTCTGTCCCCGAATCTGCCTCTCCATGGAGTGGTCAGGCCCAGCCCTGCAAAGCATAATCCACTCATACCACTCTCCTAGCCCAGGATTTCTCAACCCAGAGATCATTTTACCCCCTCTCCCACCCCAGCACATTTGGCAAAGTCTGGAGACATTTTGGGTGGTCACAGCTGCAGGGGGCAGGGAGAGGTGCTGCTGGCATCTCGTAGGTAGAGGCCAGGATTCTGCCAAACATCCCACAACGCGCAGGACAGCCTCATCCACAGAGAATTATCCAGCCCAAAACGTCCAGAACGCCGGGGTTGAGAAGCAACCTAGCCCATGGCTCCCCATGGCCTTTAGAACTGATTTCAGCCTCCTCCACAAGACAGAGGAGGCCTTCATGTCCTGCCCCAGCTGGCCCACCAGGCAGAGCCCCACCACGAACCCCAGCTCTACACGCTAACTCCCTGGGCATTCAGGGCAACTCTGAGTTCCCACCTCCATGCTTTTGTCCATGCACGTTCCTCTGCCTGAGGTGTCTTTTCTTCTCTGTTTGTTTGCTGATCACCTACTTGTCCTTCCAGTCACAGCCCCACTAGCGCTCTTCTGTGAAACCACCCTTGACCACACGCCAGCAAGCTGGGCAGGATAACATGGTATGTCTACAGACTATTAGCATAACACTTACTCGGTATTAGTTGCTTACATGGCCCTTGCCTCTCTTAGTAATTGTGATACTAGCGGTTATGGAAAGATGACTTACACACTTTGTCTTGCACCAGGTGGGGGGCAAGCTTTATGGTATGCTTATCCAGCTAATACGGGGTACAGCGGGTTCAAACCTGGTTTGGTGGCCTCTCCATAGCCAAGGGGCTCTTCTCAGCATGGAGCTCTCACACTGCTGAACCGTGTGATACCCGAGGGTAGGGGGACTTGCTCTTGGTCCCCTCTATTTCCCTTGATTGAGCCCCTTCTTGTGCATCTCCTGTATGTTCTAGCCCAGGAGATACCTAACAGGAGGGGCTTGATAAAGTTGAAGTGAATAAGGACCAAATACAGGATGAAGGGTACGCAGGAGGCGATGAAGGGATGAAGACTTGAGAGAATGAATGAATGAATGAATGAATGGGTACATGGATGTCCGGGTCAAGGCTCAGGAACCCAGTCCAGCCCAATCACTCCCAGGCCCTACATACCCAACCCAGACTCCCAAGTCATGCATCTGGTAGACTCCCAGCCCCACAATGCAGAAAAGTCCCCATTTGCTCCTTGTTGACAACACAGACTTCAAGCAGAGATAGAACTGTGGCCCTCAGGTCCCCAACTCAGGGGCTGCATGTGCAGAATCTGAACTCTTGGCCGGATGCTCCCTGGAGCCTCTCTCTCCTCACTTCCCAGCTCAGTCTACAGCCCTCGGAGGTCCCCTGCCATCTCCCACCCCAGTAGGTGGATGGCTGCCCTCCTGCAAGCGAGGGTGGAAGAAGGCAGGGCCGCGGGCAGGCCACGTGTGCGAGGACAGCCGGTCTGTCCACTGACAGTGATTGAACACCTACTGTGTGCCGGGCATTCTAGTGGATCTTTTGGAGGAGTGGCTTTCCAGGTTCAACCAGCATAAGAATCATCTGGAAGGCTTGTGAAACATGCAGAGTCCTGGGCCCCACGCCCATGTCTGTTGAGAGCCTAAAGATCTGGCTTTTTAATGGACCCCTCGGTGACTGAGGGGCACCTGCTGAGAAACCGTGCAGAGGGTTGAGGTGCAGCAGGTGCTGTGTGTGGCTGAGGGCGGTTTGGAAGGCTGAGCTGTGGTTGTGCTGGGAGGGGCTCTTTCCACCATGGGGAGGTCTCCATGCAATATTCTTTTTGGAGTGAGCTTTCAGAGCCAGCCAAAAAGCCAACTCCTTCTGACCTGGCCTCAGGGTCCCATTGGGAATCTATCTTACAGGGTTGCTTGGACAGCGGGAGCCCTACTCCTTCCCTACCAAGTCTGGCCCACAGCCAGGGCAAGTAACCTTTTCTTGTCCCTCTGTCCTGCTTATCTCAGCGCCCTGAATGTGCGGGGCCAGCCCCTTGATGACTCATGTCCTAAAATCACGAACAGGAAGTAGCATTTGGTGTTAGCCACAGCCCTACAACTGCCTGCTTCATCTGGCCCTCCCACCGGTCCTCCTCCCTTCCCTGGGGCCACATCTTGGGCTGAGCTGGCCATACCATGCTGTGGGCTGGGAGCACCGAGAAACACCGGCTCCTGTCCCCAACTCCTTCCAAAGAAGAGGAGGGCCTAGGGGTGCATCTCCCCCTCTCTCCCAGTACTCAAAGAGGACCACAGGCAATTTGGGGAAGGAAGCCAAGAGAACCTCCAGGCCTCCTCCTCTCCTTGCTTCACTAAAACCTCCCTATTCTGAGTGGCCTCTTCCCAGGACTCAACCCCAGAATCAGCCCCAGACCTTCTGGAGAAGACCCTTGGTTTCTAAACCCAGCAAGCGGGACCAGCTAAGACTCAGGAATCCCCATTCTAGCCCCCTTCCTGTGTGACCTTGGGCCAGTGCCTACCCCTCTCTGGGCTTCAGAGTCCTCATCTGTAACATGAAGAGTTGGATTTCAGGGGAGGCAGGCTTGTTTCACCCTATATGCAGCTCCACTTCGTGATGGCTGCCTAGGGCTCTGTGTTGAGAAGGACTCTGAGCCTGGGCTCTGCAGGAAAGGATGCAGGATGGAGCAGCCCGGTGTGCCCTGGGCGGGAAGGGGCTGGCCTCAGCGCAAACACCTGGCCTTTGCCATCTCTGGATTAGACCAAGTGTCCCTCTTGTCCTGAAGTTGTGTGCAGTGGGGTGCAGATGTGTGGGGTGGGTGCACCAGATGTGTGCGGTGGGTACAGCAGATGTGTGCGGTGGGGCACAGCAGGGCTAGGCTTGACTCCAAACCCCTGCCTTTATCGGCACAAGGCAGGTCTTGCCTGACCTGTGGGAATGATTGCCCAGGTAGGGGGTGCACAGTTTGCCCTTTATGCAGGGCCTTTTCCTGACGGGAAATTCTCCTTTTCATCCTGCTGCAAACCACGCTGCTGTATTTTACACGCAGCAGTAACATGTTTTTTTTTTTTTTTTTTTTTGAGACAGGGTCTCACTCTGCCACCCAGGTTGGAGTGCGGTCGCGCAATCACAGCTCACTGCAGCCTCAACCTCCTGGTCTCAAGTGATCTTCCCACCTCAGCCTCCTGAGTAGGTGGGACCACAGGCACATGCCACCATGCCTAGCTAATGTTGTATTTTTTGTAGAGACGGGTTTTCGCCATGTTACCCAGGCTGTTTTCGAATTCCTAGGCTCAAATGATCCTCCCACTTCTGCCTTCCAAAGTGCTAGGATTATAGGTGTGAGCCACCATGCCCAGCCTTTTTTTTTTTTTTTTTTTTTTTGAGACAGAGTTTCGATCTTTCGCCCAGGCTAGAGTGAAATGGCTTGATCTTGGCTCACTGCAACCTCCGCCTCCCCCAGCTTCAAGTGATTCTCCTGCCTCAGCCTCCCAAGTAGCTGGGATTACAGGTACCCACCACCATGCCTGGCTAATTTTTTGCATTTTTTTTAGCAGAGACGGGGTTTCACCATGTTGGCCATGCTGGTCTCAAACTCCTGAGCTCAAAAGTGATCCACCCGCTTCAGTAGCCTCCCAAAGTGCTGGGATTATAGGCATGAGCCACCATGCCCAGCCTTATTTTATTTTTTAAGTTGTATTCTAGTTACACTTTGTCTTATTATTTTTAATAGTAAAGAAGGGTTTCACTATGTTGCCCAGGCTGGTCTCAAACTCCTGAGCTCAAGCGATCCACCCACCTAGGCCTCCGAAAGTGCTGGGATTACAGGCCCCACTGCACCCAGCCTCCCAGCAGTAACCTTTGTAACCCTACATTATCTTTGTTTAGATTTTTTTTTTTTAGAAATTAAAAAAATTAAAGCATCATATAAAAAAATCCATATTCCACTACCCAGAACTGACCAGTGGTAACAGCCAGCGTTGCCCTCACTCCTCCCTGACCCCTCTGGCCTGGCCGCCCTTGCTGGAACACACAAAGCGTTCTCCCACCTTGAGGCCTTCGCACTGGCAGTTCCCTCTGCCTGGATCACCTTTCCTCCAGATACCTGCATGACTCACTTCCCCTTATCAGTCTCTGCTCAAAAGCCACATCCTCAGAGAGGCATCCCTGGCACCCCGCCCCCGCCCCCCCCCACCAAAATAGCTGCTTTACTTTTCTTAATAGCAGTTGTTATAATTTCTCTTTGGATCTGTTTATCATCTGTTTCTCCCATGAAGGCAGGGACCTTGTCTGTTTTGCTCTCTGCTGGGTCCCCAGCACCTAAGAAGCTGCACAGATATCAAATATTTAGTTATGCAACCTCTGCCTCCTGTTCAAGTGTTCTCATGCCTCAGCCTCCCAATGTGTGATTACAGGATGTGCCACCATGCCTGGACTGAGTCTCGCTCTGTCGCCCAGGCTGGAGCGCAATGGTGCGATCTTGGTTCACTGCAACCTCCGCCTGCCAGGTTCAAGCCATTCTCCTGCCTCAGCCTCCTGAGTAGCTGGGATTACAGGCACGCGCCACCACGCCTGGCTAATTTTTTGTATTTTTAGTAGAGACGGGGTTTCACCATGTTGGTCAGGCTGGTCTCGAACTCCTGACCTCGTGATCCACCCGCCTCGGCCTCCCAAAGTGCTGAGATTACAGGCGTGAGCCACCTCACCCGGCCTTCAATTAGATATTTTTAAAAAAATAGTAGGCTCTCAGTAAACATATGTTGATTATTTTTTGCTTCAAATACTTTTATAATTCAAATGGAAGTCCTTGACACCCAGCCAAAGTTGTAGTCCCCTTGATTCAGCCCCCGAAAGAGCAATTCCTCTGGGTTTGTGGTGTTTCTCTCCAGTCTGTTTTCTGCTTCCACACACCAATGTAGAGTGTTATTCTAGATACACACGTCTACATCTACACAAACGATGAAACACCAGGTGCACCGTCCTGCCCCTTGCTTTTTTCCCCTCAGCTGTGTTTCTGAGAACTTTCCATATTGATGAGTTCAGATCCGCTTATTGTTTCTACCTGCTGCTGCTGCTACTCGGTGCTGGGCCTGACTGGTGCCTGTCTCACACCTTGCTGCCCCACTGCCCTGGAATGGGCCTTTGGGGTGTTTGTACTTTGGCTCCGCAGCACACACTGAGATGTGCGTTCCTGCAACTGTCTCCCGGGGCCCGAGGTTGAATGTTTCTCAAGGTCTTAAACCTGGAAAGTAGAACTGCTGGGCAGTGGCAGGCCGTGGGTTTGCATGTTTTCATTTTCACCGGGCCCTGCCAAATTCCTCTCTCAGGGGGCTGCACCCCTGGACACTCCTGCCAGCAGCATGTGAGAGTCCAATCCCCACATCTGCAGCAGGGGCGTTTGATCTTGTCACTGGGTTTCCTTTTACAGCCCTTTGTATTTTCAAAGGGCTTTCAATTCTCCCTTTCAATTCTTTTCAATTCTTTCAGCCTCATCGTGGCCCTGCCAAGTGAGTGTTACCCTTTCCAGGATCCTGGTCTCTCCACCTCTAACTCCCAACCCGTAACCCCTCCAAACCCACTTTCTGTCCCCCTTCCCCAACCCCCACTTTCCAAAACCCCACCCCACCAAAGCCTCCCCATCTCACTGGTCTCTCCTAGTAGCAGCTGGGGCCATCTGTGGACCACAATTCTCTAGACAAAGTCTCGAACATAAGCAACAGCTGCCCTTCCACCATATATTCTATGAACTCTGGCCTCAGTTTCCCCGCTGCCCCTGAGTTCCCCTTTTTTCCTCTTTACAAATAAGGCCACTCTGGCCTGGGGAGGAACGTGATTCCCCTCATGTAGTCCCTCCTCCTCCCACCCCCTTCCTCTTTTTTGTCAATAAAGCTTAGGTATTTCAAAATTTGGGGGCGAGTCTTAATGGAATCTTTTTTTTTTTTTTTTTTGCCTAACTTCTCTCTCACTCTCATATTTTGAACCTCACGTACAGAGAGTTGAGTGAATCTACTGCACAGATCTTGCCGTACGAAGTTCCTCTCTGGCTTGATTTTTTTCCTCAATCTCTGTTCCCATCCTCCTCCGCACCTCTCCAACAATCAATGTGTCATAAAACATGTGGTGGTCTTTGCAGGTGTTTGAATTTCTCTGGCGCAGGACTGCTGGATCGGTGAGTATTTGTGTACCTATTTCACTAACACTGCCAGAAATTTCTCCGGGACTGTGTTCTTGATGTAGAAGCTGGTTTTTAAAAAAGAAAAGAAAAGAGAATTTCTGCAGGATGACCACCACCCCAGTGATGCCTCCACTGTCGGGACTATAGGGTTTCACCACTCTCTTGCCCCGAAACTCATCATTAGCCAGTGTTCTGATTTGGGCCGATCTGATGGGTGTGAAGTGGAGCCCAATGTCATTTCATTTGCATTTCTCTGAATATCCGTGGGTTTGAGCACCTCTTCATTACTTGTTAGTCATTTGGGTTTTCCCTTCTGTGAACTGCCTATTCACATCCTTTGACCATATTTCTATTATTTCCTGTCTTTTTCTTGTAGCTTTGCAATAATTCCTTGCATACTCTAGATATCAATCCCTTGTCATTTTTAGATATCACAAATACTTCCTCCACTCTGTCGTCTATTTGGTATCCTTGCTGATGGTGTCCTTTATTGTTGGCAAAAAAAATCCTTAATTTTAATGCAATGGAATCCATCAATGTTTTGCCATTTGAATCACATTTGAATTCCCTACTTATGGATAATGAAAGAAAATATAGAAAAGTATCTTCATGACCTATAGGTAGAGCTACTCATAGGTCATGAAGATACTTTTCTATATTTTTCTTTCATTAGCTTTATAATTTTCCATCTCATGTCTAGGTCTTTAATACACTGAGACTGTATACGGAGTATAAAGTCTGGAGACCAACCTTTAGTTCTCTCCATAGAGTGAGCCAGTTTTTCCTAAACCATCAGCCAAACAGTCCATCCCTTTATTCTTTATCATAAATACCTGGTTCTGTCACTGAACAGTCTATTTTTTTTTTATTTTTTTTGTTTTTTGTTTTTTGAGACAGGGTCTTACTGTGTCGCCCAGGCTGGAGTGCAGTGGCATGATCACAGCTCACTGCAACCTCTGCCTCCCAGGCTCAAGCCATCCTCCCACCTCAGCCTCCCAAGTAGCTGGGACCACAGGTACACACCACCGTGTCCAGCTAATTTTTGTATATTTTGTAGAGATGGGGTCTCGCCATGTTGCCCAGGCTGGTCTTGAACTCCTAGGCTCAAGCGATCTACCCACACTGGCTTCCCAAAATGCTGAGATTACAGGCACGAGCCACCATGCGTGGCCACTTTTCTATATTTTCTTTCACTAGCTTTGTAATTTTCCATCTCACATCCAGGTCTTTAATAATCAGGATCGTATATGAGGTGTAAGGTTTAGGGAGCCACCTTTATTTCTCTCCATAGAATGAGCCAGTCTTTCCAACCGCATCAGCCCAAGAGTCCATCCCTTCATTCTTTATCTTAAGTACCCGGGTCTGTGGCTGAACAATCTATTCTGTTCCACTGGCCTTTTGTTCCTGGGCTAGTTTCATATGGTTTTTATTATTATAGCTTTAGAGAACATTTAGTATTTGGTAGAGTGAATTTCCCTTGTTTGCACTCTGTTTTCAAAATGGACTAAATTATATTTGGTTTTTATTCTCCCTCATACTTTTTTTTTTTTTTTTTTTTTGAGACGGAGTCTCTCTCTTGTTGCCCAGCCTGGAGTGCAATGGCGCGATCTCAGCTCACCACAACCTCCACCTCCTAGGTTCAAGTGATACTCCTGCCTCAGCCTCCTGAGTAGCTGGAACTACAGGCGTGCGCCACCACACCCAGCTAATTTTTGTATTTTTAGTAAAGATGGGGTTTCACCATTTTGGCCAGGATGGTCTTGATCTCTTGACCTCATGATCCACCCGCCTCGGCCTCCCAAAGTGCTGGGATTACAGGCATGAGCCACTGTGCCCGGCCTCTTCCACATACATGTTTAAATCCATTTGCACAACTCCAGCTGTGATTTAATTGAGATTTCACTGAGTTGATAGGTGAATTGGGAGAACGGACATCTGTGCAACATTAATTTATCCCATCCATGAACATGGCATACGCTTCATCTGTTCAGAGCTTCTTTGTGTCGTTCAATAGTTTTCACTTTTCTCTGGGTGTTCGGGGGTGGCAGGGATGAAAGGTGTCAGCGTCCCTCCCTAACCCGTCACCTCCCTACCTAGGCCCCCATTTGACAGTCACACTAACTCCAGGCGAGCCCAGTGGTAGGGCCTGATCATTCTATTTTATAGACCACTTTAAGCAACTCCCCCTAGTCCACACAGCCAGCAGAGTGCAGACACAGAAAACAGGACACATCTCTCTACAGTAAATCTCATTATAATCTCAAACGTCTGTTTCATGAAGGATTTGCCAGGCCCCAAGGCAAGGGCTGCTAGTGCAGTTGTGTCACTCAACACAAAGAGGTTCCACTTCACAGAGGGAGAACCTGGGGTTCTTCATGCGCTCTGAACACAAGGCTTTCTCCAGGGCTGGCTCTTGGAAAGGGGTGAATTACCAGGAGCCTCTAGCTCCATCCGTCACCGGCTGCCTATGCTCAGCCCGAGCCAGCCAGCCCTAGGTCTGCAGGCAGCCCAGCCAGGCTGCAAAGGCCTCACCCGGCCTGTCTCCCTCTGGCCTCTCCTAAGGCAAACAGCTTTCTGAGCCTGTCTTCACCTCACCTTCCCCAGATGCTCCCTCCAAAGCCCTCCCCAGAGGTCCCCCACCTAGACCCCCAGGCAGTTCAGATACAAACAATCCCCCACAATGAAACATGACCCCTTGCCATTCCTGATGCTGAACCATCTTTCACGGCTCAGCTCCAACCCCACTGCCTCCTTAACGCCGTCCAGGATCTCTCCAGCCCACAGGGTTCTCTTGCCCTGGCTGCAGGTGGTCTGGCATTGGAGAAAAAGCACTGGAATGAGCTAAACCAAAGATTCTCAAAGACACTTCCAGCCATGAAACGCTTTCAAATGAAATCTTAGGATGGAGAGGTAACAGCTTTCTCAGATTGCTGGTTCTCTGGATCTAGATCCCAGCTCTAGGGCAATAGATCAAGACCCTATCTCTAGAAAATTCAATAAATAGGGCCGGGTGCAGGTGGCTCACTCCTGTACTCCCAGCACTTTGGGAGACCGAGGCAGGTGGATCATGAGGTCAGGAGATCAAGACCATCCTGGCTAACACAGTGAAACCCCATCTCTACTAAATATACAAAAAAATAAAATTAGCCAGGCGTGATGGCAGGCGCCTGTAGTCCCAGGTACTCTGGAGGCTGAGGCAGGAGAATGGCGTGAACCCGGGAGGCGGAGCTTGCAGTGAGACGAGATCGCACCACTGCATTCCAGCCTGGAAGACAGAGCAAGACTCCGTCTCAAAAAAGAAAGAAAATTCAATAAATAAATAAATGATTGAAGATAATTTTTAAAAACTACTCAGAAAGGAGGGAAGAAACCAAAATGTTTAAAGGAGTTTCATGGATGATGGGATTGTGTGCAATTTTTTTTTTTTTTAAGGAATACTGATTGTTTTACTTTTCTTGTTGTTGTTGTTGTTATAAGGTCTTGGTCTGGCTGCGTCACCCAGGCTGGAGTGCAGTGGTGTGATCTCAGCTCGCTGCAACCTCCGCCTCCTGGGTTCAAGTGATTCTCATGCCTCAGCCTCCCAAGTAGCTGGGACCACAGGTGCACACCATCACGCCCGACTAATTTTTGTATTTGTAGTAAAGATGGGGTTTCACCATGTTGGCCAGGCTGGTCTTGAACTCCTGACCTTAAATGATCTGCCCATCTGGGCCTCCAAAGGTGTTAGGATTACTAGCGTGAGCCACTGTGCCTCGCCAAGATTGTGTGTAATTTTTATTATATTTACCATATTCCTTATACTTCATTTCTTCTTTTATTCATCTTTTCCATTTATAAAGTTTGTTTATTTTTATCTTTAAAGTACCAGCAAACTGGGTGCTTGTCCTGAGGGCCACGGAGTCTCTGTGTGACCTCAGGCACATCTCTCGCCTTCTCAGGCCTCAGTTTCCCCATCTATACTCTCAGAGGGAGGGGCTGCATAAGGCTATGAGCCCTGGGAGTCACACATCGCTCGTGCACATCCTCCTTGCCCCGTGCACTCTGTTTCCTCCAGGCCATGCTCCCCGCTGGGACCTACCAGCCTGGCCAGCCCACAGAGGCATAAACCAGCACATTTTTTTCTCATTAGTGAGATTTCAGCTCAGAGCGAGGGCAGTCAGGGTAGAGGCTTAGCGCGAGGACAGAGAAGGGAGTGACACAGTGAGATGGGTAGTTTCCTGCCAGACTGGACGAGACACAGCTCTGGGCCCATTTCCTTGACGCACTACCCAGCCCTCCCTAGGAAGGCAGCACGTGAGACCGGCCCTCTGCTCATCAGTAAGGAGCATCACCACGTCACTGACCTCATTTCCCCAGCAACATTTCCCCTCCCCAATTCAAAAGAGGAAGAAATAAGTAGTTTTTCCCTGGTGCAATTTCCCAGTCTTCACTTATTCAGACTTTTACGAGTATGTGTGCCTACCGCTGCCCCCGCGAGAGCTGGGCAGGGCTGGACGTGGATGAGTCAGAGTGGGCACACTCCCTGCAGGAGCTTGGGTAGGGTGGGCAGGCGACTTAGAAAAGGGACCAAGCCACCTTGGCTGGAGTGTCCTGGCGGCTTCTTGAAGTAGATGGCAGTGATTCGGCCACCTCTCATTTGTCCTTCAGGTGAAGTTGGTCTTGAGGCTCTCACTCCCAAGAAACTGGACCTCCCTCCAACCCAGGCCTGTCCTGCCTGCCCTGCAGACTTACTGAGCACCTACCGTATGCCAGACAGAGCAGCTACTGCCCCTCTGCCAACAGATCGAGATCCTGCTCCTAGACATATGCCCCAAGGAGGAACCCAGGAACCTTTAGCCCCTAGGAATGAGTGGTAAAATTTCAAACACCAAGAGGCCTAGCAAAAAAAAAGGGTTGCCTTAGACAGTTGGGGTATATCAAAAGGAGAAATAGCATCAACTTTGCCATCACCTAGACCTGGGTTCAAGTCTCTGTTCAGGCCATTGACTGGTACGCAACCATGACCTTGGACAAATCACTTTACCTCCCTGAGCCTCTATTTCCTCATCTGTAGAATGGGGATAAATAGCCTCTGCTTTACGGGGTGCTGTAAGGATCCGAGATGGAGACTCTACAGTGCCTGGCATCTAGTAAGTGCTTAATGAGTGCAGACCCAAAACATGATGGAGGCCATGTATTCTGCCTTTCCAGAATGCAGCCCAGGTCCCCTAGAGTACAGGAGAGGGTTTCCCTGAGAAGTTCCCAAAGTGCCCAGCCTTGCTTTTCCTCTTCACCCTGGAAGGAAACCCCCTTGAGCTCCAATTCCCCTGCAGTTCCCCACCCGTCCTGAGGCTGTTGCAACGTCCCACCAAGTAGCCGGCTCAGCCCTGCCAGCCTCCCTCCCCAGCTCCTGTAGAACAATTTCCGCCCATGAAATTCTCTCCATCACCTTGCCCCTTTCTTCTGTAGAAACCTAGAGATGCAAATGCAAGGATGGGGCGATGTCTACCACAGACTCATGATCATTACTAGTCACTTCCCCCTGCACACCCTGAATCGCTACATTCTCCCAGACCTTTGTACAGCAGGTGCTACATCCCCAAGCCCTGGCTACACACCACTTTCTTTTTTGTCTTTATAGCAATTACCACCAGACAACGTTATCCCAAATACTCTTTCTTGTCACTGCAGAGGGGAGGGCTGTGTGTCCCCAGCACCCCAGCACAGAGTTTGAGCTTGACAAATATTTATTGAACAAAGTAATGGATGAAAGTAATCCTTACAACACCTCTTTGGGGTAGGTGCTCTTATTAAACCCATTCTACAGCGGGGAAAGCAGAGACCTCCCTCCATCTAGGCTAGGTGCCATCCACTGGGGTCATGAACCCCAAGTTTCTCTCCATCAAAGCAAATATCATGCTCTAGGCCATGACCAGCCTCTAGGTTGGTCTCCCAGTTGGGCTGTGACTCCCTGACAGCAGTACTGTATATCCCTGCCACTGCCCCACTTCACTGTGTTCCCCAGCGCCAAGCACAGTGCCCAACACATAGTAGGTGTTACACACAGATCTGTTGCTTGAGTGACTACATGAGTGGCTGTATGAATGAAAGAATGCATTTATCCAGAGAGATTTTTTGCAAGACTTCTGGAACTTGGCCTCCAGTCCCCCTTCACAGTCAGTGTTTTGGGAGCTCGGAGGTCCTGGGCCTGGGTGTCCTGGAAGGGTTTCTGGAGGAGGAGGAGAAAGATGAGGTTGGAAATTCAGGGGTTGGAGAACTGAGCAGAGATTTCATGACGAGGATATGCCCTCTGTATTTGGTGACTGAGCGGAAACAGCTGGGTCTCAGGAGGGGTTTGGATACGGGAGCTGTGGAGGTAGCAGCAAAGCTGGGTTGGCAGACATTGGCCTGTAGGCACTAGGGAGCCATAGAAGGTTATGTGAGGGAGAGGCCTGGCCACAGCTGGGCTTTGGAAAGGAAAGGTGGGATAAAAGCCAAGAGCAAATTCCATTACCTGTGCATTTACTGAGCCCTACGGATGCCTCCACAGTGTTCTACAGGGTCTGGGACTCAGGGCTGGGGCCTCAGCACAGTGTTGACCTCGGCCTGAGCCACAATGGAGCAGCATGGCCAAGTGGGTGAGGACGCAGACTCCAGCCAGGTGGCCTGGGTTCAAAGCCTAGCTGCACCACTTAGCAGCTGTGTGACCCTAGGGAACTGGCTTAGCTACTCTGCGTGTCGGTTTCCTCATCTGTAACATAGGGGTAATGTAATAACTACTTCCTAGTGCACTGTGAGGTTTAAATGAGAGCACATGAAAGCCTCAAGTACAGTTCTTGTCTTTCTTACTAACCTGTGACTCCATGCATGGCAGGAATAAAGCCTCTTCAACTCTATTGTCAAAGCCCAACCCAGATGGGCACAAAGAGGCTCTTGGGGAACTTTTGATGAATGAATTTGGCCCAGAGGACCCAGGGTCACCCAGCGAGTGCCCCAGTATTCACAGAAGGTCTTCTGCACAGGGTGAGGAACCCTCCCTCGATATGTGCAGAAGCTGTATTTCCTGAGTGAAGTGTAATTGCAGTGAAAAACAACATCCCTCCCGACAGCCTGTACTTGCATAATCTGCCCACAACTCTCTGTGACTTCCTGACATGGTTCTGTGCAACCCAAGTTGGGGGCCCCATCCTGCCCTGGAAGGTCCCAGACCCTGCCCTCTTCCTCAGGGGAGGCCTGGCAAGACCTCTCAGAGCCTTGATCTCCCTATCTAAAAACTAGATAGGGCCTAGTTTGTATGGGTACCAAGCTCAAATGTTCTCTAATCAGACAGATGTGAGCTTGCTTTCCAGTCCTGCCACATTCTGATTGCATGGGTCCCTGAATGCACAGGTCAGCAGCTCAGTCCAGAGCTCACACTCTGGAGACAGACCAGCTTGGATTCAAATTCCAGCCAGATGAACTTGGGATTCCACCAGGTTATTTAGCTTCCTTGAGCCAACTCCAAGGACAATAATGGCAAAATTACCGAGAGGCTAAAATGAGACAATATGTGAAGTGTTCATGCTGACACGTAAGATCTCAAGATTCTTTGACACTCCTCCTAACGAGGGGTGGGATCTGTGTCCCCTCCCCTTGAGTCTGGGCTCTGTGACTACCCAGAATGTGGCAAAGGGGATGCAGTGCGTTTCCGGGGTCAGATTTTATGATGCTGGCAGTTTCCACTTCCTGCCCCTGGAGTTGTTGGCTCCAGGAACCCAGCGGCCATGCTGTGAGGAAGCCCAAGAAGCTCTACAGAGAGAAACTGACAGCCAGTACCAATTTGCCAGCCCTCTTGGAGGTGGATTCTCCAGCTCGTTTCATCACCCCCGCTGGTACTATGTGAGTCAAGATGTGCCTTCCCTGCTAAGTCCAGGCCACATTGCAGATTTGTGAGCAAAATTAATGACCATTGTTTTAAGCTATTAAGTTTTGAGGTGATTTGCTATGTAGCAAGAGATGGCTGGAACAGTTACGTCAGTTACTGGTCATTTAACACTTTTTAAAAATGGGGACATGTGTGCTCATCTATAAGGTCCCTCTGAGGTCACATGACAATAGAGATAAAATGCTTTGGCACTGAGTGAATTCTGAATTAACAATTTCCTTGCCCCCATGCAAGATCAGCTACATAATTTGTAGAACTCCATGAAAAATGAAAACACAGGGCCCCTTGCCAAAAATTATTAATCACTTTCAAGATGGCGACAGCAGAGCATTAAGCCAAGCCCAGGGCCCTTCTGAACCTGGGGCCCTCTGACTCCACGGATCAGTAGCTTGTAAAGCTGCAGAAGCCCAGCTGATGGGATATTTTTGTCTACTCTGTTTATTCTTGCAAAGCTGCCTTGTAAATAAGAACCCAACCCTCTCACCACAGTTACCTTTAGCATCGATTTTTTTTTTTTTTAAAGGAAGAATGAAAACCAGCATGTCATCTTTACTGCTCCCTTGGACTGGACAGTGACTTTCCCCTACCCCAGCCCCAACTGACGCCTAGACTTAGAGCTGTCTCCATGACACAGCACCAAGCTGGGACCCTGGGAAAACCGTTTTGTCTCTATGGGGCTCAGTTTTCCCATCTGTAAAATGGGGGGCTTGTTCTTGATCGTCTTCCTTCAGGGAGCCTCAGGTGGGGCAGTGAGTAGGATATGAGGTGTTACTGGGGATGGAAAGGGCAATTCCACTCTCAGGCAGTTCTCCCCCAGAGATTCCCTGGACTCAACCCAGCCCTGAGTCTCCCCGGACCTCAGAATCACACACCTGTAATCCAGCACTTTGGGAAGCCAAGGTAGGAAGATTGCTTGAGCCCAGGAATTCAAGACTAGCCTGGGCAACATAGAGAGACCCGTCTCTACAAAAAAAAAAAAAATTAGCCAGGCATGGTGGCATGTGCCTGTGATCCCAGCTACTTGGGAGGCTGAAGCAGGAGGATCGCGTGAGCCCAGGAAGTTGAGGCTACAGCGAGCTGTATTTGTGCCATTGCATTCCAGCCTGGGTGACAGAGGAAGACCCTGCCTCAAAAAAAAAAAAAAAAGAAAGAAAAAGAAAAAGAAAAATTACACACACCTTTGAGGAAAGCTGTGTCAAGGAAGGAGGCCCTGGCTGGGTTAGCTCTGTGTCCTTCCTGTCTGGTCAGAGCAGTCAGAAAACCACACCCAGCCTGGAGTTTGACCTTGGGCAGGTTACCCTGCCTCTTGCAACTGTCTCTGCCTTCCCATAAAGGGAGGAATAAAATCAGCCTCTATTCTATCTCTTGATTGTGGTGACTTGAAGATGAAAGGAAACTTATCTAGAAGGCATAGTGCCAGGGGATGACCACAATACGAACACAACCCCTGACCACAGAGGCAGCCAGGCCACCTGGGCATGGGGAGGGATTTAGAATCACAGAGTTGGGGGTTGAACTCTGGCTCTGGGACTTCCCAGCTGTGTGGCAGTGGGCCAGTTGCTTCGCCCCCCGAGCCTCAGTTTGTAAAAGGGAGTGCTGCCACCCAGCCTATCTACTGTCCAGGGTTCTATTAGGAAGCCCAGATGCACAAAGAATGCGGGAAGGCCTAGGCGAACTCTCAGCTCTTAAGATGCTGCTCTTGATGGCTGTCGTTTACTGAACATGGCATACGTGCCCAGACCTGGACTTCTACAGTCCTTCTCAGCCTTATAGGTCCTTTTTTTTTTTTTTTTTTTTTTTTTTTAAGTCTCGTTCTGTCACCCAGGCTAGAGTGCAGGGGCACGATCTCGGCTCACTACAACCTCCGCCTCCCAGGTTCAAGCAATTCTCCCACCTTAGCCTCCCAAGTAGCTGGGATCACAGGCACGTGCCACCATGCCCAGCTAATTTTTGTATTTTTAGTAGAGACGGGGTTTTGCCATGTTGCCCGGGCTGGTCTCGAACTCCTGACCTCAAGTGATCCACTCGCCTCGGCCTCCCAAAGTGCTGGGATTACAGGCGTGAGCCACCGCGCCTGGCCTCATTAGGTCCACTTTGCAGACCAGAAAACCCACATTGAACGCACATAAGGGCTTTGCTTGGGACCAAGCAGCTGGGAGCTTGTCGAGCCGGAAGCCACAGCTCCATGCCACCATCATGAAATGGCCACTGCCTCCATGAGGGCTAAAGGGTAAAAAGTAAGCACAGGCCACCGCTGTCCCTGTGATACTGAAATAATCCCTCTGCCTCATGACCGGGAAAACAATCACCACACCAAAACACAAACAAAGGCCTCCAGGCTTCCCAGGGTTTTTCAGTTTGGTTTTTACTCTCTGGAAGATACCCAGAGAAAGGGGGAAGCTAGACCGGCAGACTCCTAACCCTACCCATAGCTACAATTATCACCAGGAATGCTGTCTTAGTTCTTTCTGAGAAAACCCATCTAACTGCTTCCTGGCTGCCAGCAACTGCTGCCTGTTTCCCCAACTTCCCTCCAAAATAGGTTAAAACAACCTTTGCTGCCCCTAGTTTGGCCTTTCTCACTCATTGCTGAAATAATACCAGGATGTTTATTGTTCTACTAGGAAGAAAACAGAAATAAACATAGACCAGTACTTTTATGATAAAATCTAGGTGCCTAATCACAATGGCCCACCAGGCCCTCCTCCCCAGGCCTTCCCCCCTCACCTCCTTTTTTCCCTCGCCCACTGTGCCTCTTCCACCACCATGTTCTTCCTGGAACTCGAGGCAGGAGTGTGCCCACTTCAGCTCCTTGCCTTCCAGACCTCGCTGGCTTGTGACATCACTCAGGCCAAGTTCAAAGGGCACCTTCTCAAAGAGGCTTGCCCTGACCAGCTAGCTAGTGGTGGCCCTCCCCTCCCACTCTGCCACAGTACCTGGCTTGGGCTTCTTGTGGTTCACAGCGTGATCTGACTCTGAAATGACCTTGTGTACTGATTTGATGGTGCCACCGTCTGTCCCATCCACCAGACACAGGACCCACGAGAGCAAGCCTGTGCCCCACGAGTCCTCAGCAGCTAGACTTGGGCCAGGCTCATCAGAGGTGTTTGTGGAAGGAAGAGAGGAAGGAAGGCCACTCTTTAATTGAGGAAAGACCTTGAACAGCAATGCGGTGCAATCTGGAATGTGCTAGAACCACGAGTGAGATGTCCCTCTGGAGGGACCCGCAGCACTTTGCCGACATATCCAGAGTTACAGGCATCGAATAATGAGCCAGTCCTATCACTGTGATTTGAAGGGTTCTTGGGGTAGCCCACAGAACAAGAAGAGGCCTGCCCACTGCGGGGCTTCCCACAGTAAGTTGGCCCCAAGGGCGGCTAGGTTCCCAGGCTGGCCTGAAAGCTCTGATTAACTTTGATGGGCTGAATTCGGCAGACACAAGAAGGGCTCGCTCTTAGCAAGTGGCCACGAGGCTGGAATAAGGACAGAACCTGCCACTCAGCACAAGCCACACACCAAGTGGCATGTCAGGGAAGCCCCAGAACCCCGTCAGGTAGAGACTGACACCCCCATTTCATAGACAAGAAAACCGAGTCTTAAAGAGATCATGGAACATAGCCAAGCTCATGCAACTGATAAATGGCAGGGCTGGGATTCGAGCCTGTCTATGACCCCGCGACGCCATCACCATCCGCACGCTTCTGTTGTGTCTGGGCTGCAGAGAATGGCAGGCAAGCCTCTCTGCCCTGTGCCTGGCTCACACCCATGGCCCCAACATTAAACACCTGCTCCCCTGGGTCAGCCAGGGGCAAGGGTTCCAGGGTGTTTGGCCAGCATGGGGTGCCGGCTCAGGAGAAGGGGCCTGGCAGTGGGGCCTGGTGGAGGGTGCAGGGGCCTGAGGTGTCCTCAGCAGCTTCTCCTTCAGCCCAAGAGCCACCTTTGAAGCTGAACAGTTTCGCCTTAACTAAGCTTTTCTCTTGGGCCCTGGCTGTGAATCTGATGTCCCCACACATTCTGGCCCAAGCCCCCCCCGCCACCCCACACTTGCCCCCCACTGCAGAGGATCGAGGAAGTGGGTGGAAGAGAGAAGGCACCCGAGGAACTGTGGCTGGGGAGCCGCCTCTCATCCTCACACAGGCTTTCATTTTTACTTAGCCCAACCAGTCAGTGCCTGGTGACCATGGGACAAGGATGACCAAGACCCAGTCTTGGGTCTTTAACACCTCACTGTTGGAGGGTGAGGTCGTGATGGAGTGAAAGATGCTCTAGGGAGGTCCCCTCGTTCCATTTTAGGGACTGACCCGAGCCATGGAGATTCTGCGAACTGTAGAATGGTTTTTACCACCTACAAAAGTGCCTTGGGAAACAATGGCTTTTCTTTGAAGGCAACAGCTTCCATCTGATACTTAGCACTTGCTGTCCCTCTCTGATCCCAAATGTTTAGGAAGAGGTGTGTGGGGGTGTCATCACAGCCTGAGAATTGCTACCTTGAGTAGCAGGGAGCTCTGTCCATCTGCCAACCTGGACATGAGCACAGCCAGAGAATAGAAGGGGTCCGCTCGTCGCTGGGCAGGAGGGGGAAATTCACCCTGGCTCCTGGTCTGAGTGCATGGCAGGCAGTGGCTGGTTCAATGGCTGGGCTGATGTCTGGGTGTGGGCTGGAGTCTTAGGGATGGGGTGGGCAGGGTCTGTCCATGGCTGTGGGTTTCCTCCACCTCGCACAAGACACACAGTCAGAGGGGGCCTCGGGCTGGCTGCCTGGGGTGGAGGCTGGCCCTAAAGTGCCACTAAGCTGTGCCCAGGGAGGCAGTCTGGGCTCCTCCCAGCTCAGACACAGAAGCCCAACACTCCCAGATACCTGTGGTCCTCCCCCTGCCTCCCAAGGCTCCCAGATACCTGTGGTCCTCCCCCTGCCCCCCAAGGCTCCCAGATACCTGTGGTCCTCCCCCTGCCTCCCAAGGCTCCCAGATACCTGTGGTCCTCCCCCTGCCTCCCAAGGCTTGGGCACTCACGCTGTTCCTTGGAGAATCCCTTCTCCAAAGCTGTGGGGCTGCTCGGCCCAGCCCAAAGGGAAGAAGGCCGTGGGGAGGCCCAGAAACCTTTCTACAAATACCTAAAGGGAGCCTTGTGACAACAGTGGCATTTTTTTTTTTTTTTTTTACTCGAGGCGGCGCGCGTCGCCCAGGCTGGAGTGCAGTGGCACGATCTCGGCTCACTGCTGCAACCTCCACCTCCCAGGTTCAAGCGATTCTCCTGCCTCAGCCTCCTAAGTAACTGGGATTACAGGTGCCCGCCACCACACCCGACTAATTTTTATATTTTTAGTAGAGACGGGGTTTTACCATGTTGGCCATGCTAGTCTTGAACTCCTGACCTCAGGTGATCCACTCGCCTTGGCCTCCCAGAGTGCTGGGATTACAGGCGTGAGCCACCGCAACTGACCGACAGTGGCTTTATTTAACTGAGTGTCCTCAAAGGGCAGCCTTTGGACCAGGGAGTGGCAATTACATGGAGAAAGAATTCGCCTCGAGTGATAAGGAAAATCTTCCAGCAATGAGAAGGACTGCCCCAGCAGAAAGTGGGCTCCCGGCCCCAGAAGTATCCAATCTACCAGAGACTGGCCACCTTAGTGCCTGGGGGTTCAGCGGGAATCCCTGCCCTGCGGGGAGACTCCCAAAGGCACTTCTGCTCGGGGGTTCTATTAATAACATATTCTCAATTTCAACGATCATGTCCTCAGCCTTACAGTTCTTTAAGGATTTTATGGATTTTTAGAGATTCAAAAGTTGTGTGAAGGGCCTCTAGGTGAGGAAGTGCATTATTTTGTCAAAACATGTCAATCCCTCCCATCATGGGCACCAGACTGCCCTGCCTGGCAGGCGTGTGCCTTCCAGTGTGCCTTACAGCTGCGGCTGTGGGTGATGCAGAGACACCCACTCCATCCTTGCACAAACACTGGGCAAACAGTGTCTGCCCACTTAAGCTTCTTCTGGCCAATGTCCAGGTTCTGGTGTAACCACCTCTCGCAAGGTCACAGCTTCTCCAACTTTCCCCAAAACATCTGAGAGGTTTCAGAAACTACCACTTCCTCCAGAGAGCACGTGGCTGGCCGATGAGTAAACAGCAGCTTTCCTGGGCCTGCCTCCAGGCGGTAAGTCCACGAGTCTCCAGGCTGCCCGCAACTCCAAGACTCATCCTTATCCATCACTCATTTGCATACACGTCTGAAGGCCCTAGGGAGTCAGCTGGCCAGCCGAACGGAAGTCAGGGCCGCTTTACTCCTTAGCGTGAAATGTGAAAAACCCAAAATCCGGATGAAACCTCCAAACAGTCTTGTTTCCTATGGTCCAGAGTAAAACAGATGCCTGGGTGAGGCCGTGGTGCCTCTCGACGTCCGCACCCCAAAGGGTGCAGAGCCGGAACCAGGTGGTGGGGTCGGTGCTGGTGGATTTGCAAGCAGGGCAGATCTAAGGAAGATGCTTCTTCATTTCCCAGGACAGAGTGGGTGGGGCCCACAGAGAGCGGTCAAGGACCCCAGGCAGGGCCCGAAGTTCCCCATGTTCACGTGGGGAGGAAGTCCCTGGGCAAAGTAAAGCAGGTTCTCTGGGTTGTTGAGGGTCGGTCTGCAGCTGCTGAGGGCTGCAGACATCTGGGACCCGAGGCGCCTGCTGTGGTGGGGATTGGTGGGGACATTCTGAGATGAGTGACTTGATCCTGGGCCCTAGGCCCTGGGTCCACTGAGGGGGCTATAGGACAGGGAAGGTGGGCAGCACCAGGAGGCTCCCGCAGCCCAGGCAGGGGCCCTCATGCCAGCGCAGAGTACAGTGTGGCCGCTGCAGCAGAGACGGTGCCAGCTGACGACACCCCATCCCTCGACTTCCCTTTTGACTCTGGAGAAACAACCACAGGCACTGGCTCCATGCCCACTGAGGGCCACGTTTACAGTAACTGAGGGCATGCCGGAAGCGCCCAATGGGTGTCACCTCTGAGGTCCAGGGAGAGAGGAGAGTAGGGTTACAGGGGCACTGGGAGCCGGCCTCACGACCTCTCCCTCGCTGGGCTCTGGGCCTGGTGGTGAGGGTCTGATGCCCAGGGCTCTGGGACCAATGCTGTTCTCGGCAGTGCCCATCCTGCCATCTGTTTGCTGCCTCAACCAACATCACTGCTGGGATCCGGTCCCCTTGGACTGTCTCTTCTGTACAAGCCCCGGATCCCCTAGGCTCTGGGTCGGGGACAGGTAAGTGGGGGATGCAAGCAGAGACCACCAGACCCCTGCAATGACCAGCCAGTCCACCACTAGATGCTGGAACCTCAGTTCAGGCCAGATGGGCCTCTGCCCCCAACCTTGGTGCCAACAGTGCCATCCTGGCCTCCCAGAGGCCACCCTGCTGCCCTCCTAGCCCCAGCCCAGCCCAGGCCTCACTTTCCAGAGGCGGCTGTGGGCAAGGGGTCTTCTTTCCCTTCCTCTTCCACTGAGAGCATGACATCGCTGCAGCTGCCCAGAGGTGGTTCTGTCTCCTGCTCGGGGTAGTGGGGGGTATGGTCCGCCTCCAGCTCCGTCTCCAACTCAGGCTCTGCTGACCCTGCCAGGCCCCGGCCCTCGGGCAGCTCAGCCTTCACGGTCCCCACGATCACGGTGTCAGCCTTCATGATGTAGATTTTCTCTGCAAGGCAAAAGGATGGATGAGCGAGGGAGGCCAGAGCACCAGCCAGGATGGGAGTAAAGAGGCAGAGAAGGGCGGAGGCCCAGTGCTGATACACCTGCCGGGTGGCTTCAGGCTGATGGCACAGCCTCTCTGACGCACCTTACAGGCGTCCTGGGGGCTCAAAGGAAATAGAACAGCTAGGAGCTGGGCCTTGAGGATTTAAGAACCAGCCCACTTGTACTTAGGATTTTCTCAGCACTTCTCTGGGGATGGGTAGGGAAGAAGAGGACAGGGTGGGAAAGACAGTAAACTGTAGACAAAAACAGGCAAAGCCGTGGGTAACCAGAGCACGAGCAGACACAGCAGAGCTGAGCAGTTTCCACACCCCCGCTCCTGGGTCCCCAGCCCTCCTGCAAGGTGGACACCATCAAGATTCCCATTTACAGATAAGAACCTGAAGCCTGGAGAGGTTAAATGACCGGCCCAAGGTCGCCACGTAGTTAGGAGAAATCCCGAAAAAAACACCCGCTCCTCCTGGTGGCCCTTGCTGCTCCTATCCGTGTGCCTGCAGCCAAAACCCAGGGTGACCAACTTGTCCAGCTTGCCCGGGAACATTCCTGGTTCTAGTGCTGCAAGTCCCCATGTCCTGCGAGCCCCCTCGGTCCGGGCAAACCCAGCCAGCCTATCACATCCTGCAGAAACCCAGGCCCCCTCAATAGGTCTCGGCAGCCCATGATTGAGACAGCCTGGCTCAGGCCATGAATTTCAGGGCTTACTGCTCAGAGCCAATCTCCTGCCTGCAGCGCGCATGGCTGTGCTGCGAGCACATGGTGGGAGCTTGGACGGATGGCCGGTCCTCGCCACAGTCTGATGTGGGGGCTTCTGGTGTGGCCTTCTGATAGAGGGGACACGGAGGCTCAGGTTCAGTGGCCCAAGGAGCTGGGGAGTGGGGAAGCCTGGCCTCTGCCCAGCTGATGGTGTCTGGCTCAGGGTGGGCTGGCTCCCAGCTGTTCTGCGCTGGACTCTGGAGGCCAGAATGGGGAAGCTCAAGAGGGAACTTGAGAGCTGGGGTGGGGTGGGGGTGCAGGGACCCCTGCCTTTCTGGGTAATGCAGTTATACCCCTCGGATTCAGGAACCCCAAAAAGGTTCTCGAGTCCCCCACACCCTCAACCCTATTGCATGACGCTGGTTCTTCTATTCTGGTTTTGAACACCCCCAGGAAAGACAGAAGTGCGCCAAATGGCAGCAAGAGGAGAAGGCCCAGAGTGTGGGACAGGCTGTGGGCTGGGTGTCCCCACAGACCCCAAAACAGAGCAGGGCCTCAGCACTCCCCACACCTCCATCAAGGCCTGTGGGCTCCCGGCCCTAGGAGCCCTATAGAGGGCTGGGAAAAAGATGGGGGCTGGGGGTAGTGAGAGAGGAGACCCCAGGAGGGGAGAGAAGGCCCAGAGGGGGATGGGCAGAGAAGATGAGAGGCGGGTAGGGTCAGGTGGGAGGGAAGTGGGGGTGGGGGTGCTGGATTAGAGAGAAGGAGCCACAGCTGGGGACAGGCTGGTCCCCTCACATTCCTCAGGGAAACGGGCAGGAGTCCCCAGGAAACCGGGAATTAACTGGATTCAAGGAGGTGGAATTGGCTGCTCCGGGTGAGGAAGAAGCTCCCACCGAGCTCAGAAGTGAGAGAGGGGTCTGGAAATTTCAGAGCCGGCCATGAGGGGTCTGCCCCACTCTGGCTCTGCCCCCATCACAGGCTGCCCACCCCCCAGGCTGTGGGGGTGGCTTCCAAGGGCTGCATGGATTTCTTGCCCCCTCCTCAGAGCTCCAGAGTTCAGGGAATCCGTCTTGGCCAGGTGGGGAGGGCAGGTAAGGAAGTTGGGGAGAAAGAGGTTCTTCCCTTGCCTGGTTCCCAGGGGGAAAGGGATGATGTACAGACCCCAGTGTGACCCCTCTTGGGAACTGGATGGGAAGGGGGAACGCTCTCCTGGGCTGGCATCAGGAGGACAAGGGGGTTGCCTGTGTCTTGGGTGCCCAAGAGAACCTCCAAGGCCTTCTCTTCCCACCATGGCGGAGGTGGCCCCCGATCCACTCACCAGCAAGGCCTGCAGGCCATGCCAGGGGAGGGAAGCCCACACCTGAGCCAGCTGCCTGGGAGCCTGGCACTTCCTTCTCCTCCCCATCAAATACCCTGTGAACCCCACCCCTGGGATTCCCGGCTCTGCCCTCAGTGTGGACTCAGATGTTCCAATTAGGACTTCTTAGGAATTCTGAAGAAGCCTTTGATGCTGTTTCCCAAAACACATACTTTTCAAATAAGACTTACTAAAAGCTACCATTTCAAAAGCTTCAGTTTGTTACAAAAGACTGCCCAGGCTGGGCATGGTGGCTCATGCCTATAATCCCATTACTTTGGGAGGCCAAGGCAGGCAGATCACCTTGAGGCCAGGAGTTCCAGACCAGCCTGGCCAACATAGTGAAACCCCGTCTCTACTAAAAATACAAAAAATTAGCCAGGCACGGTGACACTCGCCCATAATCCCAGCTACTCAGGAGGCTGAAAAAATAAAGAGAAGATGACTGCCCTGAAGAGTTCCGGCCACCACTGTCTGCCATAGAAATGCACAGGACAATTACAAATGACTCTTCAGTATTATCCCAGTGCCAGTTACCCTTCCAGAAGTGACAGAGGGGGGGTCCACCAAGGCCCTGCCCACAGGGAACACAAAGCCAGGTGGAGGTGGAAGAAGGCTATAAACACGCAGTCACACCGCTGGGTGCTAGGACACTGGGTAGGGGAGGCCTGGGTTCTTAGGGAGCATAGCACAGTGGAGAGGGCACAGAAGGCTTCCTGGAGGAAGGGGCAAATAAGCAGGGTCCCCAGGATATCCAGAATTAACTGGATTCAAGGCAGTGGAGCTGGCTGTTTCAGGTGAGGGGGCAGCTCCCACTGAGAAGCTCAGAAGTGAGAGAGGGGTCTGTAAATTTGGGAGACTGCCATGAGGGGGAGGGACAGACTGTGGGGTCAGAAGGTAGGTGAGTCTGGTGGGGGAGCTACAACTTGCTGTCAGCCTTGACTGCCGGAATGAGAATGCTGGAATTCATCCCACAGGGAATGGGAAGCCGCTGGAGGCTTCTCAGCAGGGGTGCAATAAGGTCAGGTATATATTTTGGGGAAAATGCCGTACCAAGGTGACAAGAAGCAAGAGAGGAGGCAGGGAGGCCCCCAGGAGGCCAAAGCCAATGTCTGTCCAGGCTGGCAGCAGCTGCCGTTGGGAAGCTCTGAACATCTGGGCCCCATCTGGCCTCCTGCTTCTGCAGAGGGTGGGTGGTAACGTGGACAAACCAAGAGCTTCAGGGCCCAGCAGACGCAGGGGCGAGTCCCAGCTGTGCCACTTAGTAGCCATGCGATGGGGAAAATCACTTCACCCTCTGAGCCACAGTTTCCCCAACTGTAAAATGGGGAGAAAGACACCATCCAAAGAAGGTGGTGAGACCATCAGAGATGAAGAGATGGCACCTGCACAGTGCCTGGAATGTACCAGACAAGTGGCAGGTCCTGTGACCACTGGCACGTCTTCCTCCTGTCCCCTAGGGTGCTCGGTGTTAGGGGCTGGGGTGGCGTTCATTTTTTACGTAACAGCAGGCACCTCATGCGCGCTGGCTCATGAATTCGCACAATGGCCTACGAGGTAAGTACCCTTGCTGTCCCTACTTACAGAAACTTAAATTGGGGTGAAGAATCTGTGCCTCTCCTTTCCTGGGCCTTTCAGCTCCAGGGTCTCCAGGTCCCTTCCAGGGCCCAGGGCCCAGGGCCCCGTATGCATCTCCCATCTGCCCCTGGGCTGCAGAGGACCTCCCAAAACAGGCTGACTCACCAATCTTGTTATTGGTGTGCTCCGTGGACACCCGGGGCTCAGGAAGGTCCCTGGGGGACGAGGGGCCCCCGGCCGGGCTGGCATCCTGCAGCGGCAGGCTCTCCAGGTAGGCTGCCCCCACGTTGTGGCAGGTCTCCGTCAGTGGCTGGTTCATTAACCCCAGCTCTTCCGCGCTGGGTTCTGTCACCGACGCGCCACTCCTCAGCTGCTGTGGGAGGGGAATGGGTGCTGCTGCAGGGTACCCCCAACCTCCCCGCCAGTCTCTGAACTGGGAGGCCCCCTTTTTTTTTTCATCTCTACAGACCCCAGTGAGCCTCCCTTTCTGCTTTAAAGCTGCCATGAGCTGCCCCAGGCTTCTCAGCTTTCTGGGTGAAGTCTGTTGCTTTTAATTTGTACTAAATAGTAGAGGTAACAGTCAGCGACTCACAGGGTGCTCACCATGTCCGTGGCCCTGTCCTAAAGTCCTTGACATATGTTAATCCTCACAACCACCGTATGAGGTGGGTAACAGCCCCCTCCCCATTTTACAGATGAGGAAACCGAGGCACAGAGGAGTCGAGTAACTTGCCCAGGGTTATACCATCAGTAAGTATCTGAGCTAGGCCGGGCGCAGTGGCTCACGCTTGTAATCCCAGCACTTTGGGAGGCCGAGGTGGGCGGATCACGAGGTCAGGAGATCGAGACCATGGTGAAACCCCGTCTCTACTAAAAATAAAAATAAAAAATTAGCCGGGCGTGGTGGCGGGCGCCTGTAGTCCCAGCTACTCGGAGAGGCTGAGGCAGGAGAATGGCGTGAACCCGGGAGGCGGAGCTTGCAGTGAGCCGAGATTGCGCCACTGCACTCCAGCCTGGGCGACAGAGCGAGACTCGGTCTCAAAAAAAAAAAAAAAGTATCTGAGCTAGGATTTGAACCCTGGCATCTGGTCCATAATCCATACTCATAAGCACCAAAGTCTGTAAGTACCAGCTCCAGGTCCCCCACCTCCTGGAGCAGCCCCTCCAGCTCCCCAGCCCCGACATCCTGGAAAGTAGTCTTTTATAATCACACTCAAGTATTCTAAAAACAGACTACTGTTAGTTGCAGTGACAAGCCCGGTGACCTCTATACTATATAATCTAAATTCATGTATACTATTAATAAATATTTTCTAAATGCTAAAAAACAACAAAAAAGGCCGGGCGCGGTGGCTCACGCTTGTAATCCCAGCACTTTGGGAGGCTGAGGCGGGCGGATCACGAGGTCAGGAGATCGAGACCACGGTGAAACCCCGTCTCTACTAAAAAAAAATACAAAAAATTAGCCGGGCGTGGTGGCGGGCGCCTGTAGTCCCAGCTACTCGGAGAGGCTGAGGCAGGAGAATGGCGTGAACCCGGGAGGCGGAGCTTGCAGTGAGCCGAGATTGCGCCACTGCACTCCAGCCTGGGCGACAGAGCGAGACTCCGTCTCAAGAAAAAAGAAACAACAACAACAACAACAACAACAAAAAACAGCTATGTCATGAGGAAAGTGTCAGTTTAGTTTTTGACTTTTACAGGTAAGGGCAAAGAAGTGGCCTCGTGAAATGTCCTGATGCCTTCAAAATGGAGTGAGTTTGAGTAATTCAGAGGAGGCAGGGATGCCCATGCTGACGCAATGATTCTCAAGGCACAGAGAGCATATCTTTTAGATTGGTGCAAAAGTAATCACGTTTTTGCGATTATTATTATTATTATTTTTTTACTTTTTAAATGATTTTATGTACAAATAATGAACATATGTTATACCCATAAATTCTACTTTCCCAAAACAGGCGCTTTTTAAAAGAAAACCACATAACAAGTTTTAAAAGGCGCTGAGATTCCTCAGCTTCTAGATCACTGCTGGGCTAGAAAAATAAAGTTTGTTCTACTGGGAATCACAAGTTAGAACTAAGTATTCTTCAAAGTGGAAATTCTAGAGTGTGGTGTCACTCCAGGCAAAGATTATTCAGTTCTCAACCCCAACATCCACAACTACCTATCAGAAGGGTTAAACCAGGTTTGCCATTACTTTTAATGGCAAATGGTACCAACCTTAATACATAATCTTGAATACTCTTTCATAATGATATGAAGGCTAAAAGACTGCTTTTTTTTTTTCCCCCCACAGAGTCTCACTCTGTTACCCGGGCTGGGAGAGCAGTGGCGCAGTCTCGGCTCACTGCAACCTCTGTCCCCCAGGTTCAAGCGATTCTCCTGCCTCAGCCTCCCGAGTAGCTGGGACTACAGGCATGTGCCACTACACCTGGATACTTTTTGTAGTTTTAGCAGAGACAAGGTTTCACTATGTTGGCCAGGCTGGTCTCGAACTCCTGACCTCAGGTGATCCACCCGCCTCAGCCTCCCAAAATGCTGGGATTTTAAGTGTGAGCCATCGTATTCAGCCAAAAGACTACATTTTAAAACAAGTTACTATTAATGCATTGGTCTATGCAGCAAAAACATATTTGATCATCTTACAAATTGTTAAATACCTCTTTCATGAAATTTCTTAGTATTGTAACAGCCACTGTCATATCCAAGCATATTTGAATGTGATCTCACATAATTTGAAACTGAACTAGCATTATGGTTCTGTATATTATATTGAAAAATGAAAGGATAGAAACCCTTCTTAATGTATGAATGCTTGAATTAAAAGAAAGTAATGGAAGAATTGATACACGGAAAAAGAAAAAAAAAAAGAAATGGACCATAGCCACCTGCTCTGTCATCCAGCTTGGAGGATGAGATTCATGGAAGAGTAAAGAAAAGGGGAAAATGAACACAGTCTTCCTCCTGACCAGACCTGGTACCCAAAAGTGGCCCAAACCAAATCCACTGTGTGCAGGCCCTTCTGGAAATTCCCGGCAGGCTGAGCCAGGAGCTGGAGGCTGCTGTGAGGGTGGGGCTCTCCATCCTTAGCCAAGGCCTGGCTGAGGCCCCAGGCGAGGCCCCTGTGCACAGAGGTCCCTGTGGGGTGGCAGACTCAGCCTGAACTTACAGCACGGGCCTGCACCCTGGGCACTGTGGGAGGGGAATGGCCCTTCTGTCCCCTCCCTCTCCCTTCCCCCAGCAGCTCTCAAAACTTCAGATCTGTTAGGGAAGGAGTCAGATTTAGGGGCACAAAGCTGAGGTGGGGGCAAGAGAGGGGTACTTACCGTTGAGCTCCTCCTGGGTCTGGAATCTGCAAAAAGCAAGAGCAGCAACTTTACCAAGGAGAGTCTGGCAGCCCCCGGCCCCACCCACCCCATCTATTGGCGAATGGTCCTCCTAGATAACAGGGGGTGCTGAACTCAGCCCAGGGGTCAGGTCCTCAGTCTGGAGAGCCCTGGATGGGTTTCAGAGTCAGCGCCCACCCCAGCTCAAGGCAAGGGGGCTCACTTCTCCAGTGGCAGATGGAGGACAGGGGACCACCTCTATCCCCTGGCCACTCTCATTCCTTTTTTTTTTTTTTTTTGAGATGGAGTCTCACTCTGTCACCCAGGCTAGAGTGCAGTAGCACGATCTCGGCTCACTGCAACCTCCGCCTCCTGGGTTCAAGCGATTCTCATGCCTCAGCCTCCCAAGTAGCTGGGATTACAGGCTCGTGCCACCAACCCCAGCTAATTCTTTTGTATTTTCAGTAGAGACGGGGTTTCACCACGTTGACCAGGCCAGTCTCGAACTCCTGACCTCCAGTGATCTGCCCGCCTCGGCCTTGCAAAGTGCTGGGATTACAGGCGTGAGCCGCCACACCCGGCTGCCACTCTCATTCCTAATGACTAAACCAATGAACACGCTGAACCGCTCTCCCAACCCCCACCTCCGCGCACATGCAAGGATTGGTTCACGAGAAGCACAGGCCCAACCAGAGCCCAGGAGGCTTCCACTGGGTCAGAGGCTGGTCTGTAGCTGCTGCCCCCACCTTGCTGTCTCCAGGGTGTGGAGAGCCCCGAACTCTCTGGAATACCAAGCAAAACCCACATGGAGGACCTCAAGGCGGGTCATGGAGACAGGATGACGGATCCTGCAGATGCTACCTGGACCCTTCCTGGGACACGTCTGAAGCCAGTCTGCCGTGGAGCCCTTCTGACTCCAGCTGGACTTCGATTTTCTCTTTCTTGTGCCTGAAAGCACCCAGGTGGCAGCCTTTGAGGAGGACAACTGCTCTCGGGTCATCTCATTTCCTTCAATCCCATCCTTTTGTGGGCTCAGGAGGTGCTGAGGCAATGATTCTCAAGGCACAACCTCTATCTTCTCATCTCAAACCTCTACCCTCCACTCCCATTGTTCTCCCATATTAAACAGGGGCCAGGTCACGCCCCAGTGCATATTGACATTGAACATTTAACCTTGGTTCACTGGCCATTTGAGAAAGGTGAGAGGGCATCCGGGCATCTAGCCCATCCTGGAGCAAGTCAATTCCCAGAGCAGACCATCCTCCGGGGATGCCCAGCCTTTAACCACACCCGAGAACGCTACCTACGGAGATCTGGAATATGCTGTTGTCAGGCACGCATCCCCTGGCTAGACAAATCTGCCACCAAGATGCCCGTATGCCAGCCACGCCACCTCCTGCACACATCTCTGACTTCAGCAGCTCTGGAGAGCCACCAGCCCTGAGCCCTCACAGATAAGCTCACCAGTGCTCAGTCAACAAGTAGAATAAAGTACACACAAGACTGACCATTTGAACATGCTGTGTGGACACTAGGTGAGTTTGGGAAACACTCTTAGGGGTACTTTTTTCTTTTTTTGAGACACAGTCTCACTTTATCACCCAGGCTGGAGTGCAGTGGCACGATCTCGGCTCACCGCAACCTCCGCCTCCCAGGTTCAAGCAATTCTCGCAAGTAGCTGGGATTACCGACATGTGCCACCACTCCTGGCTAATTTTTGTATCTTTAGTAGAAACAGGGTTTCACCATGTTGGCCAGGTTGGTCTCGAACTCCTGACCTCAGGTGATCTGCCCGCCTCGGCCTCCCAAACTGCTGGGATTACAGGCATGAGCTACCACACCCGGCCAGGGGCAATTTTTTTTTTTTTTTTTTTTGAGATGGAGTCTCACGCAATCTCGGCTCACTGCAACCTCCGCCTCCTGGGTTCAAGCGATTCTCCTGCCTCAGCCTCCCGAGTAGCTGGGATTACAGGCGCACGCCACCATGCTCAGCTAATTTTTGTATTTTTAGTAGAGACAGGGTTTCACTATGTTGGCCAGGCTGGTCTCGATCTCTTGACCTCGTGATCCACCCGCCTCGGCCTCCCAAAGTGCTGGGATTACAGGCGTGAGCCACCGCGCCCAGCCGAGGCACATTCCTTTCGATGATGTCAGTGAAACTAAATCATGGTCCCTCCAGAGTGATTTTGAGTTTTACAAGCAGCCAACTGTTCTTTGGTACCAAGTCACTGGGAGTGGCCAACAGAATGAAAAAAAAAAAAAGTGTGACAAAGTAACAAAACAAAATAAATAAAAATGACACAACTCGGCCTTGAAGGAGAAATGGGTGAACAGGACCACAGAGCTGCCCATGCCCTGCAGGCTGGTTCCATTTTTCTAAAGAGCCATCTGGCAACAAAAACCTCACACTCTTTACCCAGTCACCCCTCTTGAGGGAACACACCCTCAGGAAATAACCCGAAAGAAAACAAAAAGGCCAAGCACAGCAGCGGGTTTCTAATAACCCTCAAATTGAAAACCAGCCAAATGTCAAAAACAATGAGGCCACTCAGCCACCCTGGAGCAGGGGCCTCCTTAGCGGTGAAACTCAGCACAATATTAGTTCCCTTCTCTGAGCCTCTGTCCTCCTAGCTGGAAAATGGGATGAATCACATCAACTTTGGGGCTTGTTGTGAAGATTAAAAGAGATCTCAAAAGTGATGGTGCCCAGTGGTAAATCAGGTTGATTTTTTTTTTTTTTTTTTTTTTTTTTGAGATGGAGTCTCGCTCTGTCACCCAGGCTGGAGTGTAGTGGCACGTTCTCAGCTCAATGCAACCTCTGCCTCTGGGGTTTAAGTGATCCTCCTGCCTCAGCCTCCCAAGTAGCTGGGATTACAGGTGCGTGCCACGACACCCAGCTAATTTTTGTATTTTCAGTAGAGACAGGGTTTCACCACGTTGGCCAGGCTGGTCTCAAACTCCTGACCTCAGGTGATCCACCAGCCTTGGCCTCCCAAAGTGCTGGAATTACAGGCATGAGCCACTGCACCCAGCCAAGATTTGATGTGATGAGCATGACATTTCACCTCTGTGATCTTCTTCCCCCAACGCATAACTCCAGTCTAATCATGGGGAAGACATCAGACAGATCCCAGGAGACAGGCGTCCCACAAAACACCTGATCAATACTCAAAAACTGCCAAGGCCATCAAAGAAACTGGTCTTGAGAAACAAGATCTGAGAAACGGTCACAGGCCAGAGGAGCCTAAGGCGACGTGATGACTGAATGTAACGTGGGCTCCTGGATGGGATCCTGGAACCTTAGGCAACGCAAGGGAACCCTGAACACAGTGTGGGCTTTCATTCGTAATCCTGTGTCAATAACGGTTCACATGTTTTGACAAATGAACGATGCTGGTGTAAGATGCTAATCACAGAGGAAACTGGGTGTGGGGCATGTGGGAACTCCTGTGCTCTCTTCTCCAATTTTCTGTACATCTAAAACTATTTTTAAAAATGAGACTGGGTGCAGTGGCTCATGCCTGTAATCCCAGTACTTTGGGAGGCTGAGGTGGGCAGATCACAACCTCAGGAGTTCCAGACCAGCCTGGTCAACCCCATCTCTACTAAAAATACAAAAATTAGCTGGGCATGGTGGCGCATGCCTACAATCCCAGCTACTCGGGAAGCTGAGGCAGGAGAATTGCTGGAACCCAGGAAGCAGAGGTTGCAGTGAGCTGAGATTGCGCCATTGCACTCCAGCCTGGGCAACAGAGCGAGACTCTGTCTCAAAAAAAAAAAAAAAAAATGAGGAAAATGAGGACTAGCTGGGCACAGTGGCTCTCGCCTATAATCCAAGCACTTTGGGAGGCCAAGGTGGGCAGATCACTTGAGCTCAGGAGTTCGAGACCAGCCTGCACAACAAAGGGAGACCCGGTCTCTACAAAAAATAGAAAAGTTAGCTGGGCGTGGTGGCGTGTATCTGTAGTCCCAGCTACTGGGGAGGCTGAGGGATCACTTGAACCCAGGAGGTCAAGGCCGCAGTGAGCCATGATTGTACCATGGCACTCCAGAGTGACACCCTGTCTCCAAAATAAAAATAAATAAAACTTAAAAATAAAAATGAAGGCCACTTGGAATGTTTTTTTGTTTGTTTGTTTGTTTTGACACAGAGTCTCGCTCTGTTGCCCAGCCTGGAGTGCAGTGGTGCAATCTCAGCTCACCGCAACCTCCACCTCCCAGCTTCAAGAAATTCTCCTGCCTCAGCCTCCCGAGTAGCTGGGATTACAGGCGTGTGCCACCACGCCTAGCTAATTTTTTTATTTTTAGTAGAGATGGGGTTTTGTCTTGTTGGCCAGGCTGGTCTTACACTCTCGACCTCAGGTGATCTGCCCACCTTGGCCTCCCAAAGTGCTGGGATTACAGGTGTGAGCCACCACACCTGGCCTACTTAGAATTTTTTTTTTTTTTTGAGACGGAGTCTTGCTCTGTCGCCCAGGCTGGAGTGCAGTGGCGCAATCTCGGCTCACTGCAAGCTCCGCCTCCCGGGCACGCCATTCTCCTGCCTCAGCCTCTCCAAGTAGCTGGGACTACAGGCGCCCACAACCACACCCGGCTAATTTTTTGTATTTTTAGTAGAGACGGGGTTTCACCATGGTCTCGATCTCCTGACCTCGTGATCCACCCGCCTCGGCCTCCCAAAGTGCTGGGATTACAAGCGTGAGCCACCGCGCCTGGCCTTAGAATTTTTAAAAATTAAAATATTTTAAAAAGAAGGTGTCCAGGATGCTGTTGAACACACAGCAGGTCCAGGAAAAGCCCAGGATGGTAACAGGGCTCTGCACTCCGACACACTGAATGGAAAGTCAGAGTTCGATACCGACTCTCCCAAACAAGTGTAAAATCACAGAGGTAAAAAGGCAGAATCTGGAAGGCTCTGACATTGACTAGAGCCGTGTTACAACCCATGAGGATTTTGATAAAGACCCAGAACAAATCTTGCCAAGTACAGAGGTCAGATTTCATAACTGCTCTTCCCCTAAAAATGTTGATTCAATCTGCTAGTCTTATTTGTTGGTTTCCTTGCTTTTTGGAATAACCACTGTCTTCTCGTAAGCCTGTCTGGTACCCCCAGGACACAAGTCCAGGACCACGCTGGGCAGCAGCGGGCCGCCTGGCAGAAGTGCATGGTGTCACAGGCTGCTCTGAAGGCCACGCTCACGGAGCACATGCGTTCTGATGTGTGATATAAAGCTCTTGGTCCCTTCCATCCCTGTTATTCTCCACTTTTAATCCCCTCCCCTCTCTGGCCTGTGATTCCCCAATGCTGTGGGAAGCAGAACAGGCCCAAGGGGGGAGTTCAGCATAGAGGTTCAGCTAGGCTTTGGCAACAGGTACCCCTAGATGCAAACCCCGGGCTCCTTGGAGAGAGAGCTGATTGCAGGGCCGGGGCAGGAGCATACAAGTTAAGCTGGGAACATCTCAGAATAGGAACGTGCTCAAAGCACAGGATGAGGATACGCCAAAGCACACAAGAGCCGGCTTAAAGGGGCTCTCCCTGACCTCATCTGGGACCATTTGAGCATCAAAATAAAAAATGATGGTAAGAGATTACAACCCATTGAACAGAATAGGAACCCATGAATCCATACAGATGTAAATATGTAAGTGAAGAAAATAAAGTTCTGGGCTGGGTGCGGTGGCAGTTGACGCCTGTCATCCCTGAACTTTGGGAGGCCGAGGCGGGAGGACCACTTGAGGCCAGGAGTTTGAGACCAGCCTGGCCAACATGGTGAAACTCTGTCTCTACTAAAAATACAAAAAATGAGCCAGGCATTGTGGCACACGCCTGTAATCCCAGCTACTCGGGAGGCTGAAGCAGGAGAATTGCTTGAACCCAGGAGGCGGGGTTTGCAGTGAGCTGAGATCACATCACTGCACTCCAGCCTGGGTGACAGAGCCAGACCGTGCCTCAAAAAAGTAAACAAATAAGTAGAGAAAATGAAGGTCTGCTGAAGAATGGGCTATTGACATAGTCTCAAAGTAACGCCCCTAGAGACTTAGTAATGACCGAGGAGCAAGTGGAGACCTCACAGTGGAGAGGCCCGGCAGACATCACCTCCGTCAAGCGCTCAAAGTGCACAGCACCAGGAAACGGACACATCGAAACCTGGCAGGACGCCCTGAGAGAGGAGAGGCCAGCATCACTCCTGGGACCTTCCAGCCCAAGATGCATGACCCGAATCCACTCAGGAGAACACACCAGACAAACCCAAAGCAAGGAGCATCCACGAATCACCAGCCTGTGCTCTTCCCAGAAAGTGAAGGAAATGCCTGGGGAACGGATCCGGACAGAAGGAGACTCGAGAAACCAGACAAGCAAATATAACACGTGGCCCTGAGCTGGAGTCCTCTGCTATAAAGGACATTAGTGGGACAAATAAAGAAACTTGAACAGGGCCTGAGAATTCGTCATGGTCATGTATCAGTGTGAATTCCCTGATTCTGACAATCCTTACCACATCGTGTAAAATACACCCTTGTCTGTCTGAAACACACACTAAAGTTTTCGGGGTGAGAGACATCCAGTCAGTCAGTTACTCTCAAATGGTTCAGGTTAAAATAAATTCTTCATACTTATACCATTTCTATAAGTTTGAAACTGTTTCAAAACAAAAAAGAATTTCTTTCAACCTAAATCTCCCTGGAATAATAGAAAATGACTCAAGTGCTCATAAAAATGAAGGATTAAAAGAATTTTAAGGCCAGGCATGGTGGCTCACGCCTGTAAACACAGCACTTTGGGAGGCCGAGGCAGGCGGATCATGAGGTCAGGAGTTTGAGACCAGTCTGGCCAACATGATGAAACCCTGTCTCTACTAAAAATACAAAAATTAGCCGGGCGTGGTGGCGGGAGCCTGTAATCCCAGCTACTCAGGAGGCTGAGGCAGGACCATCACTTGAACCCAGGAGGTGGAGGTTGCAGTGAACCCAGATGGCACAGTGCACTCCAGCCTGGGTGACAGAGCGAGACTCTGTCTCAAAAAAAAAAAAAAAAAGAATTTTAGACCAGTGGTTCTCAACCAGGAGTTTTTCCCCAGGGGCCATGTGGCAATGTCTAGAGACATTTTTGGTTGTCCCAAGTAGGGAATGTTACTGGCATCTAGAGGAGCTGCAGAACATCCTATAGGATAGCGCTCCACAGCAAAGAATGATCCATTCCCAAATGTCAACAGTGCCAATGGTGAAAAATCTTTTTACAAACATCTCAACAGCCACAATAAAATCCCTGTCCTACCGCTCACCCAGCACGTGGTCTTAAACAAATTACTTCATCATCCTGTGCCTCAGGCTGCTAATCTGTGCAACGGGGATAACAGTAGGTACCTCACAGGCCACTGGAGGAGTGGATGAGAACACGTGCGTGCTTTGCAAATGCCTGTCACCGAGGACACACACGGGAAGGTCGATCAACTCGAGGGCTGGTTGGTGGGCATCTCATTGCACCTGCACGGACCACAGATCCTTTGTGCTCACTGCTCAAAGGAACCAAGAGCACCCTGTGCCCCAGGTCTGGGATGTGGGAGGCCAAGGGGCGCACACTCCCCTCCTGCCTGCCTTTGGCCTCTGTGGGCAGTTGGAATTAGTCTAAAAGCTTGGAGGGGGCTAGGACAGCTTCTGGGCCCAGCACAGAGCCTGCACGGAGGAAGTACTCCATGAAGACCATGTGAATAGATGAATGAATGAACCAACGAACCGGTGCTCCTTCCCTCCTTCACCACCCACGGCTCAGGAGGGAAAGGGGCATCCGGCCAGCTCGGTCCCTTCTCACCCTGTGCCCTGTGAGCTTGCCTGTCTTGGCTTCACTTTCTGTCCATCTTGAGCCTGGGAACCCAGATCCCGAGGTCCCACCAGAAGCTAGAGGGTCAAAAACGACCTGAGATAAGACGTCCGCCATTGAGTGTCAGGGCTCAGGTCTTTATAGATCTGGTTTCTTAGGGGAAGGTGTTTTCTTTCTTTCTTTTTTTCTTCTTGTAACAAAACTGCTCTCACAGAGGTTTGAAGAAAAAAAATAAACTGACGGCAATGGAAATTCTAATACTAGAAAAATGTCAAGAAAGCAAACACTGGTTTCAATGAGACACTCAGCCTGACAGGTCATGGAAACAGGCTTGAAACTATCAAAACACAAAAACCCCCCTTGTACAGGGACCACAGTGCTTGCTTGTGAAACTCATCAAATTCAAAACATGCCTCAGTGGACTGTGTTTTTGTGCCCAAGTCAACAGTCAGCCTATGCAAGGGCCTCTCCAAGGGTCCTGGGGAGATCGGGGGACGGGCCAGGGCCTGGCCTTAGGCTGAGCACGCGGCTCTTGGGTAGGCATTGCAGTGGTGGACAGAGCTGGCGGGGAGAAGGAAGAGGGGACAGGGCTGAGCCCTTTACAAACCAAAACCCCTAGGGCCAGTGCCTGAGGCTGGCTGTGCCACTGCCAGGCTGTGTGGCCCTGGGCCAGCCGTCCACTTCGCTGAGCCTGCCTCCTCCTTGCAGAACAAAGGTTATCACTGGGGGAGTACAGGAGGCCTGTATGGGGGCCCACCTTGCAAATCAGAAAGGAAGGCTCAGACGATTTCCCCCATCAGAGCTCAGCACAGAGCAGGCACTCAATCCATGCCATGCAGTGCTGAGGAAGACCCTGGCCTGCCTTGAAAGGGCTGCCCAGGAGAGAGAAGGTGCTTGGCACAAGACAGCTGGGAGCCCCCTGCCCCAGGTGAGAGCTGGAAGACACGCACTGTATAGACGCCCCTGCCTGGACAGGTGAGGAGGGTCCCAGCTCCCAAGGGCTGCCTGGAAGAGCTGGCCCAGAGGCTGGGCAGGGATCAGAGTGCAGGGACCAGGGAGGGGGTCAGAAGCAACCAGGACTTAGGAAGGCCTGAAGCTTCCAGGGAGGAAAAAGCCCCAGGCACAGGCCAGCCTGTCAACAGGCAGCAGCCACCGACTGCAGGCAGGTATTCCATGATGCACTTAACAGCCCGACCTCGACGAATCCACAGGCCAAGCCTCTGAAGTAGGTTCTACCACCTGCATTTTCCAGATGAGGAAACTGAGACACATAGCAATTCAGTAACTCACCCGGGGTCACACAGCTTGTAAGTGGCAGAACCAGAGTCCCTCCTGCCCCATGTGCTCCTTTCCCCTCCTGCCCCTGGGCTGACTTGCTGGGTGGTAGAAGAGGGGGAGAGAGGGGAAAGAGAAAGGGAAGGAGGGAGAGGGAGAAAGGGAGGGTAGAATGTAGAGAGGATGGGAAGGCTGGCAGAAATGCCCCCTGGGGGTGCTGGAGGAAAAAGTGAAAGACAAGATAGACTTTTAAACATTCATGCCAGCATCCATCCAGGTGCTGCTCTGGGCAAGCCACACAGTCGTCACACCCAGTACAGTCTTCACCTCGTTGCATTCTCCACACACATGAGTTTTCACCCGCATTGCGTCCCTACAGATGTACAGAATGCGACAGGAGCCACAGACAGGGAGCCTCGAGGATGGGGTAGAAGTTCAGTCTCTGGAGCCCACGCCCCAGGCCCAGAGCTGCCCTGTGTTCCTCGGGCTTGGGCAGCCCCTTTGGACGGCTGGACACTCACCCACAAGCTCTAGCTTGGGCTGGGAGGTCTGGACCGGGTAGCACAGGTGGAGCTCTGAAACGACACCAGGAGGAAGGCTGGGGGTGGCGGCCTCAGAGGGCAGGAACAGGCGGGGAAAGGACCCAGGCCAGGCTGGCAGAGAGCAACCTGTCCTCCCCAAGACCCCAAGGACACAGCCACTTACTCTGCCGAATTCGCTTCCTGCAGGCCCTCCGGTGGCACAGGAGGAAGGCGCTGGAGGCGACCACCACGGCCAGCACCAGGATCACCCAGAAGAGCACTGGCCCTGGAACACAGAGATGCCCCGCACTCTTTGCCTCACTGCAACCACACAGGACAGCCCCAGCCCCAGACTGCTTCCTCCTTCTCCTGGGACACAGCTTCCATCATGGCTAACAACAACAGGTCCTTTCCAAGCCAAGGCTCTATCTCATCCAGCCCTCCCTCGCCTGGCTCCAGGAAGCTGATCAACTATTTAAGGCTGAGAGAAGGGCAAACTGTGTCTACAGGGTGAGAAATTGAGGCATCTAGGAGCCAGAACAAAGGAATTGAGGTCCAATAGACCAAAATTTGGGGACTGCGGAGGAGGGCCCGGTGTGACCGGCATCTGGCAGCGCTGCTGGTGTGGCCGGAGTCAGGGTGGGGAGGACCAAGCCGTGAGGGGAAGGAAGGGGTTGAACCCAGTCCCCTCCCGGCCGACCCTCTAGACCTGCTTGATGAGGGCAGGCATGGAGTCCCCACTGCACATAAACACACCCCACAAGCGTTCCCTGAATGAATGATCCCAACCCTATGCCCTAGGCACCGTCACTACCTTCAGTTTAAAAATGAGCGGAGCTGAGGTTCCCGAAAGTTCTCTAACTTGTCCAAGGTCACCCTGAGACTAAGTGGTAGAGCCCCAGCCCAGGCCAGGCCAGGCCAGGCGGACTCCAGGGCCCACGCTCTTAACCCCTATCTGGATCTACTTCTTCACACCTCGGTACTAAACTCGCTTCCTTTTTCCCTTTTGTCACTTACAGAGATCACAGAGCTAGTGATTGCACTTTATTGAAGTCCATGTTTAGATGTTTAAAAAGTAGTATATGCCAGTTAAGTGCTTTTCAAACGTTAATGTGCCTATGAGTGCCCTGGAGATCTTGTTCAAGTGCAGTTTCTGATTCTCTAGGTCTGGGATGGGGCCTATAATTTGCTTTCCTAAGAAGTTCCCAGCCGGTGCCAATGCTGCCAGACAGGACCGCACTTTCAGAAACTCTGGCCGGAGCACTACTGCCACCTCGTATCAGCCACTAGAACTGCAAGTCCTAAGATGAGTAACCTGGCATCTTTCCCTAAGAGCTAACTCTTGGGGGTTTTGTTGTTTTGTTTTGTGTTTTGTGTGTTTTGTTTTGTTTTGTTTTGTTTTGTTTTGTTTTGTTGACTGATTCTCACTCTGTTGCTCAGGCTGGAGTGCAGCGGTGCAATCTCGGCTCACTGCAACCTTGCAACCTTCGCCTCCCAGGTTCAAGAGATTCTCCTGCCTCAGCCTCCTGAGTAGCTGGGATTACAGGCGCACGCCACCATGCCTGGCTAATTTTTGTATTTTTAGTAGAGATGTGGTTTCATCATGTTGGCCAGGCTGGTCTCAAACTCCTAACCTCATGATCCACCCATCTCGGCCTCCCAAAGTGCTGGAATTACAGGCGTGAGCCACCATGCCCGGCCTAAGAGCTAACTCTTACAGAGGCCGTCCACAATGCTACAGATGAGACAACTGAGGCTAAAAGGCTCAAACAACTAGTCAAAGTCATGAAATCAATCAACAAAGACCTATTTTCTGAGTAGCAATTATGAGCCATGAGGATGAAGCTGTGAAAAAAAATTCCTGCCTACAAGAATTAAAAAATAGTGCACTTTGGGAGGCCGAGGCGGGCGGGTCACAAGCTCAGGAGATCGAGACCACGGTGAAACCCCGTCTCTACTAAAAATATAAAAAAATTAGCCGGGCGTGGTGGCGGGCGCCTGTAGTCTCAGCTACTCGGAGAGGCTGAGGCAGGAGAATGGCGTGAACCTGGGAGGCGGAGCTTGCAGTGAGCCGAGATCACGCCACTGCACTCCAGCCTGGGTGACAGAGTGAGACTCCGTCTCAAAAAAAAAAAAAAAAAAAAGAATTAAAAAATAGTCACTAGCAGCCAGGCGCGGTGGTTCACACCTGTAATCCTAGCACTTGGGGAGGCTGAGGCAGGTGGATCACCTGAGGTCAGGAGTTTGAGACTAACCTGGACAACATGGCAAAACCCCGTCTCTACTAAAAATAAAAATAAAAAAAAGCCAGGCGTGGTGGCAAGTGCCTGTAAACCCAGCTACTCGGGAGGCTGAGGCAGGAGAATCTCTTGAACCTGGGAGGTGGAGGTTGCAGTGAGCCAAGATGAGTGCCACTGCCCTCCAGCCTGAGCGACAGAGTGAGACTCTGTTTCAAAAAAAAAAAAAAAGAATAGTCACTAGCAAGTGCCAAAGCCACAGCACCAACTCAAGAAGCCAGAGCTGGGCGCGGTGGCTCACGCTTGTAATCCCAGCACTTTGGGAGGCCGAGGCGGGCGGATCACGAGGTCAGGAGATCGAGACCACGGTGAAACCCCGTCTCTACTAAAAATACAAAAAATTAGCCGGGCGTGGTGGCGGGCGCCTGTAGTCCCAGCTACTCGGAGAGGCTGAGGCAGGAGAATGGCGTGAACCCGGGAGGCGGAGCTTGCAGTGAGCCGAGATTGCGCCACTGCACACCAGCCTGGGCGACAGAGCGAGACTCCGTCTCAAAAAAAAAAAAAAAAAAAAAAAAAAAAGAAGCCAGAAACCTGGGGTCAACCTTGATCCCCCTTCTCAGGCCATACCCACAAAGGAGAAGCTCCCTCCTGGCTCCCCCGATCCCCATTTCCCCAGGAGGAAGCCCCTGCTGGGAGTAGGGGTGAGTGGGCTGGGACCATTACCTGCATCCAGAACGGGCTTCCCCGTGGAGGAGAGAGCGACAGGAGCGCTGGTTGGGATGGGCAGCGTCTTACTGGCCTGGGACTCCACCAGGGAGCTCTGAGTGGGGCTGGTGCTGCGGGGAGAAGTCAAGGCAGGAGTGATGGAGATGGGAAGAGGGAAGTGTGTCCTCAGGAATAATTCCCTTTCTCTAGAGACTGCGCAGCCAGAGCCTGGGCCCCTAGATCCTCTGCCCCGAGTCTCTGCCAGGCATTTTGAGGGCAGGGACTGGGTTTCAAGGCCTTCTGGCTTTCCAATGGTGTCAGCACAGAGATGGGCACACATTTAACAAAACAGCAGCCCAGGCCCCACCTCCACCCCCAGCCCAGCTGCCTCCCAGGCATCCCCTGGGCATGGCAGGGACAGCTCCCTCCCGCAGCAGCCAAACAGAGAGAAGGGACGGGGGAGTCACCTGGCAGGCGCCTCGCCATTCTCTGGGGTGGGGTTGCAGTCAGGCTGGGTCCCCAGGGGTGGCACCTCAAAGGTGGTGTCCTTCTCAGCCATATCTGCAGAGGGGAGGTAACATCTGAGAACCAGCACCAAGGAGGCTGGTGTCTCCAGGAAAGAGTTAACCAGCAGGGACTGGTGGCTTCCAAGCGAGGCAGCACCATGGGAGCTAAGGTAGTCAGATTTGTGTTTCAAAAGATCAAAGTGGAAAAGCTGGCCAGGCACAATGGCTCACACCTGTAATCACAGCATTTTGGGAGGCTGAGGCAGGAGGACCACTTGAGGTCAGGAGTTCGAGACCAGCCTGGCCAACATGGTGAAGCCCCATCTCTACTAAAACCACAAAAATTAGCCAGGTGTGGTGGCACACCCCTGTAATCCTAGCTACTCAGGAGGCTGAGGCAGGAGAATCGTTTGAACCTGGGAGGTAGAGGCTGCAGTGAGCTGAGATCATGCCACTGCACTCCAGCCTGGGCGACAGAGCAAGACTCAAAATAAATAAAACAAAGTGGAGAAGTTGCTACTTATCTCTAACAGCTGTGGTCACCCAGGAAGGTGGCACCGTGACGCTAGACCTTTTGCTTTTAAGAGAAACCTGAAATCTCCTAATGTTTAAATACAGCCTCAATTTTTAAAGTTTTTTTTCTTTTAAATCAACTTTATTAAGGAATTATTTATTTATTTACTTTTAATTTTTTGAGATTGAGTCTTCCTCTGCTGCCCAGACTGGAATGCAGTGGCACGATCTCGGCTCACTGCAACTTCTGCCTCCCGGATTCAAGTGATTCTCCTGCCTCAGCCTCCTGAGTAGCTGGGATTACAGGTGCCTGCCAATATGCCCAGCTAATTTTTGTATTTTTAGTAGAAACAGGGTTTCACCATGTTGACCAGGCTGGTCTCGAGCTCCTGACCTCAAGTGATCCGCCCACCTCAGCCTCCCAAAGTGCTGGGATCATAGGCGTGAGCCACCACGCCCAGCCTAAGGCAAAATTTATATACAAGAACGTATCCCCTGGCAGGGTAGGGTGGCTCCCGCCTGTAATCCCAGCACTTTGGGAGGCTGAAGCAGGCGGATCACTTGAGCTCAGGAGTTCGAAACCAGCCTGAGCAACACAGCAAGACCCTGTCTCTACTTTTAAATAAGTAAAAATAAAAAAAGAAAATATCCCTAAGTGTGTACAGCCTGATGAGTTCTGACAAAAGTAACTAACTCCAATCAAAATACGGAACATTCTCATCCCTCCAGAAGGTTCCCTAGTGCCCCTCCTCACTCACTCTGCCCCCACCTCCAGATCCAGGCAACCACCAATCTGCTTTATGTCACTATAGAGGAGTGTATCTGTTCCAGAATTTCATGTCGACAGAATCATGCAGTATGTACCCTTTGGGGTCTGGCTTCTTTCACTCTACATAATGTTTTTGATAGTCATTCAGGTTCATTCCTTTCTGTTGCCAAATGGCGTTCTGTTGTACAGATGAACCACTGTTTACACACCCGTTCCCTAGTTGATGGACATTTAGGTTGTTTCCAGTTTGAACTATGACAAACAAGGCAGCTATGAGTATTCTTGTCCGTGCCTCTGTGTGAACATATAATTTCATTCCTCTGGAGTGCCTAGGAAGGGTGGGTGGATTGCTATGCTGGCCAGACAGAATGTCTCTGAAGGCCAGTTCAAAGCTGGCCACCACTGGTCTGACCCAGCCACCTTGTTTTACAGATGGAGAGAGCCACAGGGCTGGAGCTACAGCCAGGAAACAGAGATGGCAAGTTCCAGCCCAGAGCACTCTCCTCTGGACGGCACTGCCTCCTGCCTGGGGACTGGGCACCTTCTTCAAAGCTTCCTGCTTTTCTGGGGCAGGAGAATTTGGCCCACATTAGAAGTGGGTTATGCTCAGTCACTACACCTCTCCGCCCCCAGAGCCCTGGTGGAGGCACCCCTTTTTGATGTGGTACAAAGCAACCCCACACACATACCCACATCTCCCCTCTAGAAAGTGTTCGTGACGCCTCTCAGATTTTTCCTCAAATAGACAAAAAAGGAAAGCCAGGATTAATTTATTTCTTGGGTTGTAGGGTTCTGAGGAACCCTCCTCTTTGGGGAAGGTCACTGGACTCTTACCTGAATTAGTTGGAGCCTGGAGGCTGGAGACTATGGGGAAGATGATGCGATGTGTTATGATGGTTCCTATATATTCATTAATCAGTATTTGAATCAGTGTTTGAAATGTCATTGGGTTTCAGTGAACACTTACTTTGAGCGGACTGGAGCTCTGGTGCTCAAACCCATTAACTGTGGCTATTCCCAGTTAGCATCATGAGGAGAAAGCCCCCTGCCCTCTCTCCAAGGCAGCCTGATGTAACTAGACAGGCCCATGGTCTCAGCTGCTGCTGAAACACCTGCTGAAATCCAGCGACAGATCTGCTGTCCCTCCTGTATGTGCAGAAGGGGGGGACCTAGTATCCCTTGGGTGCCTCTCATCCCGTCTCTGAATATACTATACCTCACTTGTAACTTTCCTTCTTCCTCCCTGAGTTAGTGATCCTCCCCTTTTCCTCCTCTTTGGATTTGAAGGTGAGGAGAAGGCATTGTCTAGCCCCTAGTTAGTCTGCCTGTGTTCTCTGGTAATGGCCTACTGGAAGAGAAAAAAAGAACCTGACTACTCAGCCTCCATTTAAGAACTAAAAAAAGATATTATTTACCAGATGGATACATTTCTCTTTAAATCCAAACACCCAGTCCTTGGGCCATTTAAAGAATCGTCTCAGCATCAAGGCCAAATGGATTCTCTTTTTGTACATCCAGCAATCGCTTAAAATCAGGTGAAATTTCATCTTCATATTTGGACTGTATATTTCTTGTCAGCTTTTTCTTTTCCCTAGAGTTTTCAATTGCCTTTCTTTTTCTTGTTGATAAAAGGATAGTGTGCCCTCACCATATCCTCAGGTTTTTCAACTCTACTAATCATGAAATTTACTACAATTCTCTCTTCTATTCCTGGGAACAATTCCTTGGAGCCTTCCTTCCATTTTCCTGCTCTGATCTGGCCCAACTGGTCTATACCACATCATTCTGGGACTCCCCTTCCTTGTTCTGCTAGGATGGAGTACTGGTCTCTAGATTCCATGGCTTCCTGTTGTTTTTCTTTTTTGCCCCCTCACTTAGCTGAATTACATCTTCAAATAACTTCCTAGGAGAGGATATACATAGAAAAGCTTTCTGGACCTTTTATGTCTGAAAATGTTTTTATGCTGCCTTCAAACTTGATTGTAATTTAGCTGAGGTGACTGTAATTTAGCTGGGTAAGTTCTAGGTTCAGAACTAAGAAGGAGGTGGGTGGGTGGTGTCTTCCAGTGGAAAGTACTCTGGGCTGACCCTTGGGATCCCTGCGTTTCAGCTCTAGCTTCGGCCCTGTGCTTCTCTCTGGGTGTGAAATGAAGGGGTTGTATCAGACCAGAATATCCAGCTTTGACTAGTCCTCAAAAACATTCTATGTGACCAGCACAATGACCTAGCCACTCCTCCTAGGTATTTACCCATGAAAAATGAAAATATACATCCGCCCAAAGACTTGTACAAGAATTGGCCAGTCATGGTGGCTCATGTCAGTAATCTCAGCACTGTGGGAGGCCGAGGTGGGAGGATCGCCTGAGCCCAGGCGTTCAATGCTGCAGTGAGCCAAGATCATGCCACTGCACTCCAGCCTGGAACATAGAGTGAGACCCTGTCTCTAAAAATAATAATAATAATAAAATATAAGATAAATTCATACATATTAATAAAAAAGAATATTCACAGCTGTTTTCATTCATAATAGTCCTAAACTGGAAACAATCCAAATGCCATCAACTGGCAGGTAGATAAAATTATGGTGGTGCATCTATCACATGTAGCGTGGGTAATTTCCATTGATCCTGCTTTGCTCTGGTAGGTCCTTTTGACCTGATGTCTACACTTCTGGTCAGGTGCACAGAGAAATTGGGGTTGCCACTGTGGGGGAGACACCTGGAACACTTTGGGGTGCCAAAGACCTGCGGCTGGTGGGGGATACACAGAGGGAATCAGGGAGTCAGGACACTTTTGCAGACATGAGGCCTGGCACATGCCAGTGTTTGCATTGGGAGAGTCACATCAAGGTGGTCACCAGGCCAGGCAGCAGGAGCAAGAAGAAACAAATGGCCGGGCACGGTGGCTCACGCTGGCAATCCCAGCACTTTTGGGAGGCCGTGGCAGGCGGATCACGAGGTCAGGAGTTCGAGACCAGCCTGACCATCATGGCGAAACCCTGTCTCTACTAAAAATACAAAAATTAGCCAGGCGTGGTGGCACGTGCCTGTAATCCCAGCTACTCGGGAGGCTGAGGCAGGAAAACTGCTTGAACCTGGGAGGTGGAGGTTGTGGTGAGCCAAGATCGCATCACTGCACTCCAGCCTGGGCGACAGAGTGAGACTATGTCTCAAAAAAAGAAAAAACAAACAAACAAACAAACAAACAAACAAATGCAGCCAGAAGCCTCCTTCCTCCTGCGATGGCCCTCTAGCGCCCTCTGCTGGCAAGGCTTAACTGCATGCTCCCTATAGAGGAGAAACGCAGAGCCCAGTCGTTGACCGCAGGGCAGGGATGGAAAGGTGAATGAAGAACCTAGAGACGATGGGCCGATCACAAGCACACTTTCTAAAAAGCCTTTTCTTGTCCTCTGATCCCATATTGTTCCTTTTTCATAGCATTCTGTGCCCACATTATGGATGTAACGAGTTCGTGAATTTTTCTGCAGACACAAATTTAATGTTGCTAAGTACTCTTCTATTCCTGGATTTATCACAGCTTCATGTGTGGTAATAATTTCTGGTTTCGTATCTTTTTATTCTCCTTCGTAGGGCTGGTTTTCCTTATAAGTCTCTGCTCATTCATATTTATTTTAAAAGGGTTATGCTTGGCCAGGTGCAGTGGCTCATGCCTGCAATCCCAGCACTTTGGGAGGCTGAGGCAGGCAGATCACCTGGGGTCAGGAGTTCGAGACTAGCCTGGCCAATGTGGTGAAACCTTGTCTCTACTAAAAATACAAAAATTAGGCATAATTCCAGCTACTTGGGAGGCTGAGGCACAAGAATAGCTCAAAACCCAGGAGGCAGAGGTTGCCACAAGCCGAGATCACGCCACTGCACTCCAGCCTGGGCAACAGAGCAAGACTTTGTCTCTAAAAAAAAAAAGAGGGGGGGAGGTTATGCTGCATCCACCAATAGATAAATGTGGCATCTATACACAATGGAATACTACTCAGCCATCATAAGGAAAGAAATCAAGTCGGCCGGGTGCAGTGGCTCACGCCTGTAATCCCAGCACTTTGGGAGGCCGAGGCGGGCAGATCACGAGGTCAGGAGATCAAGACCATCCTGGCTAACACGGTGAAACTCCGTCTCTACTAAAAAAAAATACAAAAAATTAGCCGGGCGAGGTGGCGGGCACCTGTGATCCCAGCTACTCGGGAAGCTGAGGGAGGAGAATGGCGTGAACCCGGGAGGCGGAGCTTGCAGTGAGCTGAGCGCCACTGCACTCCAGCCTGGGCGACAGAGCGAGACTCCATCTCAAAAAAAGAAATCAAGTCTTTTGCAGCAACTTGGATGGAACTGAAGGCCATATTCTTAAGTGCAGACATTCAGATACAGAAAGACAAATACTGCATGTTCTCACTTCTAAGTGGGAGTGAAATACTGTGTCCATACGGAGGTGGAGAGTGGAATAAAAGGCAATAGAGACTTAGCGGGGTGACAGGGTGGGAAGTGTAGGTGGGTGGATCATGAGAAATTATTTCAGGGGTACAATGTATGCTATCTGGGTGATGGATACCCTAAATGTCCTGACTTCACCACCCGATCTAAGCATGTAATAAAATTACACTTGTACCCCATACATTTATACAAACAAAATAAAATCCTAAGGACTCTACTGAATATTCCAGTCACTGAGCGGGGAGAGTTTCTTCTGCTGTGTTAGTATGTCCTGTTTGCAATGGGTCTCTTCCCTGAGTAGGAAGTTGGCCAGGGAACCCTGGGCCCATGGGTGGAGAGTGTGAGCTGGCAGCCTCCATTTCGGGGTGATGGGGTGTGGCTAGCCTGTTGACAGGTGCACTTCCAAATATCCAAGTAAAGAGGGCTTTACAAACAAAGTGACAGCACCCCACTAATGGCCCGAACTTTCCCTGGATATTCCTTCAATGTTCTGACTCAAAAAGACGATTGTTGGCCAGGCACGGCGGCGCACGCCTGCAATCCCAGCACTTTGGGAGGTGGAGGAGGGCAGATCACTTGAGGTCAGGAGTTCCAGACCAGCCTGGCCAATATGGCAAAACCCCGTCTCTACTAAAAATACAAAAATTAGCTGAGTGTGGTGGCGGGCACCTGTAATCCCAGCTACTCGGGAGGCTGAGGCAGGAGAATTGCCTGAACCTGGGAGACGGAGGTTGCAGTGAGCTGAGATTACACCACTGCATGCCAGCCTGGGCAAGACAGCGAGACTCCGTCTCTAAAAAGAAAAAAAAAAGACAATACTGGGGATTAAAAACTCAGGCATCATCTGTGCAAACTGGTCAGTGGCCATGCCATGCCACTGTAATACATTTTGAAGTTGTGTTTGAAGATGCAGTAGTCACAGGCCACTGCACCTCACAGCTCTCCACTTCCCTCCCGCTCTTCATCTGCCTGCCTCTTCCAAGCTCAGAGCCTCTCTGGGGGTCCTAGAAGCAAGTCACCCCTCACTTCTCCGGCAGCCCTCACAGTCACATTGGGTGACCTTTCCTCCACTTGGTTTTTTTTCTTTTTTAGGCAGAGTTTCGCCCTGTCACCCAGGCTGGAGTGCAGTGGTGCAATCTCGGCTCACTGCAACTTATGCCTCCCGGGTTCAAGCGATTCTCCTGCCTCAACCTCCTGAGTAGCTGGGACTACAGGTGCCCACCACCACACCCAGCTAATCTGTGTATTTTTAGTAGAGACGGGGTTTTGCCATGTTGGCCAGGCTGGTCTTGAACTCCTGACCTCAAGTGATCCACCTGCCTCAGCCTCGCAAAGTGCTGGGATTACAGGCGTGAGCCACCATGCCCGGCCATTCCCCTTGGTTTTGTCATCACTCTTCCATCTGTTTTAAGCCACCTGGAAATTTGTTAAAATCTCTCAAAGCCCTTTAAAAAAAAAAAAAAAAACTGTCAGGGTTTTAGTTTCCTGCACACTGGTAAAGCCAACCATCCTGTTAGAAACCTCTTCAGAAACCTGATATTCATCTCTCTAAGTCAATAAAACAGCCTTGCAAACAGGTCAAGATTTTACCAGCCCGGGGCCGAGCATGGTGGCTCACTCTTGTAATCCCAGCACTTTGAGAGGCCAAGGCGGGCGGATCACCTGAGGTCGAGAGTTTGAGACCAGCCTGGCCAACATGGAGAAACCGCGTCTCTACCAAAAATACAACATTAGCTGGCTGTGGTGGTGAATGCTTGTAACCCCAGCTACTCGGGAGGCTGAGGCAGGAGAATTGCTTAAACCCAGGAGGTGGAGGTTGTGGTGAGCCGAGATTGCACCATTGCACTCCAGCCTGGGCAACAAGAGCGAAACTCCATCTCAAAAAAAAAAAAAAAAAAAAGATTTTACCAGCCCAATAATTTCAGGAATAATTTTTTTTTTAATCAACAGAATCTCTTACCAAAATGCTAAAACTGGATTTTATCATTGCATTCACTGGGTCTGACTACTCAAAGGATAACCAGAACCCAAACCTGACCTAATTAACAGCCGAGGGTGTAGGTCATTTTCTCCCACCCCTGGCTGTCGGTGGGGAGAGGCACAACAGTCGGGGCACAGACTCCACCCCGTGGTCGAGGCCTGGGGTGAGAACTGCTTACCCTGGGGCTTGGTGACCGTCTCTGCTGCACAAATTGGGTAGGAGACACAGCGGGCACAGGAGTTGGTGGCTGATGTGGCACAGATCATGCCAGGTCGACATTCGCAGATGCGGGAGGAGTTCCATGCACACGGCGTCTTCTCCACAAGGTCATCTAAGGGACACAGACGAGGGTCATGGAGAAAGATCAGGATGGCAAGGGCAGGGGGTGCAGAGAGCCCCCAGGAGGACAGAGAAGCAGTTGTCCAAGGGTCATCCAACAAGAAAATAAATGCTCGTCTGACTATGCCGTAGAGCAGCCCTCCCAGCATGCTCGAGATAATTGTGCAGGGTGAAAGAAGGCAGGCCAAAAGGGAGGGCATTCTGTATGTCGCGTTTACACGAAATTCTAGAAAATGCAAGCTATTGCATGGTGACCATAAGCAGGAGGTGGGAAATGGTGACAAGGAACCCGAGGTAACTTTTAGAGGGGGATGGTTGGTTGCTCAGCTGCATGCATTTGTTAAAACTTATCAAATCACATCCTTTAATATATGTACTTTACCACATGCCCACTACGCTCCATACAGCTGTTAAAAGAAAGTCCTCCAGGGGATGGGGTGAGTGGTCATGGGTGCAGAGGAGCCGAGACTGGCCATGACTCCATAACCGTTTAAAGCTGGGTGATAGGACATAGCTATCTCTGACTCACTCTACATCTGAATATGTTTGAAATGTTTAATAATAAAAAGATTTTTTGGCCAGGTGTGGTGGCTCACGACTGTAATCCCAGCACTTTGGGAGGCCGAGGCAGGCAGATCACAAGGTCAGGAGTTCGAGACCAGCCTGACCAACATGGTGAAACCCCGTCTCTACTAAAAATTAGCCAGGCCTAGTGGCGTGCGCCTGTAATCCCAGCTACTCAGGAGGCTGAGGCAGGAGAATCACTTGAACGCGGGAGGCAGAGGTTGCAATGAGCCAAGATAGTGCCACTGCATTCCAGCCTGGGCGACAGAACGAGACTCCGTCTATTAAAAAAAAAAAAAAAAAATTTTTTTTTCTCCAAAAGCAACAAAATAACATGTTAGTAGAGGTATTATTTTTAATAAGTGTAATAATGCATTTGTATGTGTTCGGGAATATTTTGCAACACTCCACTTAGAGGTAAATTCAGAATGACTGCATCAGTAGATTAGGCAAATGCGACTTCTCCTCAAGAGTAGTTATCAATCAGCAAGATACTTAGAGACCCAGCATGATAATGATAAGGGCTGGACAGTCTCTTCTTACAACCTCCAGAGCAAGGAAACTGGGCAGGATTTGGGGAATTTGTGCAGAGGGTGCGCGTGAGCTCAGCAATGAATGAAACCATTTGGGACAATGGCAGCTATTATCATTATTATAGCTCTTAAGATAACTGAGTATATGTGAGACAGTAGTCTCAGCACTCTACCCAGATTAACCTACAATCATGTATTTAATTCTTACATGGTTCTCTGAGATAGATAATACTATGCCCATTTTGCAGCAGAGGAAACTGAGGCACAGAGAGGTTAGGAAACCTGCTTGAGGTTATAGGCTATCAAGCGGGAGAGGCGGAATCTGAAGCCGGCACGCAGGTTCTAGAGCTCATGCCTTTAGCTACTAATATGCCACTCCACTGCCTCGTAGGGCTTCAGTTAGGAGAGCTGAAGGAATTACTGGGCCCAGAGCCAACTCCTCTTTCTCCATATGTCCACATGGTGGTTGTGGCAGACTGTATTTTCCCAAAACATATCTACAGTGATGTTTCTGGCCCTTCCAGAGCCTTTGCCACCTACCTGTCAAGAAGTACAACTGTTTTCCTTCCTTCGGTCTCAAGTGAGATTTGTAGTTGTCTCAACAAACTGAAAGTGGTGGAAGTTCTGTGTGATTTCTGAGGCTAGGTCATAAAAGGGGATGTGGCTGCTGCCTCTGTCTCTCTGTCTCTCTCTCTCTCCCCGTTCTCTCTCTCCCTCTCCCTCTCCCTCTCTCTCTTTATGTCTCTCTCTGTGTCTCTTTCTGTCTCTCTCTCTGTGTCTCTTTCTGTCTCTCTCTCTGGTGCTCTTTCTCTCTCTCTCTCTGTCTCTCTCTCTCCCTCTCTGTCTCTCTCCCTCTCTGTCTCTCTGTCTGCCTCTCTCTCTCTCTGTGTCTCTCTGTATGTCACTTTCTCTCTCTCCCTGTCTTTCTCTCTCTCCCTCTCTCTCTTTCTCTCTCTCTTCCTGTCTCTCTGTCTCAAGACTTTTATGGCCAGGCGCAATGGCTCACGCCTGTAATTCCAACACTTTGGGAGGCTGAGGCGGGTGGATCACTTGAGGCTAGGAGTTTGGGACCAGCCTGGCCAACATGGTGAAACCCCATCTCTACTAAAAATACAAAAAAAGAAAAAAAGAGAAAAAGACCTCGCCTTTAGAACCCAGCCACCGGACCATGAGGAAGCCCCAGGTAAGACACGAAGAGGCTGACATGGAAAGGAACCAAGGCTGCAGCCAGGAGCCGACATCAACCCCAAGGCAGGTGAATGAATGAGGCTTCAGAGGATCCTGAATCGCAGCTTTTGGGCTTTCCAGCTAAGACCCCGGACATTGTGGAGCAGAGACAAGCTGTCCCCGCAGTGCCCTGTCTGAATTCTGACTCACAGAATCTGTGAGTACAAAGAATGGTTTGTTTTCACGACTAAGTTTTAAGAAAATTTGCTATGCAGCCTTAGGAACTAGGACAGAGACCTCCAATGACAACAAACAGTGTCTGTGGTTCTTTTTGGCCTCCCCTGACCCTTCGCTCTGCTTTGCTGCCCAAAAGAAGCTCTGGACAAGGAGACAGACTCACACATTCCCAGTGACCTCCGTGAATAGCCAGGGCCTCTAACAGTCACAGCAGCCTGTGGCTCGAGCAACACCCCCTGCCCTCATGACCCTCGGGGTGCTGCTGGCGCTGGGAGGTTGTGATGGGCTGGGCACAGGGAAGCCCCACACCCGCATCGTGCTGTGCCTGCGCACTCAGTAAGTGCTTGTCAAAGCAGCTCACAGGCCAGGCGTGGTGGCTCACGTCTATAATCCCAGCGCTTTGGGAAGCCAAAGTGGGAGGACCATTTGACTCCAGGAGTTCGAGAACAGCCTGGGCAACATAGTGAGACCCCCATCTCTATGAAAAAAAATTTTTTAATTAAGCCAGGCATGGTGGTGTGTGCCTATAGTCCCAGCCACTTGAAAGGCTGAGGCAAAAGGATCATTTGATCCTGGGAGGTCGCAGCTGCAGGGAGCTATGATCGCACCACTGCACTGCAGCCTGGGTGAAGGAGTGAGACCCTGTCTGGGGGGAAAAAAAAAAAAAGAAGTGGCTCATAGGGGCAGCGAGTGCAGTGGATGAGAACCTGGAACCTGGTGGCACTTGTCTGGGTTCAAACTCCAGCCCACAGCCCTTGGAAGTTCCCTGACTTCCCAAAGCCTCCGTTTCCTCCTCTGTAAAAGGGGAATGATCACAATCCTTGAATCACAGAGTAGTTACAAACATTAATGAGCCGAGTTTGGAACATGTGGGTGATTCACAAATGCTTCCTGGAAGGAAATAATATGCAAATAGAAGCCCTCTGAAAAGAGGCAACCCCCATCAAAAACCCGCAAACATGAGGGGGAGTTACTGGAAGTTCAAAAATCCAGAGAGGTAAACTGAGGTCCGGGGAGGGACGAGGCCCTTACCTCGAGAACAGCTCACGCAGGCCGTGCAGCGGCCGGCCTCGTCCAGGTAGTAGTCGGGCTCACACTGCTTCCTGCAGTCACCAGACCCCTGTGGGCATGGCTGTGTTGGGGACAGACCTGGGGAAAGAAGCAGAGAAGCTGCAGGCCAGGCCGCCTTGGCAAAGTCCTCACTCCCCACCCAACCCTGAAGCCCCCCATCCCTCACCGTGGCCAGCTCCCAAACTCCGCACGTCAGCTCAGTTCGGCCTTTCAGAGGGAGTCCTGAGGCTCAGAGAGGACAGGAATGCTGCGTGCATTCCACACGAGAGGAGGGTACTCACTGCCCTGCAACCAGCCCCTGCCCACTGTTCCTCCTGAGGCCACCATGCCACAGCTTCCCCCAACCCTGTCTCACGGCTCTGTCACTCCCCTGCTCAAAACTTTGGGAACAGCTTCCCTGAGAGCTCAGCACACTAGCGTAACTCCTGTTCAGAATGGTATTGGGCGGGGAGGGGTTGGGTGCCTCCTATCTCCCTCTTTTAAAGACCCGTGTGGGCCGGGCGCGGTGGCTCACGTCTGTAATCCCAGCATTTTGGGAGGCTGAGGCGGGTGGATTACTTGAGGCCAGGAGTTTGTGACCAGCCTGGCCAACATGGTGAAACCCCGTCTCTACTAAAAAAAAAAAGTAGCCAAGTGTGGTGGCAGGCACCTGTAGTCCCAACTACTCAGGAGGCTGAGGCAGGAGAATTGCTTGAACCCAGGAGGCGGAGGTTGCAGTGAGCTGAGATCGCGCCACTGCACTCCAGCCTGGGCGACAGAGCAAGACTCACCTCAAAAAAACAAACCACAAACAAACAAAAGACATCATAGAGAGAATACGCAAAGCCATGGAGCGGGAGAAGGTACAACTATAGGAAAAGAGCTCCAACCCAAAATTGTTAGAAGTCCCACAAATTCATTTTTTTTACAAAACTGACCCAAGAGAAAGGAAAGCACATGCACGCAAGGATGTATTTTTCATTCTTCATTATAGCCAAAGGCAGAAACAACCCAAATATCCAAAAACTGGATAAACAGAGCACGGCATATCTACGCCATGGAGGGCTATTCAGTAATAAAAAGGGAATAGGCTGGGCGCGGTGGCTCACACCTGTAATCCCAGCACTTTGGGAGGCCGAGGTGGGCGGATCACCTGAGGTCGGGAGTTCGAGACCAGCCTGACCAACATGGTGAAATCCCATTGCTACTAAAAATACAAAGTTAGCCAGGCGTGGTGGTGCGCACCTGTAATCCCAGCTACTCAGGAGGCTGAAGCAGGAGAATCGCTTGAACCCAGGAGGTGGAGGTTGCAGTGAGCCGAGATTGCACTATTGCACTCCAGCCTGGGCAACATGAGCGAAACTCCGTCTCAAAAAAAAAGAAAAAGAAAAATGACTGAGGGTCGACCCTTCGCCATGGGGACCAGGAGGGCATCAGATGGACACGTGCAGAGGCTGGCCAGCTGAGTTGCAAGTGTCACAACAGCAGAGTGGGACCCATTTCCCTCTGACAAACCAACATAGAGGGAAATAGAGGGAGAGATGGGGCACCGGTGCCCGGCACAAGGCAAGCCCTCTGCACTGCTGGCAAATGAATGAGCCCTCTGGTGTCTACCTCTGCCCCTCGATGCTTTCAGCCCTAGATTATACCTTGCCACTGTCTTCTCTCCCCACCAGGAAAAGACCACAGATCAGTGCCCACCTGCTCCAAACACCCCCACTCATGGGCCATCCACCAATCGGGCACCCCAGGGAGACGACCCACAGCTTCACGGGGAAATTACCTGGATGTGAACTAGGCCTTCCCACAGAGGAGGCAGAGTCTGGAGCCCTTGTCAGTTTAGAAGCAGCTTCCTGGGCGAGGCGGGTGCCCCCTCTTAGAGGCATGGTGCTGGCACTGGAGGTTGCTGGGGACACCGGGGTGGGCTTGGCCTGGGGGATGGTGCCACTGGGGAAGAAGCCAGAGATGGGACTGATAATTCTGCCAATGGGGCAAGGGAGTCCTGTGCTCACGAATAACAGTTTCCACAGAGACGGGGTCCCAGGCCCTCGGCCCATTGCCTCTGGCGGGCCCACTGTAAGCTCCTGGGAGCAAGGCCTGTGTTTTCTAAGCCCTGTGGGTCTCCCATGTGCTCAGGGCAGGGCTGGGCACACCCTAGGGCCTCAAATGATCTGAGGGGCTTGGCAGAGAGGCACCCCGAAGTCCTGACACCATGGGCTGAATCTCGCTTACACCCCCAGCCCAGTTGTACCATGGGCATCCTGTGGGGTGGGGCAGCCTCATCTGAAAGCCAGCTTGGGGGAAGAGGACGAGGCAGAGCCAGGGAGTCACCTGGAGGGTTCCTTGCAGTTTTCTGGGCTGGCACAGGCAGGGCTGACCCCTGGGGAAGCCGACTCACAGACCGTGTTCTTCTGCGCCGTGCCTGCAGGGGGGACAGCAGTGCCTTCAGAATCAGTGTTGGGGACCCAAAGTCTCCCGGAATACACCCTTCACTACCACAGGCCAGAGTTGGAGATGGGGCCATTGGAAAACGCAGTAGTCATCTGGAGGTGGCACCTGCCTGGCACCCATTCCTCTTCGGAGCAAAGCAGCCTACCTGGGGAATTACTCTCCCTACCTGGGGAATTACTCTTCCTCTGATCTCAGCATCTGTGGTTAGGGGTCAGGACCGACTGAACCCCCTTTCCCGAGTGGCCATGAGACCAGGCTGGACCAATCAATCCATTCCATTCCTCTGGCCACGATAAGCCAGTTCAGGGACGGACATGTGACCCAAGCCTGTGAGGCAGAATTTAAAGATTCTGGTTTGGGATTTAAAGGTTTTGGTTTTGGATATTAAAAATGTAAGAAAGGGAAGCTGTCTTCCCACTGGCGCTGGGCAGAGCTGCTAGTAAGTATCTTGCCGACGAACCAACAGAGAGGGAAACAGAGGTGAGAGATGGGGCAAGATGGAGCCCTGGATCCAGCCATGCCTGAAGCTTCTCAGAGCTATCCCCAGACTTTTAAGCTACATGTGCTAAAAAAAATTGGGGATTTTGCTACTTGCAATCCAAGGAGTCCTGAAGAATGCTGGACGGAAGCAGAGTGGAGAAGAAAACACACACATCGTCCATCCAGTGCCCCTGAGTTTGCCTGCTATGTCCTAACTGTGCCAGGAAAGTCCATTTTATTTACTTATCTATTTATTTATTTGAGACAGAGTCTTGCTCTGTCGCCCAGGCTGGAGTGCAGTGATGCAATCTTGGCTCACTGCAACCTCTGCATCCCAGGTTCAAGCAGTTCTCCTGCCTCAGCCTCCCGAGCTGGGATTACAGGCGCCTGCAACCAGGCCCGGCTAATTTTTGTATTTTTAGTAGAGACGGGGTTTCGCCATGTTGGCCAGGCTGGTCTCAAACTCCTGACCTCAGGTGATCCACCCTCCTCAGCCTCCCAAAGTGCTGGGATTACGGGCATGAGCCACCGTGCCCAGCCCAGTCAAATGATTATAATCATACACTCTTCACCAGGCTGTCATCAGGATAAACAGAAGAGTACACGTGAGGTGCCCATCACACTGCATGACATGTGGTAAATGCTATGTCCTTACCCCCATCTGGACTCCCATCCCATCACTTAGAAGGTGACCCGTATGTTGCCGGGCACGGTGGCTCACACCTGTAATCCCAACACTTTGAGAGGCCGAGGTGGGCGGATCATGAGGTCAGGAGTTCGAGACCAGCCTGGCCAACATAGTGAAACCCCATCTCTACTAAAATTACAAAAAATTAGCCGGGCATGGTGGCAGGTACCTGTAATCCCAGTTACTCGGGAGGCCGAGGCAGGAGAATCACCTGAACCCAGGAGGCAGAGGTTGCAGTGAGCTGAAGATCACGCCATTGCACTCTAGTCTGGGCGACAGATCAAGGCTCCGTCACAAAAAAAAAAAAGGGGGCCTGTATGTGTGAGACTTCGCTCTGAAGGTTTCCGTGGAGGTGAGTGTGAGCAATGCTGACCTCTCGTGTTCTGTGGCACGGTGGAGGGACAACACCTAAGCTTAGACATTTCCTGCTCTGTCTCTGCAGGCAATTTACCTCCCATCTCTAGACCTCGACTTCCACACCTGGAAAATGGGGCTAATACTGTCTGTCTTATGGAGACTTGAGAATTTCAGGAGAGACAGCCAGTGAAGGCTCTTAGCCTGGGGCTTGGCTGACTGGAGGCAGAAACTGCTTTCTATTTTACAGCTGGAAAAAAACCAACAACCCCCGACAGCTGCCCCATGGGTGAGTCCACAGGGGACCCCAGAGATTAACCAGGGTTTGGCAGCTGAGATTAGAACACTTCTAAAACAGTGCTGTCCAACAGAAATATGTGAGTCACACAGGTCAGCTCAAATATTCTAGGAGCCACATTTTAAAAGGTAAAAAGAAATAAGTGCAATTAATTTTCATAGTATATTTATTTAACCCAGTATATCTAAAATATTACCATGTTTGCAGGCAATCAATATAAAAAGTAATTAATTATATTCTTGTTTATACCAAGTTTTTGAAATCCAGTGCATATTGTACACACAGCACTTCTCAATACGGACCTAGCTGCATTTTTTTTAATTTTTTATTGGGTTTTTTGGAAACAGAGTCTAACTCTGTCGCCAGGTTGGTGTGCAGTGGCACAATCTCAGCTCACTGCAACCTCCATCTCCTGAATTCAAGCAATTCTCATGCCTCAGCCTCCCGAGTAGTTGAGATTTCAAGCGCCCACCACCACACCTGGCCAATTTTTATATTTTTAGTAGAGACGAGGTTTCACCACGTTGGCCAGGCTGGTCTCGAACTCCTGACTTCGAGTGATCCACCTGCCTCAGCCTCCCAAAATGCTGGGATTACAGGCGTGAACCACCGCACCCGGCCCCTAGCTGCATTTTAAGTGCGTGGCCAAGTGCGACGGGCCAGTGGCACTGCATTGGGCGGCTCGGGTCCAGGGGCAGCAAAGGGAGGCCTCTGGTGCCCACCATGTGGCAGTCTCAGGAACACCGCCCAGACAGTCCCTCCAGCAGGAAGCCTTGGCTGGAACAGCTGAACTCAAGATGTTTTTCACAAAGATGCAAAAGTTTCTGAGCTGGAAACTTTTTGGAAGTCTGGCCTTTTTGGAGAGGCCCCCAAGGCCTTCAGTTACACCTCCTCATTGACAAATGGGGAGACTGAGGTCCAGAGACGGGTGGGAACATGTCCCACAGTTGCAAATCTTTGCAAAATCCTACGTATCTGCCGCCCAGTCCACTGCAGCACTCTCCCCTGCTTATGGGTGGAGGCCTCCATCATTCCTTAGCAGAGCGCTCTCCCCTGACCCTGGAATTTGACCAGATTTGAACTCCACCCACCCCCAGCTTGGCTCTCCCTGTCAGGTGCCTCCATATCTTAATTCAGCGAATTTCTATGGGGAGCAGGTGCCATGCCTAGCATTTGATCGGGCAGTGGGGAGGTGCTGATGAACACCAGGGGCATGGTCTTTGCCCTCAGGAAGCTTCCAGCCAGGGAGGGAGACAGACATTGATCAAACCAAGAGACAGACAGAGGTATGTATCCACATTTGCAAAGGACACAGTGCTACCAGCTTCCCTAGTGAGAGGCCAGGGAAGGCCTCTTGAGGAAGTGGGGTGGAGAGCTCAGGGCTGAGTAGGATTTGACTAAGTGAATGTGGAGGGAAGGGTGTCTCCGACAGAGAGAACAGCACGTGCGGAGGCCGGGTGGGACAGAGAAGCGCACACGTCCTCCGACCTGGAAGAAGGGCAGCGCAGGTGGAGCCCAGAGAGTGAGGGCTTGGTGCTGAGAGCTGAGGCAGGGAGAAAGGAGGGGGCTGTGTTGGGATCACATCCTGAGACTCTGATTCTGGGAAGATGGCACAGACACATTTTCCCCTCATCCTCCCGCCAAGAACCGCTGAAAGCCCTGGACGTTATGTACAAAATAAATGTAAGAAGGCTCTGAAAGATGAAGAGAAGAAGGCAGGTCAACTGGGGGCCTTGGGACCTGAAGGACCCAATGGTGAGTCCCTGGAGTTTTCTTTTCTTTTTTTTTTTTTTTGAGACGGAGTCTTGCTCTTGTCACCCAGGCTGGAGTGCAATGGCTCAATCTCAGCTCACTGCAACCACCGCCTCCCAGGTTCAAGTGGTTCTCCTGCCTCAGCCTCCTGAGTAACTGGAATTACAGGCACCTGCCACCAGGCCTGGCTAATTTTTGTATTTTTAGTAGAGATGAGGTTTCACCATGTTGGCCAGGCTGGTCTTGAACTCCTGACCTCAAGTGATCTGCCTGCCTCGGCCTCCCAAAGTGCTGGAATTACAGGCGTGAGCCACCGCACCTGGCCTTGTGTCCTTATCTTTAGAGTAACAGGAAGATACTGAAGCATTTCAGGTATATATCCGTGTGTGTGTGTGCGTGTGAGAGAGAGAGAGAGGATTACATTCAGATTTGGTCTTGCAAGGGTCATTCTGGCTGTCTGCCATGGGGGCTGTACAAGAGAAGGAATTCGGGGTGAGAAGGTGGGGAAGATAATTGGAGGCCAAGTCTACAGGACTTGAGGATGGGCTGGCTGTGAGGGATGAAGGAAGCGGGGAAGGACAAAAGGGGCAGGCACTGGTAGCGATGGAGGTGACTGCCAATCCCCAGGTTTGCACAACAGGGCATGGGACTCCAGAGAAAGACCTGGTTGGGGGAGGGACCACAGGTACTTTGTGGCACTTTTCTCCTCAGTGGACACAGGGCTGCCTCTGAGCCCATCTCCCCCGCTCCATACAGTCTGCAGCTGCGGCAGCCACTCTGTGCTGTGCTCCAAAGCCCGCCCACTCCTCATGCCTCCCTTCTGGAAGATGGTCCCAACGCCACCCAGACAGGTTCTGTGGCCCATACCCCTTCTCTGGTTAAGAGCAGCCCTGACACCTTGTGCTATCAGAGAAGTAGAAGTCAGAGAGGTAAGAAACTTGTCTGAGGTCACACGATAAGTTGGAAAAGAAACCCAAAGTTTCTCAAGTCTTGAGCCTGGGGCCGGATCTCTCAGCACCTCTAACTCCCAATGCCCTGAACCTGAAAGGGGGACGCCAACACCAATCTTCTAGGGAACTCCCAGGACAGAGACTTGAGGTTTCCTTCTTGTTTATGGGGCATCAGATAACTTCTGCCTTGAGCCTCAAACCAAAGCAAGACCTCCTCCAGCCAGGTCTATGCCAGGGGACGGCAGGGTCTCTCTGCACCTGGAACACAAGGTGGGGGAGGGCAGCAGAAGGGCTGGGTGCTGGGTACATCCCTGGCCCATCACCAAAGGAGACATGATCTGTCCAACGGTCTCCGGGAAGCAGGAGGTTGGAAGTCAATAGTGCACTGGGGTCGGTGGAAGGTGCAGCAGGAACAGCATAGATCTCTGTCCTGAGTCAAGGGTGGGGACACTGACCTGGGAACTTGACAATCATCCCTGCTGGACAGACAGAATGGAAGAAGCAGCGGGCACAGGAGTTGACGGCAGACGTGCCACAGAACATGCCAGGTCGACATTCGCAGACACGGGAGGAGTTCCATGCACACGGCATCTTCTCCACGAGGTCATCTAAGGGACACAGACAGGGGTCACAGAGGGGAACAGAAGGAAGGCATCTCTCCAGAGAGCTCTTGAGATGAGGGAGAGAGGGCAGGCGCAATGCAGCCTCCACCTCCCAGCTCAACCCCCCGGTGACCACTAAAATTGGATTAAAAATTAAAATAAATTAATGTACCAATGTTTTAAAATGCAAAAAAATAAAAAAAAGACATGGAGGAAACTTAGATACATATTGCTAAATGAAAGACACCAGTCTGCAAAGGCTACACACTGTCATTCCAACTACATGACATTTCTGGAAAAGACGAAACTATCGAGACAGTAAAAAGATCAGTAGCTGCCAGAGGTTCAGGGGAAGGAAGACATGAACCGACGAGCTTAGGACACATTTAGGGCAGTGAAAATATTCCGGATGCCACGGTGATGGTGGGCATATGTCATCATCCTTTTGTCTAAAGCCCTAGAATGGGCAACACCAGGAGTGAACCCTGCTGTAAACTATGGACTTCAGTTAGTAATAATAAGGCATCATTATCGGGTCATCAATGCTAACAACTGTGCCACACTAATGCAAGGTGTTCGTGACAGGGGAGGCTGGGTGCAGTGGCTCACGCCTTCAATCCCAGCACTTTGGGAGGCCGAGGCAGGAGGATCATTTGTCCTCATATGGCGACATGGTGAAATCCCATCTCTATAAAACATGGGCAACATGGTGAAATCCTGTCTCTACAAAAAAAAAATACAAAAATTAGTCAGGCATGGTAGCACATGCCTGTAGTTCCAGCTACTTGGGAGGCTGAGGTGGGAGGATCGCTTGAGCCCAGGAGGTTGAAGCTGTAGTAAGCTGTGATTGCACCACTGCACTCCCGCCTGGGCAACAGAGTGATACCGTTTCAAACAAAAAAATAGGGGAAACTGTGGGAGACTGGGAAGGGGGTAAAGCGTATATGGGAACTCTGTGTATTTTCTGTCAATTTTCCTGTAAACCTAAAACTGCTCTAAGAAATAGTTTATTAATTTTTTTTTTTAAGACAGAGTCTCACTCTGTCACCCAGGCTGGAGTGCAGTGGCACGATCTCGGCTCACTGCAGCCTCCGCCTCCTGGGTTCAAGCAGTCTCCTGCCTCAGTCTCCTGAGTAGCTGGGATTACAGGCGCACAACACCAAGCTCAGCTAATTTTTTTGTATTTTTAGTAGAGACGGGGTTTCACCATGTTGGCCAGGATGGTCTCAAACTCCTGACCTCAGGTGATCCACCCGCCTCGGCCTCCCAAAGTGCTGGGATTACAGGCGTGAGCCGCCGCGCCCGGCCAGAAATAGTTTATTAATTTTTTTAATGGACAAAGGATTGGAATAGACATTTCTCTAAAGCAGATACACAGCTGGCCAAAAAACACATGAAACATGTCCCACACCGTTAGCCATTAAGGAAATGCAAGTCAAAATCACAGTGAGATACCACTTCACATCCACTAGAATGACTAGAATCAAAAAGACAGATAATAACAACTGCTGGCAGGAAAAGCAGGAAATCACAGGTTGGTTAACAGACATAAAAAGTACAGCTAGGCCGGGAGTGGTGGCTCACACTTGTAATCCCAGCACTTTGGGAGGCCGAGGTGGGCAGATCACCTGAGGTCAGGAGTTTGAGACCAACATAGTGAAACCCTCTCTCTACTGAAAATACAAAAATTAGACGGGTGTGGTGGTGTGCGCCCGTAATCCCAGCTATTGGGGAGGCTGAGACAGGAAAATCACTTGAACCTGAGAAGTGGAGGTTGCAGTGAGTTGAGATTGTCCCACTTCACTCCAGCCTGGACAAAAGAGCGAGACTCCGTCTCAAACAAAACAAAACAAAACAAAAATAGCACTGGTAAAACTGATCATTAATTTGTAACAGGCCTGGAGACCAAGAAGGGGCAACCTCGGCAGATCAGAAATGAAGACAACTCCCCGAAATACGGAAGGCAGAGGACAGATGAGATCAGACTGAAGGAGACCACAGCCCAGAATGCAGCCAAGGGGGACTCGCTGAAGAAGGGGGAAAGGCGCTGGATAGCTCCTCATCGACTCATGCCACAGAGCCAGAGGCCACGTGTCTCCCCGCAAAGAGACTATTGCAGCCCCACCTGAGCCCCATGGCCCTCAGAGGTGGGTTTCAGAAGCCCCATTCGCAGACCACCTGCATCATGAGATATGACGTGCACAGAACTAGAAGTCACCAAACATCAGAGGAAAACCAGCGCCAAGGAAGAGGAGCTCTGAATGCAAAGAGAACTAACACTCAAGGAGGCAGAAAAGAGGGAAAACAGAACAAAACATTAGAAATGATACCTTCACGCACCACAGAGCAACATCTCAGTCAACAATGGATGGCATATATGATGATGGTCCCATAAGATCATAATGGAAGCCGGGCGCGGTGGCTCACACCTGTAATCCCAGCACTTCGGGAGGCCGAGGAGGGCAGATAACCTGAGGTCAGGAGTTCAAGACCAGCCTGGCCAACATGGTGAAATCCCGCCTCTACTAAAAAAAATACAAAAATTAGCCAGGTGTGGTGGCGCATGCCTGTAATCCCAGCTACTTGAGAGGCTGAGACAGGAGAATCACTTGAACCCAGGTTGTGGAGAGCCGAGATTGCACCATTGCACTCCAGCCTGGGCAACAGAGCGAGACTCCATCTCAAAAAAAAAAAAAACAAAAAAAGAGATTATAATGGAGCTGAGAAATTCCTATTGCCTAGTGATGTCATAGCCACAGCAATTGGTTATCATAGCATATGCGTTACTCCCATGTTTGTGGAGATGTTGGTGTAAACAAACCTACTGCACTGCCAGTTGTATAAAAGTGCTGCGTAGCACACGCAATTATGGATAGTACGTAATACTTGATAATGATGATAGAAAGCTATATTGCTGGTTTATGTACTTACTGAACTATACTTTTTATCCTTTTTTTTTTGAAACAGGGTATTGCTCTGTTGCCCAGGCTGGAGTGCAGTGGCACGATCACGGCTACTGCAACCTCAACTTCCTGGGCTCAAGCAATCCTCCCACCTCAGCCTCCTGAGTAGCTGGGACTACAGGCGCATGCCACCACACCCAGCTAACTTATTTTATTTCGTGTAGAGATGGGGATCTCACTGTGTTGCCCAGGTTGGTCTCAAACTCCTGGCCTCAGGTGATCCTCCCAGCCTGGCCTCCCGAAGTGCTGAGACTGCAGGCATCAGCCACCAAGCCGGCCTTGTCATTATTTTACAGTGTACTCCTACTTATTAAAAAAAAAAGTTAACTGTAATACAGCCTCAGGTAGGTCCTTCTGCAGGTATCCAGAAGAAGGCATCGTTATCACAGGAGATGGTACTCCATGCATGTTACCGCTCCTGACGACCTTCCAATGGGACAGGATTCGTTTCTTTTTTTTTTTTTGAGACAGAGTCTCGTTCTATTGCCCAGGCTGGAGTGCAGTGGCGCAATCTCAGCTCACTGCAACCTCCGCCTCCCGGGTTCAAGCAATTCCCCTGCCTCAGCCTCCTGAGTAGCTGGGATTACAGGCACATGCCAACATGCCTGGCTAATTTTTATGTTTTTAGTAGCGACAGGGTTTCACCATGTTGGCCAAGCTGGTCTTGAACTCTTGACCTCAAGTGATCTGCCCACCTTGGCTTCCCAAAGTGCTGGGCTTACAGGTATGAGACACTGCACCCTGCCAATGGGACAAGATTCGGAGGAGGGAGACAGTGATTCTGATGATCCTGACTCTGTGTAGGCCTCAGATAATGTAGGTGTTTGTGTCTCAGCTTTTAATTTAAAAATGTTAAAAATAATAAAATAAAATTTTAAAATAGGAAAAAGTGTATTGAATAAGGCTATAAAGAAAATATTTTTGTACAGCTGTACAATGTGTTTGTGCTTTAAGCTAAGTGTTACAAAAGAGCCAAAAGTTTAAAAAGTTAAAGTTTATAAAGTGAAAAAGTTGCTTAATTTATTATTGAAGAAAGAAAAATATGTCTTATAAATTTAGTATAGCCTAAGTGTACAGTGTTGATAAAGTCCACAGTAGTGTATAGTAATGCCCTAGGCCTTCACACTCACCCACCACTTACTCATTGACTCACCCAGAACAACTTCCTGTCCTGCAAGCTCCATTCACGGTAAGTGCCATTTTTTTATCTGTACAAGTGTGCCATTTTTTTATCTTTCATATCGTATTTTTTTTTTTAAGATAGTGTCTCACTCTATCACCCAGGCTGGAGTGCAATGGCACGATCTCGGCGCGCTGCAACCTCCGCCTCCCAGGTTCAAGCAATTCTCCTGCTTCAGCCTCTCGAGTAGCTGGGACTACAGGCACGTGCCACCACACCCAGCTAATTTTTGTATTTTTAGTAGAGATAGGGTTTCGCCATGTTAGCCAGGCTGGTCTCGAACTCCTGACCTCAGGTAATCCACCCTCCTCGGCCTCCCAAAGTGCTGGGATTACAGGTGTGAGTCACTGTGCCCAGCCTAGATCGTATTTTTATTGCACCTTTTCTATGTTTAGATACACAAATACTTACCATTGTGTCACAGTTGCCTACAGTATTCAGGACAGTCACATGCTGTGCAGATTTGTAGCTTAGGAGCAAAAGGATCTGTCACAGAACCTAGGTGTGCAGTAGGCTACATCATGTAGGTGTGTGTTAAGTACACTAATCTAGGATGCTTGCACAACAACAAAATTGCCTAACGACACGTTTGTCAGAATGTATTCCTGTCATTAAGCAATACATGACTATAATTTATATCCTCAGAGACACACAAAAAAATTGTAAGTTGGGTGCAGTGGTATGCACCTGCAGCCCCAGCTACTCTGGAGGCTGAGGCAGGAGGAACACTTAAGCCCTGGAGTTTAAGGCCAGCCTGGACAACAAAGTGATACCCTGTCTTAAAATTTAAAGATAAGAAATTGGTCTGGGAACGGTGACTCACACCTGTAATCCCAACACTTTAGGAGGCCGGGGCGGGTGGATCACTTGAGGTCAGGTGTTTGAGACCAGCCTGGGCAACATGATGAAACCCCATCTCTTCTAAAAATACAAAAATTAGCCGGGCATGGTGGTGCGTCCCTGTAATCTCAGCTACTCAGGAGGCAGGAGAATCCAGGAGGTAGAGGTTGCAGTGAGCCGAGATCGCACCACTGCACTCCAGCTTGGGCAACAGAGTCAGACTCTGTCTCAAAAAGAAAAAAAAAAACAAAAATATAGGCAACAGACAAGCATCCTCAAACATGAAATAACAGAGAATATTGCAAAGATGAGCCCTTCTTGAAAAATCCACCTGACAGTGTAATCCAATCACTCAAATGGTGAATCGAAGTGAAAAACTCAGGAATGGAGAAGCTGTGCCAAATAAACTCATCATGAATAATAAAAAATTTTAAGGCTAACATGCCAACGGACTTATGGTTGCAGATGAGAATATAAACATTATAGATTATGACAAAGTAAAAATTGTGTAAGGAATAAAAGTCAGGAAGAGGATGAGGAGGTGGGAAAAATAATTACTCTGTTCTTCATTACAGGGAGTCAATCTATTCTCTACTCTCCAAAACTCAAACTAAGCAGATTGTGCCTTTACTGCAAGAGACAGTAGATTCTGAAATGATTATTAACCACGTACTGATTTTCATAACCTCCTTTCTTAATTTTAGAGTGTTTTTTTTAAAGGAACTGCAGTATCTTTTGCTGAAAATGTATTAATCTGACTGAGGTTTGGCATTCTTCTGTTTCACTTTGGTTTCTTTTTCTGATACTTTTGATTAAAATTAAATATTGTCATTTTAATGCCATAAATAATATGTTGCCATTCTCTTAAAATTCCTTCTTTGTAAGTGTGTACAGGCTGTCTGGTTACTAACCTACCCATCTTTATACAGAGAGGTTAGAGAGGCGTGTCAACCATCTAATGATAATAGTAGTTATCTATAGATGGAGGGCTGGGGAGGGCAATGTTTGTTTTCTTCCTTACACTCTTTGTATTGCTTGAATTTTAAATAATAAATGTTTATAATTTTCATTTCATAAAATGAAGTCATTACTTTCAGAAATTCAAAGATATACCAGATAAATGCTAATAAAAAGAAAGAAGAAATGGCAATATTATTATTACTTTTCTTTCTTTTTAACCTTTGCTACTTCTTGCAGGAAGGAATAGCAATATTCATGTCAAACAAATGTGAAATTAAGGGAAAAGGCATTACAAGGAATGGAGAGGTATATTCATGTGGATAAAAAGCCCAACCCACCAAAAAAACATAATATTCATGAACATTTATGTACCTAATAACATAGCTTTGACATATATGAAGCAAAAATAGAAAGAACACAATGAAAATCTAATAGATGAACAAGTATACTGGGAGATAAGATTTTAACATCTCTCAGAAATAAGGGTGATAAAAGTAAATAAGGGTACATATTATTTAAATAACACAATTAACAAGCTTAACTTACTAGATATATAGAGAACTTTATATGAAACAAACAGAATACACATTTTAAAACACCCATACACTGAACACTCTGAAAATACGTGATCATTTATTATTAGACCACAAAAAGATCTCAACAAATTTCCCCCACCCTACCCCCCAAAAAAATCTACACAAAAATAAACACTAGATAGCACACAGACCGCATTCTCCAACCATAATAAGAAACTAACAATAAAAGGTCATACTGAAACAGTTTTCCTGGAAGTCCTGTGGTCTTAGGAAAAGAACACAGCTCTTGGTGTCAGGCCACAACTCAAACTCCAGTTCTGCCACTTATCAGAGTTTTGTAACTTTGGAAAGGCCCTTAACCTCCCTATTCTCAAATTCCTCATTGTAAAGTAAGGATAAGCAAGAAATCCTCCCCTAGGGCTGTGGTGAGGATTAAACTCAAAAAAATGTGAGTCCTTTCCTTCAGGAAACATGTTAAGTCTCTGTGAAAGTATGGATGCAAAAGGTCATGGCTGATATCAAATCACAAATGCAGAGAGGTAAACTGAGGTACCAGGAGGACAATTCAGAGAACAGACATCAAATCATGATGCTCTCCACCTTCCAGATTCTTCACCTCCCCTCTGAGGACCCCTCATCTCCCTAGAAGGAGGCCCTGGAGAGAGAACAAGGCCCTTACCTCGAGAACAACTCACGCAGGCTGTACAGCGGTTGGTCTCATCCAGGTAGTGGTCAGGCTCACACTGCTTCCTGCAGTCAGCAGGCCTCTGTGGGCACTGCTGTGTCGGGAACAGCCCTGGGAAAAGAAACAGAGAAGCTCCAAGCCAGGCTGACTTAGCGAAGGCCTTACGACCCAATGCCCCACACCTCTCATCCCTGACGCCCCTCCCAGCTCCACCTCCAACCCCCGAAAACTGTCAGTCCAATTCTTGTGTTATGGATGGAAGCGCTGACACCCAGGAGGGGCAACCCTCGCCTAAGATCTCCTAGCAGGCAAGGAAAAGCAACATAGTTATAGAGAAGAGCTGGGCCTGGGATTCTAGGGCTGCCATTTGCCAATTGAGTGACAATGACCTTGTCAGCACTATTTTTGTGTGTGAGGGTACATAGTAAGTGTATATATTTAGCACTATTAGGTTAGTAATAAGACCCACCTCCTAGGGTTCTTGAAAGGACTGTGGACTGTGAAGATAAATATGTATAAAGTACTACGGCAGTCCCTGGCACCCAACAAGCACTATATGAGCACTGGTTGTCATCATTCTCTGCAGGGGTCTTATCTCACTGCAGGAATTAGGAGAGCCATAACTTTAGACCATGAAAGTCTAGACCAAGCTTGTCCGACCCATGACTAGCCGCATTCGGCCCAGGACAGTTTTGAATGAGGCCCAATGCAAACTCATAAACTTTCTTAAAACATTATGAGATTTGTGTGTGTGTGATTTTTTTTTTTATAGCTCATCAGCTACGAGCTAAAACACTATCCTTAGTGTTAGACTAAATTCACTTCTTCCATACTAACACTTCTTCTTCTAATGTGGCCCAGGAAAGCCGAAAGATTGGACACCCCTGCCACTAGGACCCTAATCCAGCCTGATTTAGAGATAAACAAGTCACCCAGCAATCGCTGCCTACCTTGCTTCCAGGATGAGCACATGACCCAAGCAGGCCAATCAGAATACTTCTTCCCATCAATATAATTGGCTCAGGATTGCCACATGACCCAAGCAGGCCAATCAGAGTACTCCACATTCCTCAGCACTGTGATTGGTTTAGTATGGGCACATGACCCAGGCATGCCAGCCAATAAGCCTTATCTCTGAGAGTTTCACAAAAGCAATCCAGAAAGATGTCCTCCGTTTATCTACTGGATTCCTGGCTGAACGGGCCGGTTAAGTCCAGAGCTGCCCAGGTCATCACGGCCTGTGCGTGGGCATGGTGTGGGCAGGACTTGCCTAAGAAGGAGGTAACTCAGAAGGCAGTAGAAGCCAGAGTTGGAGAGAAATGGGCTCCTGAGGACATCATTCAAACATCTGAATGTAGGGTGTCCATGGACTTCTGTTAGGGAGCCAATTATTTCTCTTTTGTCTTATTTGAGCCCTTCTGCCAGTTACAATGAAAGTAGACCAGGGGATTCCCAATATTTCTTGTGCCCCAATCATTCTAAGGAAGCCTGTGGACACTGCACAGAATCATGAATTCATGAATAAAATATGTAGGAATGCAGAGGAATCCAGCTACATTGGAATATGGTTATCAAAGCATTAAACAAAATAACATATAGTAACAGGACAGGCACGGTGGCTTACGCCTGTAACCCCAGCACTTTGGGAGGCCGAGGTGGGTGGATCACATGAGGTCAGGAATTCAAGACCAGCCTGGCCAACGTGGTGAAACACCGTCTCTATTAAAAATACAAAAATTAGCCGGGTGTTGTGGTAGGCGCCTGTAATCCCAGCTACTTGGGAGGCTGAGGCAGGAGAATCGCTTGAACCCGGGAGGCGGAAGTTGCAGTGAGCCGAGATCGCGCCATTGCACTCCAGCCTGGGATAGAGTGAGACTCTGTCTCAAAAACAAACAAACAAACAAAAAGCTAGCTTCATAGCTGTCGCTTTTTAACTCAGACACTTCAGTAGTTCCCCAGTAGTCTTTCCAAGAGTTAAATCTGACCCCATCACTCCTTGCTGAAAACTTTTAAAGTCTTCTCATGGCTCCCGGGATGGGTCCTTACCATGGCTAGTGAGGTTCGGCTCACCTGTGTCCCCCTTGCCCTCTGATCTCTAGCCACACTGGCATCTCCCTGTTCCCCAAAGGGGCCATGCTCCCTTCTGCCACCCCAGAGCCTTTGCACAAGCTGGTCCTCTGCCAGGAATGCTCCTCTCCCCTAGTAACTCCCACTCAGCCTTCACATCATAATCAAAGCATTGCTGTCTCAGAGCCTTGGTCGCGATGCCAGTAAAAACAAAGACTCATTTCCTTGCCCTTCAACATCTAACTGTTGTAATCACACATTTATTTGTGAGCTCAATCTTCACAGTGTCTAAATTCCCCATAAGAATGTCAGCTCCATCGGGTGCGGTGGCTCATGCCTATAATCCCAGCACTTTGGGAGGTTGAGGTGGGGGGATCTTTTTTTTTTTTTTTTTTTAGGCAGAGTCTTGCTCTGTTGCCCAGGCTAGAGTGTAGTGGCAGGATCTCAGCTCACTGCAACCTCCGCCTCCCAGGTTCAAGCGATTCTCCTGCCTCAGCTGAGATTACAGGCAATCGCCACCATGCCCGGTTAATTGTTTGTATTTTTAGTAGAGACGGGGTTTCACCGTGTTAGCCAAGATGCTCTCGATCTCCTGACCTCATGATCCGCCCCGCCTTGCCCTTCCAAAGTGCTGGGATTACAGGTGTGAGCCACCGCACCCTGCCCAGGTGGATCATTTGAGGTCAGGAGTTTGAGACCAGCCTGACCAACGTGGTGAAACCTCATCTCTACTGAAAATACAAAAATTAGCCAGGCGTGGTGGTGCACACCTGTAATCCCAGCTACCCAGGAGGCTGAGGCAGGAGAATCACTTGAACCCAGGAGGCAGAGGTTGCAGTGAGCGGAGATAGCGCCACCACACTCCAGCCTGGGCAACAAAGCAAGACCCTGTCTCAAGAAAAAAAAAGTCAGCTCCTTGAGGATGAGTCTTTCTATGTCCGCTCACCAATGCCTCCCCTATCACAGGGCCTCACACATATTTCATTAAAACATGTTCTGTCGACCTAATTCATACGGCATTCCCCAGCCTGCACTCCCAGGCCTCACACTGTGTCTCCATCTTCCCAGTCTGGCATTCTAGAACATTGCTCACTTCATGCACTCTCTACTACAGCCAGTCTGGGCATCTTGATCTTTTCTCTAGCACCCCTCATATATCCTGAATGTTGGTATGGATTAAATTGTGTCTCCCCAAAAAAATATATATGCCGGAGTCCTAACCCCCAGTACCTCAATATGTGACTTTATTTGGAGATAGGGGCTTTAAAGAAATAATCCAGTTAAAATGAAGCCGCTAGGGTGGGCCTAATCCAATCTGACTGGTGTTCTCATGAAAAGGGGAAATTTGGCTGGTGCGGTGGCTCACGCTTGCAATCCCAGCATTTTGGGAGGCCGAGGCAGGCGGATCACCTGAGGTCAGGAGTTCAAGACCAGCCTGGCCAACACAGTGAAACCCAACATAGCGAATCTCTACTAAAAATACAAAAATTAGCCGGGCATGGTGGCATGTGCCTGTAATCCCAGCTACTCGGGAGGCTGGGGCAGGAAAATCACTTGAACCTGGGAGGTGGAGGTTGCAGTGAGCTGAGATTACACCACTGCACTCCAGCCTGGGCAACAGAGGGAAACTCCATCTCAAAAAAAAAAAAAAAACAGGTTGGGCACAGTGGCTCACGCCTGTAATCCCAGCACTTTAGAAGGCGAGGCAGGCAGATCACGAGGTCAGGAGATCGAGACCATCCTCGCTAACACGGTGAAACCCCGTCTCTACTAAAAATACAAAAAAATTAGCCGGGCGTGGTGGTGGGCACCTGTAGTCCCAGCTACTTGAGAGGCTGAGGCAGGAGAATGGCATGAACCCGGGAGGCGGAGCTTGCAGTGAGCAGAGATTGCGCCACTGCACTCCAGCCTGGGTGACAGAGTGAGACTCCGTCTCAAAAAAAAAAAAAAAAAGAAAGAAAGAAAAAGAAAAGAAAAGGGGAAATTTGGACATTGTCAGGCATGGTAACTCATGCCTGTAATCCCAACACTTTAGGAGGCTGAAATGGGAGGATCACTTGAGGCCAGGAGTTTGAGACTAGCCTGGGCAACATGGCAAGAGACCCTATCTACAACAATAGAAAATTAACCAGGTGTGATGTGCACATCGTACTCCTAGCTACTCAGAAAGGCTGAGGTGGGAGGATCACTTGAGCCCAGGAGTTAGAGGTTGCAGTGGGCTATGATCGTGCCACTGCACTCTAGCCTGGGTGACAGAGCAAAACCCTGTCTCTAAAACCATACAATACAGTACAGATGAAATAAAATAAATAAGAAAAGGGGAAATTTGGACACAGAGACAGATGTGCACACAGGGAGAACGCCATGTTCTCCAGGGAAGACTGGAGTTATGCTGCCACAAGCAAGGAGTCCCCAGTCCCCAGCCAGGGACCAGTACCAGTCCATGGCCTGTTAGGAATGGGGCCACACAGCAGGAGGTGAGTGACGGTGAGCGAGCATTACCTCCTGAGCCCCACCTCCTATCAGATCAGTGATGGCATTAGATTCTCATAGGAGCCCAAACCCTATTGTGAGCTGCACGGGCAAGGGATCTAGGTTGTGCGCTCCTCATAAGACTCTAATGCCTGATGATCTGAGATGGAACAGTTTCATCTCAAAACCATCCCTGACCCCCCTTCGTGGGAAAAATCATCTTCCACAAAACCAGTCCCTGGTGCCAAAAAGGTTGGGGACCACTGGTTTAAGCCACTCAGCCTGCGGTACTTTGTTACAGCAGCCCCAGCAAACTAACACAAATGTTCTTCCTGCAGGCTAAGTGGCTTCTCCATCTCCACTTCCACCCACTGGGAACCCTTCACACCCAGCCAGATTAGGCTGAAATACCACCTTCTCATGGAACTTTCCTGATCATCTGACCCCACCCAGATCCTTTCTCTGGGTCCCTTTAAAATCACCCTCTCAGAACACCCAGAGCCTGCTCTGCCAGAGTGTGGCAGGCCAGACCTACCAAGATGTACCACCCCAGGATCAGCTCCACCAATGGTTGATGGGCATTGGCATATAAATACCCCAGCCCCCTCACCCTCAGCTATTCTGCACTGGCTCCCAGAGGCCCCCAGAGGGATTAAGCCCCGGTTGCCCACAGCAGTAACTAGCTTTCTAACACAACTTTATAAGCTGTCTTCCCTTCCCTCTGCCACTTCCCTACTTCCAAATTGGTGTTTCCAGGCATCACCAACTGTACTCAGATCATTGCCTCAAGGTCTGTGCATCAGTCTGCTCAGGCTGCCATAACAAACTACCACAGACAGGGTGGCTTAAACAACAGAAATTCATTGTCAGTTCTTGAGGCCAGAAGTCCAAAATCAAGGTATGGGCAGGGCTAGTTTCTTCTGAGCTCTTTCTCTTTGACGTATAGATGGACTGTGTTCCCCACGTCCTCCCACAGTCTTATCCCTGTGTATATCTGTGTCCTAACTTCCTCTTATAAAGGCATCAGTCATATTGGATTTGGGCCTATCCTAGTGAACTTATTTTAACTCAATTGCCTTTTTAAAGACCCATCTCCGAATAAGGTCACACTCTGAGATTCTGGGGTTAAGACTTCAACATAGGAATTGGTTGTGGGTGGGCGGGCACGATTCAGCCCATAACAGTCTACTTCTGGAGGAATTCAAACTATGGCATCCCCTTTTCTTATAAGCAGATAGAAAAGTCTCAAACTAGTATAATATTTGTCTTATTGAGATTGAGTTTCTGAGGGCAAGATGATAGCTGCCCCCCCATGGTTGAATCTCTAGGGTCTGATAGAATGCAAATACACAAAACATATTGGGTGAATCAATGAATGAATGAGTGGGTAGATGGGTGGGCAAATGGATGAGTGGGTGGGTAGATGGATGGGTGGATGGATAGATGAGTGGGTGGATGGGTGGGAAGATGGGTAGATGGGTGGATGAGTAGGTTGGTGGGTAGATGGATGGATGAATGAGTGGGTAGGTGAATGGATAAATGAGTAGGTGGATGAGTGGGTGAGTGGATGGATGAGTGGGTGGGTGGATGGATGGATGGGGGAAGGGTGGATGGGTGGGTAGATGGGTGGAGATGGGTGGATGGATGGATGGGGGAAGGGTGGATGGGTGGGTAGATGGGTGGATGGACGGATGGGTGGAGGAACAGTGGATAAGTGAGTAGATGGGTGGATGGGTAGATGGGTGGGTGAATGGATGGATGGATGGGGAAAGGTGGATGGGTGGATAGATGGATGGGTTAGGGAAGAGTAGATGAGTGGGTAGATGGATGGATGGATGGATGGATGGGGAAGGGTGGATGGGTGGGTGAATGGGTGGATAGATGGGTGGATAGATGGATGGGTTAGGGAAGAGTGGATGAGTGGGTAGATGGGTGGATGGGTAGATGGATGGGTAGATGAATGGATGGATGGATGGGTGGATGCAGACCAGTGATATGGGGGCTTTTCCTCACTGTAAGCTCCCATTCTTCCTCCTTTGAAACGATCTTAGCACAGATACCCTCTGGAGTATCATATATATATATATAAGCATGTCACCTCCCCTACTAGTGGGTTGCTCCCAGGAGGCAGGACCTTGTCCTTCTCTCCCCCAAATGGGTTATTTCCAACATATATAGGGTTATATCCAACAGAGCTCAATAAATGCTTGCTGCATTGGGCTGGTCCTATTTCCTTCTACTGCCTTCCATTTCCTCCCTTCCACACCCACATACTTCCTCCTACATAAAAGAACCCTGGTGGATTTTTCAGGCTTACAGAAAGACAAGACTAGTATGTACCTGTGAGTGGGATGGGCAGGAGAGAGAGGCTGATCTGACTTCAGCAGAGGGAGGTGCCAGGGGGACAATGGAAGCTTGGCCCTGTGAGGCAGCGGCTGGCTGTCACAGAAGAGTATGCGGGGCAAGCCAGCCATATTCATTCATTCACCTATTCTTTCAAAAATTGAGTATCTATTATATGCCAAGCCCTGGGCTCAGGGCTGGGGATCCTGCAGGAAGACGATAGACAAGTCATGACACACGGAAGGAGTGTTGGGAAAGTGGAACCATGGGAGACACCAAGAGCCCAGAGCCAAGACCTTTGAGCTGGCTTGGGGTCAGGGAGGGCCATCCCTCCATCCATCCATCAAACGTTTATTTCTCTTTTTTTTTTTTTTTCGAGATAGAATCTCGTTCTGTGGCCCAGGCTGGGGTCAGGGAGGGCCTACACTTAAATGAACCCTGAGGAATGCAGAGGTGTGAGTCAAGCACACAGGAACAGTGGGGGGCCAGGAGGTGCTGTGAGGGGGCTCTGCTGGGACAGTGTCGGAGGGCACAGGGGAGCCCAGCACACTCAGCTGAAGCCCAGGATGAAGAGGGACTGGGCGGGGGGTGAGGGAGGGGGAGGCGGCAGGGGCAGCAGCTGTCATGCCAAGTGGGCGTGTCCATGCACGGAGCTGGGCTTTACCCAAGGGCAGCGGAAGCTGGGGGAACCCACAAACCCCTCCTCCTCCTCCTTCCTGTTCACAGCCTTTGGAGGAACCCTCAGCTCCTGGGACAAGATGGAATACACCTGCCATGCTCCCTACCTAACACGTGGCCTGGCCTCACATCCTTCCCCTGAACCTGGGCAGGCCTCAAACATCTGGAGGAGAGACCCCTTCCTGTGGGGAGTGAGTCTGCACACAAAGGGAGGGTGGTCCGGGAAGATGGAGAACAGGAAGGGCTCTGTAGCCCCCGCATTAGCTCTTCACTCGTAAACTCTTCTGCCTCCCAAATTCGAGGCCTTGGAGGTCAGTATCAACCACAGCTGAAGAGCTCAGGAGACTGCGCTAGGTGGTCATGTTCATGGCCCAGCTGAGCCACTGATCCGCATGTGGCCTTGTACAAATCCCTGAACCCCCTGATGTCCAAGTTTCCTCTCTTGGTTTCTTATCAGGATTGAAGGAACTAAGGTGGGTAAAGGGCCCAGCACAGTGGCCAGCACATAGCGTGCTCCACTGGTATGAATCGTGGCCATTGTTATGAGTCAGTGAATGAGCTCCCCGTCACCAAGAGTATGTAAGCAAAGGGCTGGGGACCTGCTCTCAGGAATGCTGGAGAGGGCATCACAGGCCTGGGTGCAAGAAGGGATTCGATGACATCTACAGTTTTCAATCTCAAAGGTCCCTCAGCTTCCTTCCTCCACCAACCTGCCCACATGCAAACCCAGACACACAGCTGAGTGCTGGCTGCAGAGGGTGGGCAAAATGTCAAGAAATTTCCCCAAGAGATCAAAGAAGGGGTTTTTGTGGGTTTTTCTTTTTTCTTCTCTGGCTACCCGGAAGCACAAGGTCAATAAAACACCAGTAAAATGCCCCACCCACCATACCAATATGGAGTATTCAGCCCCAGCCAGCACTGGGCCTTGGAGAGGGGAAGTGGGGAGCAGGGAGCCCCCTCTTCCTAAGTCGCAGCTTTTAAGTGGAGGGAGCCTGGGACCTGAGATGTCATTTTTCTCTCCAGCCACTCCCCATCAAGGCCCTGCCAGGCTGGGGTCAAAGGGGCCAGAAGAGGATGAGAAGGAAGTGTCTTTCTCCTTGTGGCTGGGATTGTGGGTCCCATGAAAAGTCATAGAGCACTGTGGGCCACTCCATTCCAGAGGATAAAAACCACAGCAAGCAGACCCGGGGAGAACTGAGTGGGAACCACCACTAAGCATCAGGCTAGCAAGGGAAGGCCTCATGGAGGAAGGGGTTCCAGAATTGCAGCAGGAAAGGACGGAGGGGAGGGCATCCCACATGGGGACAGGCATGTCCAAAGGCCCAGAAACTAGGCCCGGCACAGTGGCTCATGCCTGTAATCCCAGCACTTTATGAGGCCAAGGCGAGCAGACCACTGGAGGTCAGGAGGTGGAGACCAGCCTGGCCAACACGGTGAAACCCCATCTCTACTAAAAATACAAAAACTAGCTGGGTGTGGTGGCACATGCCTGTAATCCCAGCTACTCAGGAGGCTGAGGCAAGAGAATTGCTTGAACCTAGGAGGTGGAGGTTCCAGTGAGCCAAGATCGCACCACTACACTCCAGCCTGGGCAACAGAGTGAGATTCTATCTCGAATAAATATGTAAATAAGTAAAAAGGCCCAGAGACTTGAAAGCATGCAGCAGTTCCTGTAGAATGACCAAGGGAGAAGAAGCTGGAAAGGTGAAAGGTGACCCCATTATAAGAATGAGAAGCTGGGCGTGGTGGCTCAAGCCTGTAATCCCAGCACTTTGGGAGGCCAAGGCCGGCGGATCACCTGAGGTTGGGAGTTTGAGATCAGCCTGATCAACATAGAGAAACCCCGTCGCTTCTAAAAATATAAAATTAGCCAGTCATGGTGGCACATGTCTGTAATCCCAGCTACTCGAGAGGCTGAGGCAGGAGAATCACTTGAACCCAGGAGGCGGAGGTTGCAGTGAGCCAAGATCGCACCACTGCACTCCAGCCTGGACTACAGAAAGAGACTCTATGTCAAAAAAAAAAACAAAACAAAGAGAGAGAGAAATAAACGTTTGTTGGATGGATGATGAATGGGTGAATGAATGGATGGAAGGAAAAGTAGATGAGAAAATGGCCAGAAGAGGGGTAGGTATATGGATGGGGGGGTGAATGGGAGGATAATTGGAGGGATATGGGAAGGGGATGGTGCTATGGACTGAATTGTGTCCCCCACAAAGTTCATAAGTTAAATGTGTTGAAACCCTAACCCCCAGTGTGACTGTATTTGGAGATAGGACTTCTAGGAGATAATTAAGTTTAAATGAGGTCATAAGGATGGGGCCCTAATCCAGTGGGATTGGTGGCCTTATATGAAGAGGGGGAAAGAGAGAGAGAGACAGAGAGAGAGATCGATCTTCCCACCATGAGAAGACTGTCATCTGCAAGCCAAGAAGATAGCCCTCACCAGAAACCAAACCCTGCAAAAACCTTGATCTTGGACCTTCAAGCCTCCAGAACTGTAAGAAATAAATGTCTATTGTTTAGGTCATCCAGGCTATAGTATTTTGTTATGGCAGCCCCAGCAAACTAATACAGATGGGTGGATGGATAGGGGCTAGATGAGAAGAAAAATGGAAAGGGGATGGGAGGGGTGGGTTAGTGAGTGGTTAAAAAGATGGGTGGGTGGGCAGGTACATGGATGGATGGGCAGGTGAGGGGGGCAGGTACTTGTATGGGTGGGTGGATGGCCGATCAGTGAAGCACTGAAAAAACCAGGGGACCCACCTGATGGATCATTCAAAATCAACACTAAACCAAAAATAAAAGCAAGAAAGTCCAATAGCACCCAACCTATTACTTTCGCCCGTACAATGACTACTTTGAATCATTGTTGGAAATACAAATCAAAATCAAATACAAAACATCAAATTCTTTCCAAAAATGTTTCCCTCTGTCCTTTGGTGGCCTGAGCACGAGCCTGGTCTGAATCTCATGGGGGAGTTAAGAGGCCACAAGTCTAGGAACTGACTGACCTGGGTTCCCGCGCAGCTCCAGTGGAATACCCCGATGGCCATAACCTGTCACCACCCTCCAGACAGCACAGCTGGGTGGATGGGCCCCTCCGCCCCCACTGTCGGAAGCCCTCCAGACGATGCCCGCCCACTTGCAATGGCCTGCTGTCCTCAAAACAAGAAGTGGCGACAATGAACCAGACACACACAGACTCCCTCCCACCCTTGCTGGCACAGCTAAAGGCTGATGTCCCCGTGACAGTCTCTGTTCCTGGAGGTCAGAGACCACGAGGGCATCGTTATGTCCTGCCCCGCCCATCTAAGACCACTGGTTGTGCCTCGAGGCTTTTGATAATAACCACAGGGGCAGAAATGCCTCATGACCCTATTCCAGCTGCTTATCTCCTCAGGCCTAAGCATCATCTGCAAAATGGAAAGAACAACACTCACCCTAGCTCCAGAAGGATTTCCTGGTAATCGACTAGAAGTCAATCAAGGTGCTGGGGGTTGGGGAGCATTCCAGAAAGGGAGCTCTGGTCCGGGAGACTGGTCTCAGAGAAATCTATTGTCCAGGTTGTCCCGGGATAAACGTGTGTCTGAGGTAGGGCAGTCAAGAACTGCAAAGAGGCCAGGCATGGTGGCTCATGCCTGTAATCCCAGTGCTTTGGGAGGCTGAGGCAGGAGGACTGATTGAGCCCAGGAGTTCAAGACCAGCCTGTGCAATATAGTGAGACCTTGTCTCTATTTTAAATACAAAAAAAAATTAGGCCGGGCACGTTGGCTCACGCCTGTAATCCCAGCACTTTGGGAGGCTGAGGCGGGTGGATCACCTGAGGTCAGGAGTTCGAGACCAGCCTGGCCAATATGGTGAAACCCTGTCTCTACTAAAAATACAAAATTAGCTAGGTGTGGTGGTGCATACTGGTAATCCCAGCTACTTGGGAAGCTGAGTCAAGAGAATCGCTTGAACCTGGGAGGTGGAGGTTGCAGTGAGCCGAGACTGTACCATTGCACTCCAGCCTGGGCAACAAGAGCAAAACTCCATCTCAAAAAAAAAAAAGAGAGAGAGAAAATAAAGAACTGCAAAGGGCTTCCAGGCCCCAGAAATGAAGGGTGGTCAGAGGATGTTGACAGCCCAGGCTTTGAGGTCTCTGAGCCCTGGGCCCCAGCCCTGATCATTCCACTATCTCCCAACTGTGTGACCCTGGTCATCAAGGGAAGTAGCTGGGACTTAACCTTGCCAAGCCCCAGTAGCCTCATCTGCAAATTGAGTGTAATAAAGGATCATTGCAAGCACTTAATGAGATGATGCAGTGCATATAAAGATCTCCGACTCATGGATAGTAAGTGTCCAATAAAGGGCAGCTCTAAGTTAAAAATAAAAACTCATGGAGATGGACGTTCTTGTAGCAGCAACAAACACAGTCTCAATTCTACAGCCCTAGCCTTCCGAGAGAGTCCCTGGACTCTGCGACGCTAGGAATGACCTGCAGAAAACTGTAGCCAATTATGACAATGATGGGTGGCTCCAATTTCCCCACTCATCAATCCCCCAAGAGGGTCATCAATTGAGGACAAATTGCCCCCCTTCTCCCCACCCCCAATGCCCCCCACTCACCTGTGGGGCAGCGGTAACAGCACCTCCTGACAGCCTTGTCATAGTAGTGGCTGGGGTTTCCGTGACAGGTGTCCTCGAAGGGTCGATCCTGGCAGGTCAGAAAAGCTGGTGAGGCCAGGTGGATCCCAGATATCCATACTCCCTCTGTCCCCACCAGTCCCAGGAGGCCTGAGATGGAGCTTTGTATTATAGGAGAGAAATCAGGACAAGAACTCCTGATTCCACAAACCCACACCGCCCTTGGTCTTCCCCCTGCTACTCCAGCTCAGGCCAGAAACTTTAGCGTCTCCCTTGACTCTCTCCTCTCAAACAACCTATCAGCAAATTCTCCTGGCCCTTTTCATACCATAATCATCAGTACCTTCACCTGGGGCTAGTCACCCTCCCCTCGCCCTGGGATTAACATAGTTGCCTCCTACCTTGTCTCTGGGATGGGCCCAACAATACAAATTTCTGATAAACGTATTTGTTGAAGTCTAACACACCCGTACAAAAAAGTGCACAGATCTCAAGTTACAGCCAACTGCATTTTTACAAGATGAACGCACCAGGCAATCAGCACCCAACTCATCAAACAGGACCTTGCCAGCCCCAGCTCCTCCGTCATTCCCCCTCCCACACACTCCTCCCAGAAGGCTGATTTCTATCCCTCTATTAGTGTTGACTGCTTTTGGATTTTACATAAAGTAGAATTACACAGTCCATTCCCCTGCAATCGGCCTCTTTAATTCAGCATTATATTGTGAGACTCATTCGCACTGTTGCAAATAACAGTTGCTCATTTCTGTCCATTGCTTTGCAGTATAGCATTGCACAAATGTGCACAATTTGTCTAGTCTACTCTCTTTTTTTTAATTTGTTGAGACAGAGTCTTGCTCTGTTGCCCAGGCTGGAGTGCAGTGGTGCAATCTCAACTCACTGCAACCTCCGCCTCCTGGGTTTGAATGATTCTTGTGCCTCAGCCTCCCAAGTAACTGAGACTACAGGTGTGTGCCACCACGCCCAGCTAGTTTTTGAATTTTTAGCAGAGACAGAGTTTCACCATGTTGGTCAGGCTGGTCTTGAACTCCTGACCTCAAATGATCCACCCACCTTGGCCTCCCAAACTGCTGGGATTACAGGTATGAGCCACCACTCCGGACCTGCTCTCGATAGACATTCCACTTTTTGGTTATTATGATAGTGCTGCTGGGAACATTCCTGTACACATGTTTTAGTGTCCAAATGTACATGCTTTTGTTGGTTATATACCTAGGAGTGGAACTGCTGGGGCATAAGGCATGTTCAGTTCTGATAGATTCTCCATCCAGGCTTCTAAAGTAGTCGTACTAGTAGGCACTTCCCTGCAGTGTCTGAGAATTCCAATTGCTCCACATCCTTGTCAGCACTTGGTGATGTCAGCTTTTAAAACTTTAGCCATCTTGTTGGATCTGTAGTGATACCTTATTGTGGTTTTTATTTGCATTTCTCTGATAAGTAATGTTGTTGGGCACCTTTTCCCATGTTTATTAACCATTTAGGCATTCTTTTTTGTAAGATGCCTATTCAGGTCTTGTGGCCATTTTTTTTTAATTGGGTTGTCTGGCTTTTCTTATTGATGTGTGGGGTTCTTTACATATTCTAGATACACGGCTTTTGTTGATTATTTGTCCTGCAAGTATCTTCTCGCATCCTCTGGCTTGCCTTTTCACTTTCTTTATGGAGGCTTTTGATGAACAGATATTCTTAGCTTTAATAAATTACATACAATAATCTTTTCTTTTATGGTTAATGCCTTTTTTTGTCCCGTTTAAGAAATATTTGCCCACTCAGTGTCACTTAGATATTCTCCTACATTAACTTCTAGATGAGATTGTTTAATCGTTCATATTCAAGTTTCATTCTTGTGCATGGTGTGAAGTAGGGGTCGGAGAGGCTCACTCTTTTCAGGAAGGTGTGGTTTTTGTTTTGTGGGTTTTTGTGGGGTTTTTTTGTTTTGTTTTGTTTTGTTTTGTTTTGTTTTGAGACAGGGTCTCACTCTGTTGCCCAGGCTAGAGTGCAATGGTGCAATCATGGCTCACTGCAGCCTCAGCCTCCCAGGCTGAAGTAGTCCTCTCTGTTGCCTCAGCCTCCCAAGTAGCTGAGGCCACAGGCTTGCACCCCCACACCCAGCTAATGTTTTATTTTTTTGTAGAGACTGGGTCTTGCTATGTTGCCCAAGTTGATCTCAAACTCCTGAGGTAAAGTAATCCTCCTGCCTCAGCCTCCCACAATGTTGGGATTACAGGCGTGAGCCACCTGGCCTGGCCTCAGGAAGATGTGTTTTTAACAAGTCCCCCGTGTGTTTCAAGGGTTCTTTGAAAGTGAAGCCCCATCATAAGAAAGGGTTCAAGAGAGAAAATTCTTTGTTGAGATTCCAGGGAAGGAGTTTTGTCTTTCCAGATGGAATGACAGGGGAACACCGTTGCACTTTTCTGGGGTGATCCAGGATGTGAAACTTCTGGAGTGGAGCGAAAGGGAAAAGAAGGGAAAGGGAAGCAGGAAGTGAGGCAAGAGAAGGGAAGCAGGAAGTGAGGCAGGAGGCAGGGAGGGAGCCTTGTAGCATTTCCATGTCTTCAGCATCCAAGATGGTGCCTGGCAGAAAGGAGGTGGCCCCTGGTGCAATGTGGGGCTTTCTTGGTTTAGGGAAGGGAAGCAGAAGCCACTTTCCCCTAGGAGAGAGGCCTGGCTGGCCTAAGGGGCTGCCTGACTCTTCTCTCCACTCGAGGGAACAGTGAAGCTTCCAGCATGTTCAGGAAGCAGCAGAGAGCAGCAGCGTGGCTGGAAGGTGGATAAATGGGGTGTTGGTTACATCATTCTTTTTTTTTTTTTTTTGCATGTCTGAAACATGTCGCCATATTAATTTGAAATAATACATGAACCTGATATTTGCCCAACAGTCACATGGCGCTTGAGTTGTCTCCCTTCTCGTTTAATCCAGAGCCCAGGGCCTTGAGGACACCCTCCTCCCTCCAGCAGGAGAGGAGAGTGTCCTCTCTTAAGTCACCCAGAGAGCTCCTGGTAGCCTCTTCAGGGGGGCAGGAACCTGCCAGGACACCCGAAGTGCTCCTAACCCACAGCATCTCATCAGGTGAGTTCAGTAGCCTGCGCCTGGGGCTGGCTGGAGGTGTGAGGGCTCACTGGCAAGGCCTGCTGAGTGTGGGAACATTCTGGGTCCTTGTCCTTGGTCTCCCCTCCCGGCCTGCCTGCTAATCTCACTGACAGCTCTGGAGTCTAATGGGGACCATGGGCCCAGGCCCTGCTCACTCTGCTGGGGCCTGGGGCACACCTGGGGGGCTCTGGCTGCCTATGTTTCCCTCCTGCCACCACACCTGGGTCAATGGAGGGGTAGGGGGCGCAGAGAATGGGGAGCCCATGGTATTGCACATTACTCCCTCAAGTCTGGCCTTGGGTGCCTGCTTTCACACAACTCCTCCTTTACACACTCCTAGCTCTTTGGGGCCAGATCACTACCCCATGTTACAGATGAGGAAACTGCAGCCCAGAGAGGTGTAGCCACCTGCCCAAGATCACACAGCAACTAAGTGCAGAGAGGTTTGAGCTTCACTGTGTCCCCAATTCTCCCCCATCTCTGGGCCACAGGCTACCCATCTTTAAAATAAAAAAATCCCAGGGCCGGGCACGGTGGCTCACACCTGTAATCCCAGCACTTTAGGAGGACAAGACAGGAGGGTCAGCTGAGGCCAGGAGTTCGAGACCAGCCTGGCCAACATGGCAAAACCCCGTCTCTACTAAAAATACAAAAAAATTAGCCGAGAGTGGTGGTGGGTGCCTGTAATCCCAGCTACTCAGGAGGCTGAGGCATGAGAATCGCTTGAATCTGGGAGGTGGAGGCTGCAGTGAGCTGAGATCGCACCATTGCACTCCAGCCTGGGCAACAAGGGTGAAACTCCATCTCAAAAAAATAAATAAAAATAGGTACTAAAAGCCCAAATATCCTCGAAAGAGCGTTCCCAGGAGAAACAAGCTTGACCACTCTGCTATCAAGTTCCCACTGACCACCGAGTCTGCCATGAAGAAGATAGAAGACAACACACTTGTGTTCACTGTGGATGTTAAAGCCAACAAGTACCAGATCAAACAGGCAGTGAGGAAGCTCTATGACATGGATGTGGCCAAGGTCAGCACCCTGATTGGCTGGATGGAGAGAAGAAGGCATATGTTCCACTGGCTCCTGATTACAATGCTTTGGATGTTGCCAACAAAACTGGGATCATCTTGGCTGGGCACGGTGGCTCATGCCTGTAATCCCAGCACTTTGGGAGGCTGAGGCCAGCAGATCACCTGAGGTCAGGAGTTCGAGACCAGCCTGGCCAACGTAGAAAAACCCTGTCTCTGCTAAAAATACAAAAATTAGCCAGGCATGGTGGTGCATGCCTGTAATCCCAACTACTCAGGAGGCTGAGGCGGGAGAATCCCTTGAACCCAGGAGGAAGAGGTTGCAGTGAGCCGAGATCGCGCCATTGCACTCCAGCATGAGCAACAGAGACCCTGCCTCAAAAAAAAAAAATAGAGAATTAAAAAATAAAGTAGTGATAATAATATGTGTATACATAAAGAGAGTGAGAACACAGGTGTACGAAGCCACACATGTAAATAGCGTCTAAAGGACACCAAATGCTGGGAGGTGGTGGCTTCAACAATTCTCGGTAAATCCATAGCTTGCCACCGGAGGGCAGTCTTCTTGCTGTGCGGAGGGGGCCCTGGGATCTCAGCTGGGATGTCCAGCCTGTGCCTCTCAAATCCCCTTGGAAGGAGGAGCAGAGGACTTGGGGCCCCATTTTCCATGTGAGGCTGAACGAGGAAGGGGCACCCCCTTCCCCTTACACAGGCCCTTCACTTGTCCCAGCTCCTGGTGGAGAAGGAGGCAAGGGCCCAGGCGTCTGCCCGCTGCCCAGAGAAGTCTGGCCCTGTGAATTTCCAGGCCCACCTTGCCTGGCTCATCAGCTCCCGCTGCCCTGGGGAAGAGAGAGAGGGGAGCTGGGATGTGCTCGGGCCCCTGCCTGGGAGGGAAGAAGGGATCAGAAAGCGAAGAGTGGGAGGGGGAAGCCCAAGGACTGGAGGGGGGGCTTTTGGGTGGAGTTCCCCCGCAGGTTCAAGGCAAAGTGAGGTGTCCACAAGGTAGTGAGCTGTGCAACCGGAGGCCCTCGGCCCTACCTTAGTGACATCAAGATAAAGAGAGGGTGGCCTAAAACCTTACCATTTTCAGGTCTGTCTATTTTCAGGTTGGTTTGGTTTTCCCTACAAGACCAGTTAAAGTTCACTTTCAAAAAGCCCCACCTGGTCTCAGCCGGACCATACCTGTGGGAGACGAATCTAGAAGTTGTGGGGTGGGCGGGGAGTCAGATCAAATGCAAAATCCCCGAAGGGGCCAGAGCTGAGCAGGGCCAGCGAGGTAAGCACCCCTCCCCTCCCTGTCTCCCGGGGATCTCCACCGCTGTGCACTCTATTATTCAAGGTGAGGCCCCCCGGCCAGCAGCGGGGGCACCACCTGGGAACTTTCTCAAAATGCAGAACCCCAGACCTCCCTAATTGGAATCTGCATTTTAACAAGAGCCCCATGGAGTTTGAGATGCGCTGGCCTAGCAGAAGCTGAGCAGAAAGAAGTGCAAATGCTGAAACGGTTTGCTTTCCATAGCAAAAGTAATTCTAATAGCCAACAGCTGTCAACCCATTTTACAGATGGGGAGACTGAGACATAAGGATGAGAAATCTGCCCAAAGTCACACAGCTGGTCAGTGTTAGAGCCAGGATTTGGCATGTGCTCTGATCGCCAGCTTCTGCGGCCTGGGGTGCGGGGGGGTGCTGTAGTCCAGGGCTCTGAGATCCCTGCTCCCCACTCCCCATGAGACTGAGCGTTTCTTTGTTTTTGTTTTTGTTTTTGTTTTTTAAGACAGAGTACTCGCTCTGTCGCCCAGGCTGGAGTGCAGTGGCGCGATCTCGGCTCACTGCAACCTCTACCTCCCGCGTTCAAGCAATTCTTCTGCCTCAGCCTCCCAAGTAGCTGGGACTGCAGGCGCTTGGCACCACACCTGGCTAATTTTTGTATGTTTAGTAGAGGCGGGGTTTCACCATGTTGACCAGGCTAGTCTCGAACTCCTGACCTCAAATGAGTCACCCACTTCAGCCTCCCAAAGTGCTGGGATTACAGGCGTGAGCCACCGTGGCTGGCCGAGACTGACTGCTTTTTGAAATGCTTGCTTCTCCCTGGCCCCCAACCTATCGCTAGTTCTGTCTGTTTAACCTGCAGTTTTTCCTCCACATCTACCAGCTCTTCCTCACCTTCCCGCCATCTGGACTTGACAGTGGCCACCTGAGGGTCTCCTCTCGTCCACCCCATCCACCACACCCAGCTCACAGTGCAGACAACAGACTGATCTTTTGAAAACACGATCTACTGTCTTCCCCTCCATCCTACTGAAGACCCTCAGATGGCTTCCAACCCAGCTATGAATAAAGCCCAAAGTCTTGTGTTCGCTTGGATAGCACGTATACTAAAATTGTAGCAATACAGAAATTAGCATGACCCCTGCATAAGGATGATACGGAAATTCATGAAACAGTCCATATTAGAAAAAAACAAACCCAAAGTCTTAACAGTGGCCCAAGAGGCCCTGCCCTCCTTGCCTGCCTGTGAAGCCCCTGGTACTCTCTCCTACGAGCCTCTTTTTGCCACTGGCACCCCATGGGCACCCCCCTCCCTGCAGCAGCCTGTGTGTGCTGTTTCCCTGCCTGCACTGGTCCCTAAATCCAGTGCACCCCCATTCATCCTTGGGACCTCACTCATGAGTGCCACTTCCTTTGGGAAGCCCTCTCTGATCACCGCCATCCAGGTCACTTGCTGTGTCCCTACCGGAAGCTTTAGGGGACTGTTGGTTTCCCTGCTCACTAAGGTTGTTGGCAGAATTCAGTTCCTTGTGGTTGTAGGACTGAGGTCTTGTTTCTTTGCTGACAGCCAACTAAGGGCTGTTCCCTGCTTCTAGGGACTGTGGCATCCTTTGGCTCATGGCCCTCTTACTCCATCTGCAAAGCCGGCAATGGTGGGCTGAGTCCTTCTCACATCACATCTCTCTCTTTGCCTCTATCATCTCTCTCTAACACAGCCAGGAAGGGTTCTCTGCTTTTAAGGATTCCTGTGATTAGACTGGGCCTGCCCTGATAATCCAAGATAATCTTCCTGTCTCAAGATCCATAGTCTCGGGTTCCAAGGATTAGAATGTGTGGACATTTGGCTGGGCACAGTGGCTCGCACTTAATAATCCCAGCTCTTTGGGAGGCTGAGGCAGGAGGATCACTTGAGCTCAGGAGTTTGAGACCAGTCTGGGCAACACCGCAAAGGAGAAAAACCTGTCTCTACAAAAGATACAAAAATTAGCCAGTTGTGGTGGAATGCACCTGTAGTCCCAGCTACTCGGGAGGCTGAGATGGGAGAATCTCTTGAGCCGTGGTTGGGCCACTGCACTCTAGCCTGGGTGACAGGGTGAGACCCTGTCCCAAATTAACAAAGTAGAATGTATGGACATTTTAGAGGACTATGCGTCTGCCGCCACACCCTCGCTCCTAAGCAACCACTAGACTATACCACCACATGCCGAACTCGGTCACCTCCTAACTGTAGGACTCTGAACCCCTCTCTCCACACTCAGTGCTCACTTGAGCTCCAGACCAAGAGACTACCTGAAACTAAAGTCATCCTCCTCCCCCTCTTTAAACACACCCACAGGTACACAGGGTCCATCCCTGGCCACAGGCAGCACCTCTCACAGTTGTCCCACCTGCAAGCAGGTGCTGAGTTGAGCTTCCCCCAGTTCCTGCACAGCTGAGAAAGAGCGTGCAGGGCCCCATGCTGCCTGGCCCCAGGGTTGGAGATAAAACCCAAAGACAGTGGACATGGAAACAGCATAGAGGGTGGAGCCTGGAGTCCCTGGCTGGAAGGAACTCAGGGACAGGCAAGCACCTTGAAATGATTTTTGTGTAAGAGTTGAAGAAAGAAGAAAAAAATATGAAAAACGGCTTACCAAAGACAGGTTTATTTTGGAGAATAAAACAGTCTGGGCGCGGTAGCTCAAGCTTGTAATCCCAGCACTTTGGGAGGCCAAGGCAAGCGGATCACTTGAGGTCGGGAGTTCGAGACCAGCCTGACCAACATGGTGAAACCCCATCTCTACTAAAAATACAAAATTAGCCGGGCGTGGTGGCTCATGCCTGTAATTCTAGCTACTCAGGAGGCTGAGGCAGGAGAATCGCTTGAACCCGGGAGGTGGAGGTTGTGGTGAGCCGAGATTGCACCACTGCACTCCAGCCTGGACAAGAAGAGTGAAACCCCGTCTCGGGAAAAAAAAAAAAAAAAAAAGAAAAGAGAGAGAGAATAAAACCGAAGGCCTTCTGGCCAATTTCGGTCAGCAGCATTTTTTTAATGGACTAAGGGTATTTAAGGGTTCTGGGATGGGGAGCTTATCGCAGGCTAGGAATGTTTCTGTGTGGAGGAGAGTTTTACTGTGTCCTGGGAATGTCTCTGGTCGGAGGGGAGGTTATCCAGTCGGATGGGGGTGTTTATCTTAGGCTTGGAATGTTTCTGGTTGGAGGTGTCATTTGTGGTTTATGGTCATGCTGACATTAGCTGTTAGGCTGATGTTTTGGGGCTGGATTTAGGCGGTTTTTAATCAAGGAGAATTTAAAACGGCAATGCTTGTCCAAGATGGTGACCTCCTGCTCTGACAGTTAGCAAGAATCATACCATCCTCACTGGGTCCCCAGGACCTAGAGTGATATATTCATATATGTGCTCATATACGTCACCTTACATGGCAAAGGGGAATCAGGGTGGTAGATGGCATTGAGGTTGTGAACCCGCTGACTTTCAGATGGGAGATTCTTCTGGATTATCCAGGTGAGCCCAGTGCAATTTAAGGGAATTTAAAAATGCAAGAGGGAGGCAGAAGAGAGAGCCAGGGAGTCAGAAAAAGAGATGAGTACGGAAGCTCTTCACTGTCATTTCCCAAATAGTGTTTCATCAAATGCTGGGGCTACAGGATGGTAACAGATGATAGGCAGAAGAATACGGCCAGGTGCAGTGGTACACACCTGTAATCCCAGCTCTTTGGGAGGCCAAGGTGGGAGGATTGCTTGAGCCCAGGAGTTCAAGACCAGCCTGGGCAACATAGCAAGACCCTGTCTCTATTAAAAAAAAAAAAATTTTTTTTTTTTTTTTTTTTGATAGAGTCTCACTCTGTCGCCCAGGCTGGAGTATAGTGGCATGATCTTGGCTCACTGTAACCTCTGCCTCCCAGGTTCAAGCGATTCTCCTGCCTCAGCCTCCCGAGTAGCTGGGATTACAGGCACATGCCACCACACCTGGCTAAGTTTTGTATTTTTAGTAGAGATGGGGTTGCACCATGTCTTAAACTCGTAACCTCAAGTGATCCACCTGCCTCGGCCTCCCAAAGTGCTGGGATTACAGGCATGAGCCACTGTGCCCGGCCTAACAAAAATTTTTTTTAATTAGCTGGGCATGGTGGCACGTGCCTGTAGTCCCAGCTACTCAAGGAACTAAGGTGGGAGGATTGTTTGAGCCCAAGAATTCGAGGTTACAGTGAGCTATGATTGCAACACTGCACTCCAGCCTGGGCAACAGAGTGAGACCCTGTCTCATAAATAAATAAACAAACAAACACAAATAATCACTGGAGTCCATTTGAGAGGTTTCCATTTTAGATCACCGGGCCTCTCAGCCTTTGATGTGGTTACTTACTCTCTGATTCTCCAAGGAAGGATATGGGGGCTAGTCAGAAAAATCTGCAATGTTTCTCAAACTTTGTTGGCCATAAAACCTTTTTTTCTCAGAACTGCCATTGCCAGAAACTGAGTTTCAGGCCGGGCGTGGTGGCTCACGCCTGCAATCCCAGCACTTTGGGAGGTCGAGGCGGGCGGATCACTTGAGATCAGGAGTTTGAAACCAGCCTGGCCAATGTGGTGAAACCCCCTCTCTACTAAAACTACAAAATTTAGCCGAGCGTAGTGGTACACGCCTGTAATACCAGCTTCTCAGGAGGCTGAGGTAGGAGAATCTCTTGAAGCCGGGAGGTGGAGGTTGCAGTGAGCCAAGATCACATCAGTGCACTCCAGCCTGGGTAACAGAGTAAGATTCTGTCTCAAAAAAAAAAAAAAAAAAAAAAAAAAAGAAAGAAAGTAACTTTGGGACATGTTGCCTTTGGCACTAGGGAAGCATTAAAGGGTTTCAGGATCATTAATGTGATGGGGAGGTGGACAGGATGGAGGAGAGCGAGTCCATTTTAGCAAGGTCACGTCTTGAGTCTGCATTTAGCAACTGCTCGATCCTCACTTCCCACCAAGAAATCCCTCCTGCCTCACAGCAATCCCGTGCCGGCCCCATGAGCCAATTGTTGAGACTGCAGGGATCCTGAAGGTTCCAGGGCCGAAGCTGCATCCTTAGCTACAACTAAGGATATTGGAGCTGCATCCTTAGCTACGGTTCAGGCGGAGTAAAACCCACCCAGCCCTGAAGTACATTCCTGGGCAGCAACAGCTGCCACGGGACATTGGCAGCTACAAAGAATAATGTAGTGGGCGGGGCGCGGTGGCTCCCACCTGAAGTCCCAGCACTTTGGGAGGCCAAGGCAGGCAGATTATTTGAGACCAGCTTGGCCAACATGGTGAAACCCCATCTCTAGTAAAAATACATAAAAATTAGCCAGGTGTGGTGGTGGGCACCTGTAATCCCAGCTACTCTGGAGCCTGAGGCAGGAGAATCGTTTGAACCCGGGAGGCGGAGGTTGCATTGAGCCATGATCTCACCACTGCACTCCAGCCTGGGCAACAGAGTGAGACTCTGTCAAGAAAAAGAAAAAGAGAAAGAGAAAGGGAAAGGGAAAGGGAAAGGGAAAGGAAAGGAAAGGGAGAAAGAGAAAGAAGAGAAGGAAGGAAGGAAGGAAAGAAGGAAGAAGGGAGGGAAGGAAGGAAGGAAGGAAGGAAGGAAGAAGAAAAGAAAGAAGAAAGAAGAAGGAAGAAGGAAGAAAGAAAAAGAAAGAAAGAAAAAGAGAGAAAGAAAGAAAAAGGGAGAGGAGGGAGGGAGAGAGGAAGGAAGGAAGGAAGGAAGGAAGGAAGGAAGGAAGGAAGGAAGGAAGGAAGGAGATGGATGTAGTGGACTTGAAGAAAAAGGAAGCAGGGCCCAGCTCCCCGGGAGTATTTGACTTTCTGATCCTCTTGGAGGTGCCTTAGGTTCCTGCGCCAGCCTCAGGCCACTTGCCCAGAAGGGGCTTGTGTATTTACTTTTTGTTTGTTTGTTTGTTTGTTTGTTTGTTTGTAAGACAGGGCCTCACGGTCACCCAGGCTGGAGTGCAGGGCTGCGATCATGAATGCGGCTCACTACAGCCTTGACCTCCTGGGCTCAAGTGATGCTCTCACCTCTGCCTCCTGAGTAGCTGGGACCACAGGTGTGCACCACCATGCCCGGCTAATTTTTTGTTGCCCAGGCTGTTCTCAAACTCCTGGGCTCATAAGATCCTCCTGCCTCGGCCTCCCAAAATGCTGGGAATACAGGCGTGAGCCTTGGTGCCCAGCCTGGTGTGTTTTCTTGCCCACCTCCCTCTCCCAGACTGTGTGTGGGGAAGGGGCGGGGCACATGCCCCCCAGACCATTTGGAGAGAAAGAAAACTCTTGGCCTGGACGCTGCACCCTGGCCTCCCTCACCTGAATCAAGAGTGGGAAGGGTGCCTGCCCAGGCTGGGAAGGTGAAGGTGGGGTTTAGGAGTTTCCTGGTCTCGGCAGGTTGGAACCATTTCAGGACACTCTGTGGAGGCCACACTATCTGTGCACACACTCTCTGAGAGCAGGAACCGTACCTGGCAGGCAGCAATCCGTCAAGAAAGTTGATGGTTGAAATGAAGCTGTGGGCGACACCTCTAGGAGTTCTTAGCCCCCTGGAGGACCCAAGAACCCAAGGGGAACCTGCTGGGTGGGGCTTCCAAAGCAGGCCCCAGGCTCGCCCCAACCACCCTCACTGATGTGCTGTTTGACCTCTGACCCCTTCTGCTGCCTCCAGAGCCCTGGGCAAAGCTGGCGAGGACAATGGCACCATCTGTGGTGCAGAGCCTCATCACTGCAAACTCTGGAGCCTCCTTCCCCCACTGACCCAGGCGGAAGTAAAGACGGACTCCTCTGGACTCCCGCAGGCCCCAGACAGTCCCCCCACACAGTACTGGCCACCCTCTCTTCTGTATTCCCCTTCCCACACTGCCACCCATCGAGGGCAAGGACTGGAACTGGTTCATCTCCATGGCTGTATCCACAATGCCCCGCATACAACAGGCACCTAATAAGGCTCACCTTTATTTACACAGCACTCACTATGTCCAGGAGCTGCTCTCAGCACTTGACACATATTAACTCATGTCATCCTTACACCAGCCCTACAATACAAGGTAGCTACTGTTATTAGCCCATTTTGTAGATGGGGAAACTGAGGCACACAGAGGTAACTTAACTTGCTCAAGGTCACCATCTAGTGTCAGAAGCAAGGGATAACCTTGACAGGCTGACAAAAAAGTTCATACCTTTAACCAAATGCTCTACTGTCTCTCAAAGGTGGCTCATGCCTATAATCCCAGCACTCTGGGAGGCCGAAACGGGTGGATCACTTGAGGTCAGGAGTTCAAAACCATCCTGGCCAACATGGTGAAACCCCGTCTCTACTAAAAATACAAAAATTAGCGGGCATAGTGGCACGTGCTTGTAATCCTGGCACTTTGGAAGGCCAAGGCAGGTGGATCACTTGAGGCCAGGAGTTTGAGGCCAGCCTGGCCAACGTGGTGAAACCCATCTGTACTAAAAATACAAAAAGTAGTCGGGCGTGGTGGCAGGTGCTTGTAGTCCCAGCTACTCGGGAGGCTGAGGCAGGAGAATCACTTGAACCCAGGAGGTGGAGGTTGCAGTGAGCCGAGAGATCGTGCCACTACACTCCAGCCTGGGTGACAAGGCGAGACTCCGTCTCAAAAAAAAAAGAGAGAGAAGAAATGTGAGGATGGAAGGAGAGTTCAGAGTGATGCAGAGCCAGGGAACAAGGAACACAGGCAGCTTTGAGAAGCTGGAAAAAAGCAAGGAAACATTTTGCTACAGCCTGTCCAGAAGAAAAACATAGCTCTGCTGCCTTATCATAGAGTTTTTTCTTTTTTTGAGACAGAATCTTGCTCTGTCACCCAGGCTGGAGTGCAGTGGTACAATCTCAGCTCACTGCAACCTCTGCCTCCCAGGTTCAAGCAATTCTTGTGGGTCAACCTCCCGAGTAGCTGGGACTACAGGCACGCACCGCCACGTCCGGCTAATTTTTAGCAGAGACAGGGTTTCGCCATGTTGGCCAGGCTGGTCTCAAACTCCTGGCCCCAAGTATCTGCCCACCTCAGGCTCCCAAAGTGCTGAGATTACAGACTTGTCATAGACTTTTGACCACCAGGGCTATAAGACAATACCTTCATGTTGTTCTAAGCCACCAAATGTGTGCTAATTTGTTATAGCAGCAAAAGAAAACTAGCATATACTGTAACCAGGATGAATAAAAGAGCCTATGCTTGGGTTGGAATTAATGAACAGGATAATGTGGGGGCCAAAAAAGGGGGTCTTGGACTAGGTTAATAGAAGTAAGGTGAGTCTACTGGGGACTGGTCTTTGGCCCAGGTGGCACCAGGACTTCTACAGTCAACTCTGATACTCAGAGATCCGTATCAGTGGCTTGAACTCTGTAGAGAGCTCCACACTTCAGCACCCAGCCCCCACTTGAGCATGGGCAAAATAGAACTTTTCTCCAAAACACTTGTTCTATCCTTCGCTTGTTTTTTCCCACATCCCAAAATGACACCTCCATGCAGCCAGATACTGAGCTCCCAAATAGAGACAGGATCCCTGATTTCCCTCCTGCCCTCTGTGCTCCCACCAGACCCACCCACAGGTCCTGTTGATTCTAGCTTGAAAGCACATTCCAGCTGGGCACCGTGGCTCATGCCTGTAATCCCAGCAATAGAAGGCGCAGGCAGGAGGATCACCTGAGCCCTGGGAGTTTGAGACCAAACTGGGCAACATAGCGAGACCCTGTCTCTACATAGGCGGGCGGATCATGAGGTCAGGAGATCAAGACCATCCTGGCTAACACGGTGAAACCCCGTCTCTACTAAAAATACAAAAACAAAATTAGCTGGGCACGGTGGCGGGCGCCTGTAGTCCCAGCTACTTGGGAGGCTAAGGCAGGAGAATGGCGTGAACCTGGGAGGCAAAGCTTGCAGTGAGTGGAGATCACGCCATTGCACTCCAGCCTAGGCAACAAGAGAGAAACTCCATCTCAAAAAAAAAAAAAAAAAAAGGCCAGGCGCAGTGGCTCGTGCCTGTAATCCCAGCACTTTGAAAGGCCGAGGCGGGTGGATTACAAGGTCAGGAGTTAGAGACTAGCCTGGCCAGCGTGGTGAAACCCCATCTCTACTAAACATACAAAAAATTAGCCAGGCATGGTGACGTGCGCCTGTAGTCCCAGCTATTTGGGAGGCTGAGGCAGGAGAATTGCTTGAACCCGGGAGGCAGAGGTTGCAGTGAGCCGAGATCGCACCACTGCACTCCAGCCTGGGCGACAGAGAGAGACTCCATCTCAAAAAAAAAAGAAACTAGATTTCAGCATATCATGAAGATCGTCTAAATGCCAAAGCTAACCCAGGATGGCGTGAGCTGCCTCAGCAAGGAGCGAGCATCCTGTCACGGGGGGCATACAAGCAGAGGCTGAATGAAAGTCCCTGGAGCCATGCCCGACCCAGAACAGCTGCTCATTTCAGATCTGCTGAATGCATGCATGCATGAATACTTGCATGTCACCAAAGGACTTAGGCATGCAGGGCATAACTAGACTGAGCCATGTATAAAAAGTCCCTCCCCACCAGTGAGGCCACGAGAATGCCCAGTGGTTTTCAACCATAGATACCGGAAGAAGGTCCCCCACCCCCACCCCAGTATCCCCTGGGCGGACCTGGGAGGGGAGAGAGAGAAGTGGAGAACTGGTGTGGCCCAGAGCTGCCTTTTTTTGACATTCTGCGTGTCTAGTCTGTGGCTTAGGTGGGCTCTACCCCAACCAGTCCTGGAACTGTAGGCAAGACTCTCCCCTACCTCTGGGCCTCTGCACTGAATCCTTGTCTGTGAAATGAGGACCGTGATCACAGATGGACCACACCCAGGGTCAGTGCACCGGCTGGACAAGCTGGCCCAGGCTGGGCTGATCTACCGTCATTGCCAAGGACCCTCGAGCCTCCAGGACTCCCCCAGCCCAGACACAGTCATCCTTCAGCCCCATTTTCCTTCTGATGATTGTCGTGATGTGAAGAAGGGTGATGAGGGAGTATGCAAACCTTGGAATGAATCACGATCTGCTCAAGAAACGAGTCTAAGTCAGATATGAGTGGGAGCAGAAGCAGAAACTTACAGTAAACGCCCCTCCTTCCGGCACTCACTGCTCTCAAGCTGAGTAACATGACTCCCTGACCCCAGAGCACTAGTGCTGCCCCAGGAAGGGATGGCTTTGACAAGCCAGACCCTCCTTCCACTCCTTCAGGGTCCCCTCCTCTCCAGGTCCCCCCATCCTTGCCTCCCTGCAGGATTTGAGCAGCCCTGGAAATGTCCCCTTTGCAAAACAAAACCAGAAAATCTCTCCTGCCCTCTTGCCACTCCCTGAAATTCCACCATTAGCACTCCACTGTATGGGGTAACTAGCTAAGCTTTTAAAGTTAAATCGCTAGGTGGAGGAGTCACACATAGAGCTTTTCTATCACCCCAGCTAAAATTCCTCTTTTTTTTTTTTTTTTTTTGAAACACAGTCTCACTGTCACCCACGCGGGAGTACAGGCTCACTGAAACCTACGCCTTCTGGTTTCAAGCGATTCTCCTGCCTCAGCCTCCTGAGTAGCTGGGATTCCAGGCACCTGCCACCATGCCCAGCTAATTTTTGTATTTTTAGTAGAGACAGGGTCTCACCACGTTGACCAGGCTGGTCTCGAACTCCTGGCCTCAAGTAATCTGCCTATCTTGGCCTCCCAAAGTGCTGGGATTACAGGTGTGAGCCACGGCGCCCAGCCCCAGCTAAGATTCTTTCATGAGAACCTTCCTGGTCCCAGCCTGCACACTAACCCAGAGCAAAGATGCTTACATCTGGCTGGAATTGGGGATATGTGGATGTGGGAGGAAGGCTTGTTTAGCCTTAGCACTGGCAAGGAACATGATGTTGGGGGAATTCTAAGTCTACAGAGTTCACAGGAAGGCTGGGGCTTCCCCCGCCCCGCAACCCCACCCCGTGGTGCCTGGATGAAAAGGATGGAGCTATGGGGGAATAAATTTTTCTCTGTGGATATGCACCAGTTAATCCTGGGTCGTATTACAAAAAACACAATTGCACAAGACAGTGATATGAGGCATCAGAGGCCAACTCTCAGATGGTGAGAGCTAGCAAGAAAGCATTCCTGCCTCAGAATACCAGGCGAAAAATGATGGAGTCTTGGGAAAAATCAAGTAGAGGTGAAAAAAGAACTTCAGGATGGGCATGGTCGCTCACGCCTGTAATCCCAGCACTTTGGGATGCCGAGGTGGGAGGATCACTTGAGGCCAGGAGCTCGAGACCAGCCTGACCAACATGACGAAACCCCATCTCTACTAGAAATACAAAAATTAGCTGGGTGTGGTGGCAGGCGCCTATAATCCCAGCTACTCAGGAGGCTGAGGCAGGAGAATCACTTGAACCCAGGAGGCAGAGGTTGCAGTGAGCTGAGATCGCGCCACTGCACTCCAGCCTGGGAGACAAAGTGAGACTGTCCCAAAAAAATTTAAAAAAATTTAGGCCGGGGGTGATGGCTCACGCCTGTAATCCCAGCACTTTGGGATGCCGAGGCGGGTGGATCTCCTGAGGTCAGGAGTTCAAGACCAGCCTGGCCAACATGATGAAACACCATCTCTACTAAAATACAAAAGTTAGCCAGGCATGATGGCGAGTGCCTGTAATCCAAGCTACTAGGGAGGCTGAGACGGTAGAATCGCTTGAATCCGGGAGAGGGTAGTTGCAGTGAGCCAAGATCCTGCCACTGCAATCCAGCCTGGGGGCAAAAAGGAGTACTGTGTTGGGCAAGTAGCCCCTTCCCCAAAGACTCCCTGACTCCTGCCAAGAAATGACCTAGTGCCTGAGCCCAGAGAGATGCTCAGCTTCCCCGGTAGGCGAGAAATGCAAATTAAGGCAACAAGGATATAACCCTTTTCACTAATCACATTAAGAAAAATTAAAATGCTGATAAGATCAAATGTCGGTTAGGATGTGGGAAAGTTACTACTCTCTTGCACTGCTAGCGGGAGGGTAAATTGTCCAGCCACCCTGGAAGGCGGTTCGGCGGTGTCTTTTAATTTGAATGCATTTTCACCCTGCAACCTCAGTATTCTCTTCTCAGTCTCTTGTCTAGGAAAGAATCACAGACATTTATTTCCAAAAGCATCCATATAGGGCTGTGCACTGTAATAGCGAAGAAAGAAAGAAAGAAAGAACAACGGTGGCAACCTTAGCACCCATCCATCCAGGACATAAATAAACTATGAAACATCCAATTTGGCAAAAGATCACATAGCATTTTAAAAGATAGGCAGAGGATCTGTAAGTTTCAGCATGGAAAGCTCACCAAGATGCCTCATAGACATTATAAAGCCAAATGAAGAACCATATGTACCGTAGGGTATAGTATATGGAAAACTCTATATATGTCTATTAAAACAATATAAATACGGACATGCATTTATAAAGGTCTGCAAAGGAAACACACCAAATCAATTATGGTGGTTACATCTTTGAAGGGATCAGGATGAGGCGGTGTCAAAAGACTTGGCTTTATCTGTAGCGTTTATAGTTTTGCTTTGAGAATATATTTATATATTCCTTGTGCAATTAAATATATAGTATTTTTATTTTAAAAAGGGTATGGGAGGCTGGGTGCGGTGGCTCACGCCTGTAATCCCAGCACTTTGGGAGGCTGAGACGGAAGGATCACTTGAGGTCAGGAGTTCGAGACCAGCCTGACCAACATGGTGAAACCTCATCTTTACTAAAAATACAAAAATTAGCAGAGTGTGGTGGCACATGCCTGTAATCCCAGCTACCTAGGAGGCTGAGGCAGGAGAATCACTTGAATCCGGGAGGCAGAGGTTGCAGTGAGCCGAGATGGAGCCATTGCACTCCAGCATGGGCAACGAGAGTGAGACTCAGTCTCAAAAAAAAAAAAAAAAGCCAGGCACGGTGGCTCACGCTTGTAATCCCAGCACTTTTGGAGGCCGAGGCGGGCGGATCACAAGGTCAGGAGATCGAGACCATGGTGAAACCCCGTCTCCACTAAAAATACAAAAAAAAAAATTAGCCAGGCGTGGTGGCGGGCGCCTGTAGTCCCAGCTAGTCGGAGAGGCTGAGGCAGGAGAATGGCGTGAACCCGGGAGGCGGAGCTTGCAGTGAGCCGAGATCGCGCCACTGCACTCCAGCCTGGGCGACAGAGCGAGACTCCGTCTCAAAAAAAAAAAAGGTTTGGTATGAGAGTTCAGGCTGCAGTGAGTTATGATCGCACTCCAGCCTGGACAACAGAGTGAGACCCTGTCTCTAACATAAAAAAAAGTGGAGGGGGCTTCACTCTACAGAAAGGAAGCACATGAGCTTCAGCCGCCAAACCAGCAAAGCCCCCCAAGCCCCTCTCACATCCCTTCCTTCCCTTCATCTCCCCAACACCTTAGCACCCCAAACTCTTACCTTCCCCCAGGTGAGGGCTTGCAGAGCTGGGACAGGATGTCTCTAGCCAGGGCTTTGTCCCCTCTGCCCTCTCGGGGGGGAAGGGGGGAATACCTCACATTGCCCATTGGAGATGGAAATGGGCACCTGGCTGTCCCCTTTGCTGCATAGATCCTCCCTCCTGCCTAAAGCCCACTCTGCCACTCTCCTCCCACTGCCTAAGGTTCAGATGACTAGAATTGATCCATAGCATGGAGTCCTCTCTTCCTGTAGGATTAAAGGGGAACTGGGTCTTCCCTCTCCCCCACTGTGACCCACCGCTGGACCAATAGCCTGCTCCTTCCTTTCCCTCTGTATCATTCAGCAGGCATCCACTCACACCTACTATGGTTCTATGCAGGGGTCCACCAGGGTCCTGGGTCAGCTGAGGGCCTCTCTCTCCAGCAACCCTTGGGCTCAGTGAAACACGCCTGGTTACTTTGCGTTCTCCCCGCAGTGATTAATTTGGCGCTGGCCACTGGTAAGTGCTGTTTTCCTAAAGCAGTCCCCAAACTCAATTCTGAGGCAACCCACCACAGACTTCAGCCCCACCACTGACCTTCTTCCAGGGACAAATGCCCACCACGTGCTCCAGCGAATTCAATCCACAGCGTTGCTTTGCCGGGCGCGGATTGGGGAAGCTAATCCCGGTGGTCCTGCACCCTCACCCCACTCTCACCCACAGCCAACTCTCCCTCCTTTCCGTGACCCTCCAGCCAGTGGCCAGCTTAGGGAGGGGGCAAACAGGGGACAGCGCACACAACAGGGTAGAGCGCAGACGACCAACCTCCCATGGTCGAGGGAGGCTCCATCTGGCCTCCCGGCTACTCCCACGGCCTCACCTGATCTGCCCAGGACCCGGACGGGCCCGCAGGTAGGCGGGATAAAGAGCGCCTCCCGCGTATGGCAGTGCTCTCAGTCCAATTCACACTGAATGAATGAATCAGTCCCAGCCATCGGGGCGGGGGGGTGAGGGGTGAAGCAGGCGCCCCCCCCCACTAGCCCTTCAGCCAGCCTCCCACCTGTGGGTGCTTGCATATTCCTGTGTTCCTGCTTGTCACCCGCGCCCCCTCACCGCAACTGGGCAGGGAACGGGGTGAGGAGTGTCCTCCCTTGCGTCCCACGCACCCCACACTGTCCGGGCTCTGGACCGCCGGGGCCTCCCCAGGCGCCTGTCACCCGCTTACCTGTGGGAAGGCTCGTAGCGCCCCCAGGAACAGCAGTCCCAGCGCGGAGAGGAGGACGCGCATCCCCGGGGCCGGACGGGAGGCGGGCTGGCGGCCCGCGCCCACCTGGGAAGCGGGGGAAGCGCGCGGCGCCCACGTGCGGTCCCGGCGGTTCTCAGCCGCGCGCGTGGACTTCAGGCTCCAGCACACTCCCGCCGCGGCCACCTAGTCCGCACCCAACGCACGCCGCGAAGTCACTTCAAAAGTGGTTGTTCCTCCGAGGTTTCAGCCTTAATTCTCCCGTATCAAATTGGTTCCAGGAACACTTAGCTACAAGTAGCGAAGAAAAAAGGGGGCAAACACGTGCAGAGATGACTCAGGAAAAGGCACACTAGGAGACGCCTCTCTTAGCTGTTTGAATGGCCCGCCCCGGATTTGACGGAACTAGTGGTCCTGGCTCTAGGGAGTGTGCTGCCCGCCGCACCTGGGCTGCGGGGAGCGGAGGCAGGCAGCTTCTGGCCCTGGAGGTGGGGACTCAGGATATTAGGAGGCCCCAAGGGGGTTCCAATGCCCCCACCTCCACTCCTGCCCCAAGAAACGGTGAAATGTGAGTAGTTTCCTGTCCCTGACACGGTCAGCCAGGACTTTCTCCCATGCCCTTGAGATTCTTTGGAAGGGACAACTGGCCTAGGGAGACTGCAGAAAAAGCACCCATCACCCACCCATCCCCATTCATAAGCATTTGCTGCTGTAAAATGAATCAGTGAGTGGATGATAAATTGGTGGATGGATGGATGGATGGATGGATGGATGGATGGATGGATGGATGATGGATGAGCAGGTGGGTGGGTAAATGGGTAGGTGGATGGATGGATGGATGGATGGATAGATGGGTGGATGGATGCGTGGGTAGGTGGGTGGGTGGATGGATGGATGGATGGATGGAGAGGCGAATAAATGGATGGATGGGTAGGTAGGTGGGTGGATGGGTGGATGGCTGAGTGGATGGGTAGATGGGTGGATGGATGGATGGATGGATGGATGGATGGATGGATGGATGGATGGAGTGTGGATGGATGGATGAGGTGGATGGATGGATGGATGGATGGATGGATGGGATGCATAGAAGGATGCATGGATGGATGGATGCATAGATGGATGCATGGATGGATGGATGCATAGGTGGGTGGATGGATGGATGGATGTGCAGCAGGTGAGTGGGTAAATGGGTGGGTGGATGATTATATGGATGGACTGAATGTTGGAGGAACTGATGGGTGGTATAGATCATTTGATTTCCCTGAGCCCTGACCCTTTAGAGTTTTCTTCCTGGAGGAGGCGGCTGGCACTCTTACCTAAAAGAAAGGATTCAAGCCTCCTCTTATTATGTTCTCATTTGCTGGTGAATGATTTTCCCTTCCAGTGCTTCCCCATCCCCTGGGTTCTCTCTTTGCTCCTTTCATTCCTCATTCCATGTGTCTGTGTTGAGTATCTGCTGGGTGGGCCACAGGTCAAGGGTTCTTTTGACTGATTTTGTTTGGTTTTCAGATGTGAAAGCCAAGGCTCAGAAATAGGCAGGCAGTCCTAGGTGCTCTAATGAAGGGTGGGCCAGTTATTTTCCCTGAGCCCAGAATAGCCTAAGGACACTCTGGCTTCTGTGTCTACCTTGATCTGTCCTGCAATGTACCAGGCCTCCATCAGGTGAAGGCCCCGTAGGGTGGGAGTGCTAACCTCCCACCAGGAACTTCCCAGCAAGGTCTCCACAACTGACCACTCCACGCTCAACCCTCCTGGGGCTGCTGGACTCCACTTGGGAAAACTGCTCCATCATGCCCCTTCCCAAGAGACCCACTTCCAGACACTCCTCTGGATGTACCAGGCCCAGTATCTTAGGCTGTCTGAGCTGGGACTATGTTAAACAATGAGGTAAGCAATTATGGAAGTGACCTGCCTGTGATAATGACAGAACCAGACAGGGACAGGAGGAACCCAAGACACCTGCTTCCCAGTCCAGAGCTTTCTACTATAGAAAAGCTGGCAGCTGGGTGACATGGCTCATGCCTGTAATCCCAACACTTTGGGAGGCCGAGGTTGGAGGATCACTTGAGCCCAGTTTGAGACCAGCCCGGGCAACATAGCAAGACCCCATCTCTATTTTTTGTTTAATTAAAAAAGAGAGAGAGAGAAGGGCTGGTGTTTTGAATAAATAAATGAACAACAGCATCAAAATAGCTTGCACAAGGAGAAATACAAATAAAAAACAATTACAAGTTTTATAAGTTTAACTTTTTAGTAATTGAAGAAATGCAAATTCAAGCAACATTTGATAACCTTTTAGATCTATTCAATCATCGTTTTTTTTTTTTTTTTTTTTTGCTTTATAAAAACAATTTTGGTAAATCCAACCCCAAAGTTGTGGTGAGACCAGAATACTCATTCGTACTCTGCTGGTAAATGTTACAACCTTTTTGAGAAAGCAGTATGGCAATTCTTAGCAAAAGCCAAAAAAAAAAAAAAAAATGTTTACTACTTGTGAGTGGCTTAGTAATTTCACCTCAGTGAAAAAAAACTAAGGAAATAATTTAACTGGAAAGCTAGAAAAAGAAAAAAGAAAACTACACAGTAATGTTTCCTTATACATTATTTATACATTTTTGAAATACTCTGAGAGTCACAACAAGAAATGATTAAGGAAATTGTGGTACATCCATTTAGTGGAATATTGCACATCCATTAAAAAGGATAAATCTATAGATGCTGTGGAAACTTGTCTCTCTCTCAAATCCTTCCCTCCATGGATTTCCAAAGAGACCTTTCTAGTACACACATCTCACCAAGACACTCCCCTGTACAGAACCCTTGCAGAAGTATGATGTGTGTTTTGGCAGAGGACCCACACCACGTAGAAAATTACATTATTCATTTAATGATAACAATAGCAGCTACCTTTGAGTGCTCATTTTGTGCTAAGAGTTTTCAGGCTTTGTTTTCTTGTATCCTCACGAAAACCCCATGAACAAGGTCCTACTTTTATGCCCAGTCTGCAGGAAAAGAACCAAGGCACAGAGCAGTGGCTCCCCTGGGTCAGGGTCACCCAAATCCAAGGGTGCACAAGTCTGCTCACAGCCTGGTGGGGGCTGACTCCTCCCTTGTGCCGTTTTACTTCTCCTGGACCTATACTCCAGCCAAATGTGCAGCCTTCTCACCCCTGCCAGCCTTTGCCCACGCTGGCCTCCACCTGGGACACAGAGACTCCTGATCATCTTCCTAACCCGTTCCAATGCCACCTCCTCCTTGTTGCTTTCCTGGCAGTGTCCCCCGTCCCCCAGCCCTCTTCCCAGTCAAAAAGTGGTTTCTGTCGTTTTTTGTGCCGCAATTCTAGATCTGATCTCATCGTGTCATAACCATAATGACTGGTTCATGTATCCCTCTGCCCCAGGAAACTGTGTACTCCTGAGAACCAGAATTCCCCCAGGGCGCCCAGGAAGGTAGCTGACATATGGCTTAAGTGGAGGGAAGGCACATTTTGTGGCCGGGGAGCCAGCTGGATCCCAGGGGGAGTTGGGCTGGTAGCAACCAAGGAAAACAGCCATTCATGGGACTCTTAAGAGCAGGCAGTGGACAGAGCCCCCCGGTGCCCCCGGCAGGTTTCAGGCCGTATGAAAGCGCTTTGAAGAGTGGAAGGGGAAGTCCCTAGGCTCTGTGCAAGGCACAGCAGCAGTCCTTGTTGTGGGGTCGCGGGGCCCTCCAGAGCAAGCTGTGGAAGGAAGCCAAGCCCGAGGGGCTACAGGAGACTGGGGAGCGAGGAGCGCTTGCTCACACAGTCTCAGCTCCGCAGGCTTCTTGGAGGAAAGGTGAGGAAGGTGAATGCAGTAGGAAGCCATCCAAGGGGAATCGGGAATCTGTGTCCCCAAAGTGATGCTGAGCAAGACACAAGGTCCCAACTTGGTTCAGGAAATTCAGGGACTTCCTCCAACAGCTGGGAACCTGAGTCCCAAATGGCCCCAAAATACCCTTAGCAGATAAAGGGTTCTTTCTTGCCCAGGCAGCAGCTGTTAGGTAGGAGGCTGGAAATCAGAGAGCGGAGCCTGGGGCCTTTCTTCTTCAATAGGTCCAGGTGCACCTTTTCTTTCTTTCTTTCTTTTTTTCTTTTCTTTTTGAGATGGAGCCTCACTCTGTTGCCCAGGCTGGAGAGCAGTGGTACAATCTCGGCTCACTGCAACCTCCGCCTCCCTAGGTTCCAGCGATTCTCGTGCTCAGCCTCCCAAGTAGCTGGGATTACAGGCACGCATCACTGTACTCGGCTAATTTTTGTATTTTTAGTAGAGACAGGGTTTCACCATGTTGGCCAGGCTGGTCTTGAACTCCCGACCTCAAGTGATCCGCCTGCCTCGGTCTCCCAAAGTGCTGGGACTACAGGCGAGAGCCACCGTGCCCGGCTGCAGGTGCACCTTTTCTGAGCAACTTTCTTGGGAGCCTTGGTAGCAGTAGGACTCTCCATTAGGCTTCTCTGGTCACCCTTGGCCTCCACCAGTCCTAATCGGCAGGACCCATGTCAGGCTCCCTCCAACTCACATCCCCAGATCTCCCTGCCCTTTTGAGGCACCAACATTAGGGGTTTTCAGCTGCCTGGGTGAACCCCAGCAATACACACCACAAGCACGACACCCCTAGACCAAGCCTGGCTGGAAACTAAGCAAAGGGGCACTGGCTCTCCAGAACTAGGGTTGTTGTGCCCCTTCCCACGGGCAGGAGGGAAGGCTGTGAGGCCCTCGGGGACGCTCTTAAAGATTCTCCACAGTAACACTAACAGTGTCATTCATTGAGCTCCTGCTGTGTACCACGTCCTTGGTCAGACATTTAATGCTGGCATCAAGATTTCAAGTCAGCATTGCTATCCCCATTTTATAAATGAACTGAGGCTCAGAGTAGTTAAGTCACTTGCCTGAGGTCACACAGCATGAGGGTGGCAGGGCTAGGATTTTACTCCAACCCTGTCTGACTCTGAAGCCTCAGCTGCCTTCTCTTCCCTCCCCAGGCCTCTCTCACCCTTGCTTTCCGCAGGAGAAAGAGCACTGATGTATAATTCCTGGTCTGGCCATGTGACTTTGGGAAGTCATTTCTCCTCTCTGAATGTATTATTATCTATTGCAATGTGCCTCAAAACCTAGTGGCTGAAAACAATAAACATTATATTGCACTGTTTCTGTGGGCCGGCAATTTGGGAGAGACTTGACAGGGGGATGCTGGCTCAGGGATTGCCGTCGAGATGTGAGCCAGGGCTGCAGTGGTCTGAAGGCTCGAGTGGGGCTGGAACATCTGCTTCCAGGATTAGCCACTCCCACAGCTGTGGGCAGGAGGCTTCAGTCCCACGGGGCCGCTTGAGTGTCCCAACAACATGGCTCTGGCTTCCTCCAGAGCAAGTGACCCCAAGTGAGCAAGACAGAAGTCACAATGTTTTTGATGAACTAGCTTCAGAAGTCACATTTTGTCATTTCCACAGTATTCTGTTGGTTATACAGGGTGGCTCTCCCCAGTGTGGGAGTGGACTGCACAAGGGCATGAATAGCAGGGGCTGGGGAACACTGGGAGCATCAGCTTCCCCTTCTGCCAGATGTGCATTGAAGCATGACCAGGCTGCCCTCTGAAGGTTGCAATGGCCTTGAATAAAACATGGACATAGAAAGCTCTTGGAAATGCAAGGAAGACATGGAAAGGGCTCTGCTTCCCTTTGCCCCTCCCACTGCCTATCCAGGCCCCTGCTATGGCCCCAGACCTCCCATTCCAGAGCTAAAATGCTCATGGCTGGGGGTTCCCGTTTCTGAGAAACATGCTATCATGACATTCACTGTTCCAGCCAAGGGGTGACTCACGCAGGGCAGGCCCACAGGAGGGAACCTTGGGGGTCTGGGGCCTTTCCTGGCCCCTCAGGTGATGTCAGGTGGGTGACCACTTCCTATGCCTCTGTGGGCCAGCCTGCTGGTCACACAGTCTCTGTGGGGCCACTTCCCCCAACCTCTGGCACCAGATTTGGGCTCAGTCTTGGCTCCAGCTTGATAGGTGTGGAAAGACTAGATGGAAAGTCAGGAGCCCCAATTTGGCCCAGGTTGGCATTTAGCTGCATGACTTTCTCTTGGGGGGCCTCAGTGCCCTCATCTGTAAAATGGTGGGGGGCTAGGGTCAATGATCTGCTTAAAAGTCCATTTGTTGCAAGGCCCCAGTGGGGAAGAAGGGGAGGCCTGGATCCCTCTGGGCCTGGCGGCTCCTGCAGAGCATTTACAGCTAGAACCAGACAGCCCTGGTCAAATGCTATCTCTGCCATTTACTAGCTGTGTAAATTGGGCAAGTGACTCACCCTCTCTGAGCCTCCGTTTCTTCATCTATAATGTGAAAATGATAATATCTACTGCAAAGGGCTGGGGAGGATTAAACAGGTTGATGTGACTAGCACCATGGGAAGGCCATGCTCTCTCGGTTGGAGCCTCAGGAGGGGGCCCCCGTCCTCCAAGCCCCTCCCTTAGTGGCAGCCAGCCTCCCAGCTCAGGCACCTTTCACCTAAACTTGGCCTCATGGCTGTGAACCCTCATGAGCTCCTGGGCCTAGCAGCCAGGCTTTCCAATTTCCAATATTTCCTTCCATCCCCCAGAGACACGAAGAAGGAAGCTAAGACCAGAGAGGGAAAGAGACTTGGCCAAGGCCCACAGCCTGGTGGGGATGACCCTGTGGGCTGAGAGTCCCCATCGAGGAGTCCCCGTCTTCCCCAGACCTTCTTGCTCATCAGGGCCGTTGTAAATGGAGGTGAGTCATTTAGACTCTCAGGAAACCAAGCCTAGTCCAATATTAATCATGGAACCAGAGACACTGAGTGCAAGAAGGAAACGGAACCAACTGATGGTGGCAGCAGCTTCACCGGAGGGCCAGGCGAGGAGAGTGCACCCATGGGTGTGTCCATGCAGGCAGGTCTGAGAGTAAAAGTCCACGGGAAACCGCGCACGGTGGCTCACGCCTATAATCTCAGCACTTCGGGAGGCCAAGATGGGCAGATTGCTTGAGCCCAGGAGTTTGAGACCCACCTGAGCAAGATAGCAAAACCTCATCTCTACTAAAAATGCAAAAATTAGCCGAGTGCGGTGGCACATACTGTAATCCCAGCTACTTGGTAGGCTGAGAAAGGAGGACTGCTTGAGCCCTAGAGGTCAAGGCTGCAGTGAGACGCGATTGCACCACTGCACTCCAGGCTGGGTGATAGAGCCAGACCCTGTCAAAAAAAAAAAAAAAAAAAAAAAAAACCCATGGGAAAATGGATGCTCAGAGAAGAAATCGGCCTAAGCCATCCAGTAAGTTCTAGATTCAAACCCAGGTTTGTGAGTCTAGAGTGAGCCTCTGCCCTGGTGGTTGCAGTTGCTGAAACTTGCATCCCCAAATCCCGTCGTCCTGATGGCCAAAGGACAGCCCACATTTCTTGGTGGCCTGGGACCTGCTCTCTGCTCCCCAGAGCCATCTGTTGTAAGGGAGTTTGCTCTAAGGGGATTGGCCTTGTGTTTCCCGTTACCCACCCTCCCTGCCTCCTCCACATGGGCCGAGTCTCTGACAATCAGGCAGCAAGAGCCTCCGAGCCCAGGACCAGCGCTGGAGGATTGGAAGGGGCCACAGGCACCCCTGTCTTCAAATAATGACTTATAACTCAGAATTTTCAAGAAACCAGCACACCTGATCCCATGAAGGCCGAGAACGTAGAGCCCTGAGGAAGAAACTGATCGAGGCTCCATCCAGGTCTTGAAGCTCCATCACTAGTCACTCCTTTGGGTCAAGGAATTGAAGGTCCCAGTTAAAATGTAAATCATTCTTGGAGAAACCCCTTGCTAAGTCCCTGGCAGATGTCGCAGGGGCTGGTTTCTCAGAAGAGCCTTGGTGGAGAGCAGGCCCTGGGATTCTGATGGCCCAGTGTGGCGAGAGGGTGCTGAGGAAGCGCTTAGATTCAGACCTGAGCTCAGCACCTTGGCTGAGAAGGCCCCAGGTGGAGGACTGGCCACCCCGTCACACTCCCTAGTGGCCTCCTTTCTCTCCTGGTGCCACCAAGCTTGTCCCTGCCCCAGGGCCTTTGTGCTCGCTGGTCCCTCCGCCTGAAACCTTATTCCCCCAGCCCTGCAAAGTGTTGTCCCTCTCAGAAAACTTCTGGGGTGACAGATATAGTGGTCATCTTGGTTGTGGAGAAGGATGTATATACATGCCAACACTTACAAAATGGTATACTTTAAATTGGTCAAGATTACTGTGTGTCAATTATACCTCAATGAAGCTGTTAACACACACACATTTTAAAACCGCAGCCCCTGCTCATCTTCAGGTGTTGGCTCAGATGAACCTCCTCAGAGAGGCTTTCCCTGACCACCCCAGCTGATGTTGCCACTCTCTGCCACATCACCCTGCTCATTAGGGACGTACCACAGTGGGGAGCAGGGATTGTGTCTTTCTGGTCCACTGACATGAGCAGGGCTTGGCTTCATGAATCTTTATTGGATGACTTCAATGACCAAGGACAGGGGTCCTAGCAGACATGGCGGACGTCGACTCGCCCTTCTGGGGCTGGTCTGGGGGTGTTCCAAGAACACCAAGCAAGGCTGAGAAGGGCAGGTACTGCTCTGAAAGTGAAACCCGGAACACAGCCATGCTGCCGGCCCATCTGCGCCATCATCCATGCTGTGGGTGCCTGCAGAAAGTGCCGGCAGGAACCCTGTTCCTAGCAGGAGCTGCCCATCAGCATATGGCATTCATTCAGAAAATCCCTCTGGGATCTCCCCGGTCATTCCCTCCATGTGGCTGGGAGAGGGTCTGCCCCACACCCGGAATCATCCCTCCCTCCAAACAGGAGGCAGGAGGCCTGAAGGCCCAGTCTGGCCTGGGGCTCACCAGACACAAAACCCTGGCAATGTGGGGAAACTAAGGCGTGGCCACAACTCAAGCCTCAGCTAGATCTGCAGACTCATGGGGACCCCCTCCTGAAGACTGGAACTGTGATCTGGCCTGAGAAAAACCCATCAGTTACCATCCATAACCCCCATCGACTCATGGTGATTTCACTGGGTTCTAGTTTGCATCAGACGCTGGCCAGAATGTGGGAGCTGAGGTGGGGGTCGCCGCATCCAGCAACCGCTCCCCTACCCCAGTTACACTGACCCTGAGGCCAAAGTCCCGCAGCCAGTCAGTGCAGGGACAGCCCCCAGGCCCCAGCCTCCTGAGCCCCCATTTGGCCCCTCTGCCCTCCCCCGGCTTTATACTGTGTGTATTTGCTGCTTGCGATCATTTTCCTTTTCCAGGCCTGTCACCAGGGGAGCAAAGCCGTGACCCCAAGCTTTCAGACTCTGGCAAGGGAGGCAGATGGCAGGGGTCCCAAGGGTCTGCTTGGCCATGACTGCAGAGGCTGATGGAACATCAGGGCTTCAGGAGTGGTCAACAGCCTGTTTCAGTGCTGCACACACACACACACACACACACACACATATGCACACACACATGCACGCATCTGTGTGAGCACATACTTGCCTCCCAGACTCAGCATCCATCATCCCAAATGCCCAGCCAGCTTATCTACCCATTACCTGAAAACAATCCTGTTATCTGTCCAAGGAGATAGTGTGGAAATAAATGCTTAGCAATAAATGGACTGTGCTGTCTACCCCACATCCACCTCCTGGGGGGCCTGTGTGTTCTGGGGGTCACTCTTGCATTTCAAGTGACTCCAAACAACGTCCCCAAAGCAGCAGCCCACCTTGTGTTTCCTTGAGGCCTGAGTCCGGCCACTGGCTGGCATCCCACTCTCATGCTTGGCAGTGGAAACAGCAGCCACTGCCTTGGCTTGGACTGACACTGCACAGGCGCCAGGGTTCTTTCTGAGCCAGGGCTTCCGGCTCTGCAGGGGCCATTGAACTGAGCCAAGGAAAGAACGTATTGGTGGCGGCCAGGCATCATGGCGCACACCTGCGGTCCAAGCTACTCAGGAGGCTGAGGCGGGAAGATTGCTTGAGCCCAGGAGTTCAAGGCTGTAGTGAGCCATGATTATGCCACTGCACTCCAGCCTGAGTAACAGTCAGCCTGGCCCTGACTCTAAAAAAAAAGAAAAAGAAAAAAAAAAAGAACCTGTTGATAGCATCTACGGATATGGGTAAACACTGAGCCCTGGGGTCCCTTCCTTGTATTCCAGGGACCAGCATTTGACCATCCAGGCCTGTGTGGTCTGTCATGGAGACCCGGTGCCCAGCAAGACCTGGGGCTCTGCCAGGACCACCTCCTATGAGACCTGCTCTTGCTGCAGTGTCTAATGTGCCTATAGTAGCAAGAATGCTTGGATGAAAGGGACACATCCCTGCTTAAGAGGCAATGCCATGGATTAATATTCATTTAAACAAACACTTCTACAGGCATATGGGTACCAGGCCCCAGGATAGGTGCTGGGGTTCATCAGTGAACAAGGCTTTTGCCCTCAGAGAGATGGGAGCAACTGAGAAGTTTGGATCAGGAAGGGGCATGGCCTGACTTGGGTTGTCTTGGTCACTCCAGCTGCTGCGTGGGAAATAGATGGCCCAGGAAAAGAGGGGGAGGACGAGAGAGGGGAGAGTAGACAGGGGCAACTGAAGCATCCAGGGTGGAGAGGGTGGAGGCTGGGGCCAGGAGGGAGCTGTGGGAGAGAGAAGGGGCCGGATTAGGGGTGAACTTTGGGGATGGGATTTACTGAAGGACTGGATGTGTGCGAGAGTGAGGCAAAGGTTTGGCCTGGGAAACTGGAAGTGTGATTTCCTTCAGCTGGGGTAATGAGGGACTACTGAGGGAGGGCAGGGGCTTTAGGAGCACCTGTCAGCGGCCACCTACCCAGACTGTGGTGGGGTGGATGCAGTGGTCAGTGAGGGCTTCCCGGCAGAGGTGACGCTTAAGCTGAGACCTGAAGGAAGGAGCAGGCTGGGGAGAAAGGGGTAAGAACAGCAAAGAATGGGACTGCTGGGAAGAGCTCACTGAGGGTGGCTGGGGGAACTTTCCGTGGCCCCAGGGGGGCCCGAGGGTTACTGATGGGGAAGGGAGAGAGCTCCAGATGAGGCCAGAGGGGGCAGGATGGGTCCAGGCTGCTTACTCAGCACCAACAGGGAGGGAGGCTTGGCCATGAGCAGCCCAATCAGACCGAGAAATGGAGACGGGTAATAAATAGCCACAGATGAGTCATCTCAAGCCCCAATTCTGAGCCTGCCTCGCTGCTCTCCTGGGCCCACAGCCTTCCTGGGAGGGGCCCCTGATTTCAGAATGACCAGGTCAGGCAGAGCTCAACTCCCAGGGCCCCTGTGCTGGGAGCTCAACCCTGCAAGGCCCCAGGTGGCAAGACAGCTTTGCCTTGTGGCAGCTGGTCCCATCGCCTTCCTCAGCACCCAGGTCAAAATAAGCAGCACACAGAAAACATTTTTTATGTGATCATTGCTTCAAACTTTTTTTTTTAATCCTAGTATTAATTAGCCAGGTATGTAGGACTAATACAATGCTCACCTGCGGTCCCAGCTGCCTGGGAGGCTGAGGCGGGAGAATTGCTTGAACCCAGGAAATCGAGGCTGCAGCGAGCTAGGATTGCACCACTGCACTCCAGGCTGGGTGATAGAGTGAGACTCTGTTTTAAAAAAAAAAAAAAAAAAAAAAAAAAAAAAAGCTGTATTAATAAAATGTAATTAGAGGTATCCAGATGTTGGGGGAAAAAAGCATTTGGTAAAGTCAGAGAAAGCTGGGTTCAAATCCCGCCTCTTACTGCAGCCACAGCTGAGCAACTTGGAGCCAGCTGGTTAACCACCCTGGGCCTTGCCTTTCTTATCCATCAAATGGGAATAACAATGGCACTGACTTCACAGGGTTATGCAAAGATCAGAGATGCTAAATGCTTGGCACAGTACTGAGCACACAGGAAGCTCCAGGATACCCAGCTATAATACCACAAAGACAGGGATCTATTCTAAATTTGTGGCCATCTAGTCAGGGCCCGGCCATAGGACAAATGAGGCCACCATTTTCCCTCCAGGCCCCCAGGTCTCCTGGGCCTCAGATGCCGGAGCACAAAGCCTCACTGTATTTGCCCCTGGTTCATGCAGCCCCCTGGAGGCTCTAGACTTGAGAAGGCAAGCTCCCTGAGGGCAGGGAGTTTCTCAATGCTAGTTTCTCAATGCTTTATTACCAGGTGCCCACTGCAGACGAGACCCCATCTCAAAAAAAAAAAAAAAAAAAAAAAAAAAAAATAACCATCCCGAATTAAAAAAAAAAGGCTGGCACGGTGTACTTTGGGAGGCTGAGGCGGGCGGATTACTTAAGGTCAGGAGTTTGAGACCAGCCTGGCCAACATGGTGAAACGCCGTTTCTAATAAAAATACAAAAAAATTAGCTGGGTGTGGTGGTGGGCACCTGTAATCCCAGCTAATCAGGAGGCTGAGGCAGGAGAATTGCTTGAACCTGGGAGGCAGAGGTTGCAGTGAGCTGAGATTGTGCCATTGCACTCCGGCCTGGGCAATGGAGAGAGATTCAGTCTCAAAATAATAATAATAATAATTTTTCAAGCAATTAGTTCGGCTTGCCATATTCTCATAATTCAGATGCTAAGGAGACAATGGGCCCAGCTAGATTTAAAGGGTTTACTACTGGCCTGGCATGGTGGCTCATGCCTATAATCCCAGCACTTTGGGAGGCCAAGGTGGGCAGATTCCTTTAGCCCAGGAGCTGCCCATCCTGGGCAACAAAGTGAGACTTCTCATCTCTATAAAAAAAAAAAAAAAAAAAATTAGCCGGGCGTGGTGGCATACTCCTGTAGTCCCAGCTACTCGGGGGACTGAGGTGGGAAGATGGCCTGAGCCCAGGAGGTCGAGGCTGTAGTGAGCCATGATCGCACCACTGCCCTCCAGCCTGGGTGACACAGTAAAACCCTGTCTAGAAAAAATAAAATGAGGGTCTACTACCTGCAGCCCTGCACGTAGCATGAGCACTGAATTTGCACTGCTTGCCCTTAACATCCCGTCAAGTAGAGTGAGGAGCCAGCCCAGGTTGGTGCTGAGCACACACCGTAGGAGACCCCCAATCTCATTAGGGGCTGCTGGCAAACCTATTCAACCTCTGTCCTGAGAAGACATTGTCTTTATCACCCTGGAATAGCCATCTGCCTAGGGGACGGGAGGGAGTCCTTACCGTCCTGGAAAGTAAATGCATTTGCTCGCTGGCCCAGTGGGAGATGCTACCTCCAGTTTCCAAGACTGTTTGCTATGCAAACAATAATCACGGCTAACATTGATCAGCAGCTCCTAAGATGCCTACCAGCCATTGCAATAGCAGCCCCTGTATTAGTCCACTAGGGCTGAGTGTAATAGAACAACACACACTGGAGGGCTTAAGCAACAGAAATTTATTTCCTTTTTTTTTATTTTGAGACAAAGTCTCATTCTTGTCACCCAGGCTGGAGTGCAATGGCACAATCTTTGCTCGCTGCAGCTTCCACCTCCTAGGTTCAAGCAATTATCCTGCCTCAGCCTCCCGAGTAGCTAGGATTACAGGCATGTGCCACCACACCTGGCTAATTTTTGTATTTTTAGTACAGACGGGGCTTCACCATGTTGCCAGGCTGTTCTCAAACTCCTGATCTCAGGTGATCCACCCGCCTCAGCCTCCCAGTGTTGGGATTACAGGAGTGTGCCACCGCAGTCAGCCCAGAAATTTATTTATTTTTATTTTTATTATTATTTTTTGAGACAAGTCTCACTCTTGTCGCCCAGGCTGGAGTGCAATGGCACAGTCTCGGCTCACTGCAACCTTCATCTCCTGGGTTCAAGTGATTCTCCTGCCTCAGCCTCCCGAACAGCTAGGATTACAGGCGCCCGCCGCCACACCCAGCTAATTTTTGTATTTTTAGTAGAGACGTGGGTTTTACCACGTTGGTCAGGCTGGTCTCAAACTCTTGACCTCAGGCGATCCACGCGCCTTGGCCTCCCAAAGTGCTGGGATTACAGGAGTGAGCCACCACACCCAGCCCAGAAATTTATTTTCTTATCATTCTCAAGGCTGTGAATCTGAGAGTAAGGTGTCAGCAGGTTTGCTTTTTCCTCAGGTCTCTCTCCTTGACTTGAGGATATCACCTTCTTGCTATGTCTTTGAGGGACCTTTTCTCTGTGTATGCGTCCCTGGTGTCCTTTCTCTTCTTAGGAGTGTGACAATCCCATTAGCTGAGACCCCCACCCTTAGGACCTCGCTTAACCTTAATTACCTCTTTAAAGGCCCTGTCTTGGCCAGGCATGGTGGCTTACGCCTGTAATCCCAACACTTTGGGAGGCCGAGGCGGGGGGATCACAAGGTCAGGAGTTTGAGACCACCCTGGCCAACATGGTGAAACCCCGTCTCTACTAAAAATACAAATATTAGCAGGGCTTGTTGGCACGCACCTATAATCCCAGCTGCTCGGGAGGTCAAGGCAGGACAATCACTTGAACCCGGGAGGCGGAGGTTGCAGTGAGCCGAGATCATGCCACTGCACTCCAGCTTGGGCGACAGAGAAAGACTTCGTCTTAAAAAAAAAAAAAAAAAAAAAAAGAGGCCCTGTCTCACTGGGGGTTAGGGCTTCAACCTATGGATTTGGGGGCATGAACTTGGCAGGGAGAAGAAGGCACAGTTCAGTCCATAACAGCTCTTCTCTACATAAGTTCATTTATTTCCCATATCCACAAGGAGGCTTAGAAAGAGATGAAGTTGAGTTGTGAGGTGACTTGTCCAAAGTCACATGGAAAAAAGAAAAAAGCGAATAACCGTATCCTCTGTGCCTGGGCTCAACTCCAGAGAACTTGGAAGGAAGAAGGGAGTCATGGATTTGGATCTGAAAGATTCCTAAGCAGGAAGAATCTGCTTCATCCCGGGAATTGTTCTAAGACTTTTTTTTTTCCTTTGTCTTTTTCTTTCTTTTTTTTTTTTTTCTCTCTTTTGAGACAGCTTCTGGCTCTGTTGCCCCGGCTGGAGTGAGGTGACATGATCTCAGCTCACTGCAGCCTCAACTTCCCTGGCTCAAGCGATCCTCCCACCTCAGCCTCCTGAGTAGCTGAAACTACAGGCACGCACCACCATGCCCAGCAAATTTTTGTATTTTCTTTAGAGATGGGGGTCTCCCTATGTTGCCCAGGCAGGCTGGTCTCCATCTCCCGGGCTCAAGTGATCTGCCCACCTCAGCCTCCCAAAGTGCTGGGATTACAGGTGTGAGCCTCCACACCTGGCAATGCTCTAAGACTTTTCAAACCTAAGGACCTATCTAACAATCCGCATACCTCTGGGTCACCCTCTTTTCCATGGGAGGGGACAGAGCACCTTGCTGAGTGACTCTGCTGGCAATGGTGAAGCTAGACTTGAACTCAGTCTGAAAGACTTCACACAGCTGCAGGCAGTGGGTATAAATGCCAGCTTGGAGCCCCCCAAACCTGATGGCTGGGAAAGGGGCAACACAGCTGGGGCTCCCAGGTGTCAGTGTCCCCTGGGAGCCTCTGGGATCAGCTGTTGACCCCAACTTCCCCGGCAGGGGCTCCCAGCTGTCACGTCAGAATTCATCTGCCTAAGCACTAAAGAAACTCCAAGATGACGCATTGGTGCTCTGGGGGCGGCGGGAGGGGGTTGGCGGGGGCCTGTCCGCAAACCCCAGCCCCTATGGTGACGTCACTTCTCACCCCCACAGTTCTTTCTCTCCACCTTCCATCTCGCAAACTGCTGGGCAAGCAGCTGGGCTGACAAGCAGGGAAGCCCTGGGCTTCTCCCAGCCAGAACAGACCGATCGGAGAGGCAGGCGGTGGCCCTGGATGCTTGAGGTTTGAGCTGTACCCGCTGGTGCTGTTAAAACCACAAGAGATTGAAAAAAACTCCTTGCCAGTCAAAATGAAAAGTGAGACTGAGAGAAACTGAGTGAGAAGATCTCGGTAAAGAAGAAGCCAAGTGTTGGCTTCCATGAAAGAAACATGGCACAGTGGGTCATTAAATGACTAAGTTCTGGGGCCACACTGACAATGACAGGGCCTCCTGCAGCGTGTGTGTGTGTGCATGTGTGTGTGTGCGCGCGCACGCGCGTGCATGTGTGTGTGCATGTGTGTGTGCGTGTGTGTATGCATGTGCACACATGTGAGGGAGTGTGTCTAAGGGAGGGAGTGTGAGGCCGTGCAAGAGGGCTCGTGCCCTTAAAAGTAGGGACCTGGGGGCTCAAGGCTGTGGGTCCACAAGTGTATGAGAGTGGGGTGTGTGTGTGAGCCAGTGTACACACAAGTGTGTCTAGGGTGTGTGTGTGTATAAGTGTATGAGTGTGTGAGAGCAGCGAGGGCTTGTGCCGGAGATTATGTGTGCATGCACGTGGTGTGTGTGCACAAGGATGTGTGTGTGAGGTTCTGAGTGCTTGAGGTTGTGTGTGCAAATGTGTGACGATGTGTGGCTGTGGGTGTGTGCATGTGGGTGGGTAGGTGTGTGCTCAAGGCTGTGTATGTAAGGGTGTGTGTGTGCAAGTGTGCCAGGGTGTGTGATCAGCAAAGCATTACGATCCCCTTCCCCCAACTTCACAGCAAGTGGGGCAGCGACCCCACCCCTAACCCCTGTCAGCCAGGGAGGAAGGGAAGGAAGGCCCAAAGCTCAGCGTGAGGTTATGTAGTGCGGGGCCACGCAGGGGCTCACTCAGCCCAATCCAGGCTTTGCCACTCCTCCTGGCTAAGCTGCCTCCCGAGGAAAATAGATGTCCACCCCAATACCAGCCGAGGAGGAGAGAAACGTCAGCACAGATGTCTACCAAGGGGCATGTGATGCAGCTCAAAAGGATGGACTCTGGAGTTCAGGGTGGTCTGAGTTCGAATCCTGGCTTGGTCCCTTGCTAGCTGTGTGGCCTGAGACAGTTCAGTTAACCTCTGTGCCTCAAATGCCCCATCTCTAAACTGGGGATAATAACCTTAAATTACAGGATGGTTTTGAGAGCTTGAAGAGTAAGAGATATGGAGCTCTTAGAATAGTGCATGGTGGGGCCGGGCACAGTGGCTCATGCCTCTAATCACAGCACTTTGGGAGGCCAAGTTGGGCAGATCACGTGGTCAGGAAATCAAGACCATCCTGGCTAATACAGTGAAACCCCATCTCTACTAAAAATACAAAAAATTAGCCAGGTGTGGTGGCACGTGCCTGTAGTCCCAGCTACTCAGGAGGCTGAGGCAGGAGAATCGCTTGAACCCAGGAGGCAGAGGTTGCAGTGAGCCGAGATCGCGCAATTGCACTCCAGCCTGGGGGACAGAGCAAGACTCTATCTCAAAAAATAAAATAAAATAAGAATAGTGCATGGCACATGATACCCACTATCTAAATCTTCCTCTTAATGGCCAGGCACAGTGGTTCACGCCTGTAATCCCTGCACTTTGGGAGGCGGAGGTGGGTGGATCACCTGAGGCCAGGAGTTTGAGACCACCCTGGCCAATATGGTGAAACCTTGTCTGTACTAAAATTATAAATATTAGCCAGACGTGGTGGCACGTGCCTGTAATCCCAGCTACTTGAGAGGCTGAGGCACAAGAATCACCTGTGCCCGGGAGGTGAAGGCTGCAGTTAGCTGAGATCATGCCACTGCACTCCAGCCTACGTGACAGAACAAGACTCCATCTCAAATAAAAAAAAAACAGAAAGAAAAATCTTCCTCTTACTACCGTAAGTGATGCCTGCAAGCCATGAGCTCCCGAATTTAGTACACCTAGGACAGATGAACCCCCAGGATTATAAAACCCGAAGATACATCAGATGCTGGAGGGGCCAGACACCAGGGCCATGAGGCTGTCTCAGCTTGTCGGTGACCAGGGCAGAGCGTTGGGGGGACTGCCTGCTGTCCACCCCTCCCATCTATGGGAGACCTCATCTCCCCAGTGTGTCATCTTGAGAGGCTGCTTTGGCCAGTGAGACAAACCTGCATTTACAGCTTGGAGCACTGAGGTCGAGCAGGGGGAGCTTTGGAGTTCAGGAATCTCAGGATGGAGGGTCTGGGATGAGTTCGCTTCCTCCGACTCCACCTCAAGCCCAACAAGGAATTTTCTGTCATGATGAGCGTGTTAGTCTGCTCAGGCTGCCATAAAGTCCCGCAAATGGGGTGGCTTAAGCCACAGAAATTAGCTTCCTCGCACTTCTGGAGGTGAAGGTTGAGGCGTCAGCAGGGCTGGGATTTTTCGAGACCTCTCTCCTTGGCTCACGGGTGGCCGTGTTGTCGCTGAGTTCTCACCTGGACTTTCCTCTGTACGTGCACAGGTCTGTGGCCAAATTTCCCCTTTTTGTAAGCACACCAGTCGTATTGGATTAGAGTCCACCTGAAAGGCCTTGTTTTAACTTAATTGCCTCTTTAAAGACTATCTCAAAGGACTGTTGCATTCTGAAGTACTGGGGGTTAGGACTTCCACATATGAATTTGGGGAGGGACACAGTTCAGCCCAGGACACTGAGGTTTCTGCTTGCCCCAGAAAATTAATTCCCAACTGAAGCTAAGAGCTAAGCTGTGGACTTGACCGTGAGCAAACAGCCACCACATGGCCACCCCAGCGTCTCATTCATCATTCATCCAGGCAACTGTGACTGTATTCATTTTTTTTTTTTTTTTGAGTCAGAGTCTCGCTCTGTCACCCAGGTTGGAGTGCAGTGGTGTGATCTCAGCTCACTGCAACCTCTGCCTCCCAGGTTCAAGCGACTCTTATGCCCCAGCCTCCCGAGTGAGTGAGATTTCAGGTGCATGCCATTACACCGGCTAATTTTTGTATTTTCAGTAGAGATGGGCTTTCACCATATTAGCCAGACTGATCTGAAACTCCTGACCTCAAGTGATCCACCCACCTTGGCCTCCCAAAGTGCTGGGATTATAGGTATGAGGCACCGCGCCCAGTCTGTGTTCATTTCTTAGGGCCACTGCAGTAACTGCCCACAAACGTTGTGATTAAAGCAACTGAAACTTCTTCTAGCCTCTAGTTCTGGAGACTGGAAGTCCAAGATCAAGGTGTTGGCAGGGTTGCTTCCTTCTGGAAGCTCTGACAGAAAATCTGTCCCTCCTATGCCTCTCCCCTGGCTTCTAGTGGCTGTCCGCCATCCTTCATCTGTCCTCTCTGCCCCTGTCATCATGTCTCCTGCTTTTTTATTTTTTCAGTGAGATAGAGTCTTGCTCTGTTGCCCAGGCTGGAGTGCAGTGGTGTGATCTTGGCTCACTGCAACCTCTGCCACCCGGGTTCAAGCGATTCTCCTGCCTTAGCCTCCCGAGTAGCTGGGATTACAGGCACGCACCACCTGGCTAATTTTTTTTTTTTTTTTTGTATTTTTAGTAGAGACGGGGTTTTGCCATGTTGGCCAGGCTGGACTCAAACTCCTGACCTCAGGTGATCCGCCCACCTCGGCCTCCCAAAGTGCTGGGATTACAGGCGTGAGCCACCGCGCCTGGCCCATGTCCCCTACTTCTTTGTGTCTGTGTGGCGTGTCCTCTTCTGTATCTTAAAAGACACCTATTATTGGATTTAAAGCCCTCCCTAAACCAGGATGCTCTCATTTTGAGATCATTACCTTACCTTAATTACATCTGCAGAAAGGCTGGGCACGGTGGTGCACACCTGTAATCCCAGCACTTTGGGAGGCCGAGGCGGGTGGATCACTTGAGGTCAGGAGTTCAAGACCATCCTAGCCAACATGGTGAAACCCTGTCTCTACTGAAAATACAAAAAATTAGCCAGGTGTGGTGGCGTGCACCTATAGTCCCAGTTGCTCAGGAGGCTGAGGCAGGAGAATCACTTGAACCCGGGAGGCAGAGGTTGCAGTGAGCTGAGAGCGTGCCACTGCACTCCAGCTCAGGCAACCAGAAACAAAAAACAAACAAACAAAAAAAAGAAAGAAAAAAAGAAATTTATGTTGCTTAAGCCCTGCAGTCTGTGGCGTTCTGTTATATAGCCCTAGTTGGTGACAGGGTGAGACTGTCTCAAAAAAAAAAAAAGAAAAAAATTGTATCTTCATAGACCCTTATTCCAAATAAGGTCATACTCTGAAGTTCTAGGTGGACATATCTTTGGGGGGCCACCTCTGAACCCACATCAGGGACCCAGAGAAGATGCCGGCTCTCCCGAATATCAGTGGCCTCAGAGTCCTTTGGCAGCTAAGGCCCACAGGGAGGATCAGCACCTGGGAGACCCTTGTCCTTCAGAAAGGCCCAGCCCAGCAAGGCAAGAAGGCCCAAGGAACCCACCCATCCCAGTCAGGAGAACCACAGGAGGGTTTTATGGGGCTGGGGAGTCCACATGGCCAGGCAGGGAGACTGAGGAAAGGTTTGGGCAATCCGGCCTGAAGGCAGGACTTGAGCAGGTCTTACCCTGCAGGAGGAGTGGAATGGAGGTGTGGGTAACCACCCCCATCCTGCTCTGTTCCCACACCGTGTCCTACAAAGTCCTTAGAGTTCCCACCCAAAGATTCCTGGAAGGGCCTGAGTGGTTTTCAGGCCTCCGACCCTCCCAGGCATGGAGGCCCACAAGGCCCTACTCCAGCACAGACACTGGGCCAGCATCCTGTGTCCATCATTTCATGAAGAAATCACCTGAAACTTCCCCTGCTCCCACCTGGCTCATTCCTTACTGTGTATCTGGCCAGGTGGGGTGGACCGCCCTAGAGACAGGATCCTCATCTGCCAATAAGCACACAGGCCCTGGTTTCAAATAATAATGTTGCACATTTATTAGGCCCAGTACTGCACTATGCATTTCATCTCCTGATCATCTAATTTCATCCTCTAAAAACCCCAATGCAATAGGTAACATTCTTGGTTTTCTGGGTTTTTGTTTGTTTGTTTGTTTTTGTTGTTGTTGTTGTTTTTGAGACAGGGTCTTGCTCTGTCACCCAGGCTGGAGTGCAGTAGCTCGACCGTGGCTCACTGCAGCTTCCAACTCCTGGGCTCAAGTGATCCTCCTGCCTCAGCCTCCCAAGTGGCTGGAACCACAGGTTCGTGCCACCACACCTGGCTAATTTTTTAAATTTTTTTGTAGGGACAGGGTCTCCCTATGTTGCCCAAGCCGGTCTCGAGCTCCTGGGCTCAAGCAATCCACCCACCTTGGCCTCCCAAAGTGTTGGCATTATAGGTGTGAGCCACGGTGCCTGGCCCAGTAGGTAGCATTCTAATCCCCATTCTATAGATGAGGAAACTGAGGCTCAGAGAGGCCCACTGACTTATCCAGGAGCAGCAGCCAACACTGACCCCCAGGCTGAGGCTCCGGGTCCAGTGTTCTGCAACACACAGCTGGCACCTGGGGCTGCTTCCTCTCCTGGGTGAGCCTAAGTAGCAAATGTAAGAAGCTGTTTGCTCATTTCTGCTTGAGCGGATTCACAAGCCGCTGGCTCTGTGACAATGGGCAGCTCTCTGGAGGGATGCTTTGAAGACAAAACAGAACAGAGCCCCGTGTCTCTTCTGTGAGTCACTATATTCCTTGAAAGATAAATGGCCCCAGACTTGCTTTTTCCTATACATAAGATACCATCTGGTGGGGTTAGTGATTCTGCCTCCACAATCGATTCAGCAGATGTGCTTTAGTCATCTATAGCCAGATGTACTCTATACCCAAACCTCGTTGTGATTTTGTACGTATTACAGCTTCACCACCTGTACGTAAACTGTGAACTGAAACTGCCAGAGCAGCTGATAGAACCCCTCCACAGGGCTGCTCTCAGGCAATAGGCTCGGTCTACAGTCCTGGTAAAACTTCTGAATAAAAAGAACTCTTAAGTTTTTGTTTTTTGTTTTTGAGACAGAGTTTCACTCTTGTTGCCCAGGCTGGAACGCAATGGCGCGATCTCAGCTCACTGCAACCTCCGCCTCCCGGGTTCAAGCGATTCTCCTGCCTCAGCCTCCCGAGTAGCTGACATTACAGGCATGTGCCACCACGCTCGGCTAATTTTGTATTTTTAGTAGAGACTGGGTTTCTCCATGTTGGTCAGACTGGTCTCGAACTCCCAACCTCAAGTGATCCGCCCACCTTGGCCTCCCAAAGTGCTGGGATTACAGGCTTGAGCCACCACGCCCGGCATTTTTATTTATTTATTTATTTTTAGACATGGTCTCACTCTGTTGCTCAGGCTGGAGTGCGGTGTTGTGATCACCACGCACTGCAGGCTCAGACCTCCCCGAGCTCAGGTGACCCTCCCACCACAGAAGTCAGAGAGTGTTTGTCAGAATTTGCTGGGAACGGGATGGAGGGGCAGCTAGTTCTCCCTCGAGGCTGGGGTGTTCTGTAACCCTCAATCCTGGTGGACAGGAAGAGTTCCCCCACCAAATCTGAGGCCTGGGGAATTCTCAAAGCCCTCCCTCTCCCCTTCTCCACTGGCTGAGATCTCACGAGTCCTGGCTGGCCAAGAAAGGCTTCCTTGCCTCGGGAGCTGGAGGCCCAGGACACCTGGGTCCCTCTGGTATCCCATCAACAATGGAGGGGGATAGAGGAGGCAGGGCTGGGGGAAGCAGAGGGGTTTCTGCTGAGTTTCAGAGGCTGTGTTGCCAACCCCTTAGCCACAGATAAAGAGGGCCAAAGAGAGTGTGGTCAGAGCTCAGCGTTGTGATGCCGTGACAGGGGATGTCCCCAAAGGCTACCCAAACCATCATCAGGCACTCTTACGCCACCCCAACTGATCACATCACGATCCTGTGGGCCCAGCTTCCTCTCAAAACTTCCTGCAAGGCTTCAGCCATCCACCCTCACAGCCTCAGCACTGGCCCCAGGGAGGGCCCTGCCACCCACATCCCTCCTCCCTCCCTGTCCTCAGAGCCTCCACGCTAATGAAACTGGCGAGAAGGCTGCTGCCTGCATCAGCTCCCAGCAACAGCCCCTCCAGGAGCTAGGAGCAAAGGCCACTGGATCAAAGGACTCCATGCCCTGCTTCCATTCCCTCTTATCGTCCTGGGGAAGGCATGAGCTGGAGCGAACTCAGGGGGCAGGTTCCATTCCAGGCAACAGGGTGGCATCAATCTTATGACAGAAGAGCTGATGACAATCTTGTCTTACCATTTATCACAGCTCCCCTCCCCGTCAGACCACGTGCCCAAGTCTCTGCAGGTCAGATTTGGTTCACCTCTTCCTGGAGTTATCGCTTGTGTACGGATGACAAAACTGAGCCACATACAGAAAGGCTAAGTGACATGGCCGCCGTCACGTAGTCAGTGGGTGGCAACACCGAGGGCGGGTGTTCAGAGTTACACTGTATGTCCTCCCACAGATTGGGCTGAAAAGTTCAGCGAACCTACAGCCAAGTCTGTATTGAGCCAGTGTGCATTCTCAGAACATCTGAATGCCACTTTCCAAAGGCAGAGGGGGAAATCATTCTGGAAAATCCAGCTTTGTGTGTGTTTCTGGGCCATGCACGCTTCACCTCATGATGAAGTGGGAGTGGAAGGGTCACCCAACCCCTCCAGGGAGAATTCCCCTTTGCAGCCTCCCTCTCAGAGGGTGGCAATCAGTAGCCAACAGGTCCTTGTCTTGCCTGGGAAGTTGAAAGTGGCCTGAGGGAGGGAAGGTGGGATTGTTTCCATATACTCCCATCTGCACGCCAAGGGCCTGTAAGGCGTGAGCCAGTGCGCCTGGCCAGCTCCACACCTTTCTATTGAGGAATCCATCTCCCTGCCTTGTTAGGTGTGGTGGTGCTCGCCTGTTGTCTCATCTATTCAGGAGGCTGAGGCGGGAGGATCACTTGTGCCCAGTTCTGGGCTTTGGTGCCCTATGCTGATGGGGTGTCTGCACTAACTTGGGCATCAGTATGGTGACCTCCTTGAAACCAGGTTGCCTAAGAGGGTTAAACCAGCTCAGGTTGGAAACTGAGCAGGTCAAAACTCCAATGCTGATCAGCACAGGGGTAAATAGCCACTGTGCTCCAGCCTGGGCAAGGGCAAGAACCTGCCTCTTAAAAAGCTCTTATTTTATTTATTTTTATTTTTTGAGGCAGAGTCTCACTCTGTCATCCAGGCTGGAGTGCAACAGCGCGATCTTAGCTTGCTGCAACCTCCGCCTCCCAAGTTCAAGTGATTCTCACACCTCAACCTCCCAAGTAGCTGGGATTATAGGTGCTTGCCAATATATCCAGCTAATTTTTGTATTTTTCACAGAGACAGGGTTTCACCATGTTGGCCAGGCTGGTCTCAAACTCCTGACCTCAAGTGATCCACCCGCCTCAGCCTCCCAAAGTTCTGGGATTACAGACGTGAACCACCATGCCCAGCCTCTTTTTTTGGTTTTTTTTTTTGAGACGGAGTCTCGCTCTGTCACCCAGGCTGGAGTGCAGTGGCGCGATCTTGGCTCACTGCAAGCTCCACCTCCCGGGTTCACGCCATTCTCCTGCCTCAGCCTCCAGACAAGCTGGGACCACAGGCGCCCGCCACCACACCCGGCTAATTCTTTTGTATTTTTTAGTAGAGACGGGGTTTCACCGTATTAGCCAGGATGGTCTCGATCTCCTGACCTTGTGATCTGCCCGCCTCGGCCTCCCAAAGTACTGGCATTACAGGCATGAGCCACTGCACCCAGCCTTTTTTTTTTTTTTTTTTTAAGAGAGATGGGGTCTTGCTATGTTGCCCAGGCTGGATTTGAGCTCCTGCCTTTTCTCACGTCCTCAGCTGACTGTCTCCAGCATGGTCAGGTCCAAGAAGACAAACTTCAGGCTGCTGCCTGGCCGGGGTCATGTTTCTAAGCTGTGGTGCAGGCAATGGAGGAGTCAGATCTTTGTTCTTATTTCTAAATGACCAACACAAGACACTAGTTTTGGGAGAAGTAGGTGATCTTGCCTTTTTCCTTTGGGATTTACAGTACATACTCAGAAGGCAAAAAAAGAGAAAAGAACGCTATCATTATGGGAGAGGGGATGCATGTAAGGTGTATCAGGAGTGTGCCCAACCACCAGGGTCCTTTCATGCAGAGAAATGAAAGCATTTGTCCAGTAACCTTCACAAGGCAGGTAAGAAACCAGGCTAGAGGGAAAAGCCAAATTCTGGAACACAGTTTAGCCAGTACTTTTGAAAAAGTACAATACAAAAGTATTTCAGTGAAGAAAAACAATGCCATCTCTGTTTTCAGGAAGCTGCAATTCTCGCAGGGGAGAGCTTAGGCAATGCATCTCACCGTCAGTTACTTAACACTACTACTCAGGGGCCTTGGAGAACAGCAGGAAGGCAGGCTGTGTGATGGCAGGGGCAGATCTGAGAACCCAGAGGTTCAGGGAGGACCTCTTGAAAGAAGAGACATCCAAGCTGAGACACGGATGGGGCAAGGGTGGGAGACAAGACGAGCATCCAGGGTGACCCCAAGTTGTAGGGGTGAAAGGCCCGGGAGAATTAAGAACAGCTTGCAAGTACCTGGGAGGGTAGTGGGGACACTCACGAAATGGAATTGTGTGGGTGCCAGAGAGCTGCAAGACGTGGGCTCTGCTCTAGGGGCCTGCTGCCTGGAACCTTCATTCTTGGGGCCCCTTCAGCTTGAATAAGCCTGAATCCCATGCTGAAATCAGTGCTAAGAAGTGACTGGAGAGGCAGCCCCAGGCCCAGGGCTTTCTCAAGCACCTCCCTGCCGTTCTCCAGAGGCTGGGGGCAGTGGCTCACGCCTGTAATCCCAGCACTTTGGGAAGTCAAGGCAGGTGAATTACTTGAGGCCAGGAGTTTGAGACCAGTCTGGCCAACATGGAGAAACCCCTTCTCTATTAAAAATACAAAAATTAGCCGGGCATGGTGGCGGGCACCTGTAATCCCAGCTACTTGGGAGGCTGAGGCATGAGAATCGCTTGAACTTGCAAGATGGACGTTGCCATGAGCCAAGATTGCACCACTGCACTCTAGCCTAAGCGACGGACCCTGTCTCAAAAATTGAAAAGAGAAAGAGTTCTCAAGCAACCAGCAGGAAGGATCTGGTTCAGGCTGTGGTCTTCCTACCCCCGCTGATTGCTCCAGATGGCCCCAAGGAGGCTGCCTTCTGAAGACATAGCCAGAACAGGCAGAGCACAGAGGTCAGTACGTGGGAAGACAGGAGTTATTTGCTGCCACACAAAGAGGGTCTTTCAGGCTATGGCACCACAGGTTTCATTCAGTGCAGCCTCTACAGACTTTGGGCTGTGGTTCTCGTGCATGGAACTTACTGGAAGCAAGCAAGCTGGAAGTCTTCCAAATTTTTAAAAGAACTGTTTTTCCAGAGAAACCACGCACCCTGATGCATTATGGGCCCTGTGGCAGCATTCCAGCCTGTACGGTGACGGGAAAGACGCATTTCTCTCTGGGTTAGGCTGTTGCTGCTTTGGACTTCTGTTATACACGGCTAAATCTGTAAGCTGATCTCAGCTTTGTAAATTTTGTAATTTTTTCTTTTTTTTGAGACAGAGTCTTGCTCTGTCATCCCCCAAGCTGGGGGTGCAGTGGCACTATCTCGGCTCACTGCGACTTCCGCCTCCTGGGTTCAAGTGATTCTCATGCCTCTGCCTCCCAAGTAGCTGGGATTACAGGTATGTACCACCATGTCTGGCTGATTTTTTAATTTTTAGTAGAGATGGGGTTTTGCCATGTTGGCCAGGCTGGTCTCAAACTCCTGACCTCAAGTGATCCGCCTGCCTTGGCCTCCCAAAGTGCTGGGATTATAGGGGTGAGCCACAGCACCTGGCCTAAATTTTGTAACTTTTTTTTTTTTTTTTTTTTTTTTTGAGACAGAGTATCACTCTGTCGCCCAGGCTGGAGTGCAGTGGCATGATCTGGCTCACTGCAACCTCTGCCTCCCAGGTTCAAGCTATTCTCCCACCTCAGCCTCCCGAGTAGCTGAGATTACAGGTGTGCATCACCATCCCCAGCTAATTTTTGTATTTTTAGTAGAGACAGGGTTTCGCCATGTTGGCCAGGCTGGTCACGAACTCCTGACTTCAAGTGATCCTCCTGCCTCGGCCTCCCAAAGTGCTGGGATTACAGGAGTGAGCCACCACGCCCAGCCTCATTTTGTAACTTTTGTTTGACAGAAAGGCTTTGAATTATCTTCTCCCTCTGGCCAAAGAATTTCTAAAGAAACCACTGACTCCCACAGGTCCTCTGACTCAAAATTACACGTGGAAAAACAACAAACCAAGCCCAACTGAAATATGGGACAAAGGACTTGACTTCTCCAAAGAAGATATACAAACAGGCCGGGTGCAGTGGCTTATGCCTATAATCCCAGCGTTGTGGGAGGCCCAGGTAGGAACAGCCTGAGGCCTGGACAACACAGCAAGACCCTGTCTCCATTAAAAATAAACTAATAAAGATGTACTCCTGAACTTAAAAGTTAAAAAAAGACTATTAATATTTTAAAAATATACGAATGACCAATAAGCACATTAAAACATGCTCAACTTCACTAATCCTTAGGGAAATGCTAATAAAAACCGCAATGAGATACACTTCACAGCCATTAGGATGGCTGCTCTCGAAAAACCGGAAAATAGCAAGCACTGTTGAGGATGAGGAAAAATTGGAACTCTTGTGCATCACTGGTCGGAAAGTAAAACAGTATAGCAGTTCCTCGAAAAATTAAAAATAGAATTAGTGGCCGGAGGTGGTAGCTCATGCCTGTAATCCCAGCACTTTGGGAGGCTAAGGTGGCAGATAGCTTGATCTCAGGAGTTCAAGACCAGCCTCGGCAACATAGTGAAACCCCTTCTCCACAAAAAGTACAAAAAAATTAGCCAGGCGTGGTAGCACGCGCCTTAACCTAGGGGGGCTGAGGCAAGAGAATCAACCACTTGAGCTTAAGAGGTCGAGGCTGCAGTGGGCGGAGATGGTGCCACTGCACTCCAGCCTGAGTGACAAAGTGAGATCCTGTCTCAAAAATAAAAAAACATAGGATCACCTTCTGATCCCGCAATTCCACCTCTGTATACCCAAAATAATTGAAAGCAGGGACTCAAAAACAGACTTTGTTTCTCCAGAGAGAGGGAAAGGTTTTTATAGCTTCATAAACTCCAGGAAAAAGCCCCAGGACAGCACAGCCCAGTTCCATCTCTAAGCCGAGAAACCTTAGAGAAAGTTTATGCCTCGTGTCCGCATTTATTCCACTTATAAAAAGAGCAATTTCATATTATGCAACCAACACATACAAGAGGTCAGTGAAAGACAGGGTGCTGCCTACTCTCCCAGACTGGACATCTGGGCTCTCTGCTAACCTTGCCTCCAACTCACTGCCCAGCCGTTTCCTCATCTGTCCCTGCTGGGGCTCTGAATGACCCGCGGCTCCCAGGGCTGGGTGGAGGAGCCATGTGACCCCAGGGACTTCCAGAGAGCCCTTCTAGCAATGGATCCCGGTTCTGGGACCAGGAAGGAGAGAGCTCAGTCACTCAACACGACTCACAGCTTCAGCGGAGGCCCTCGCTGAAATGACTTTTTAATAACCTTGGCCCAGCCTGCCTAGGGGACCCCCCTCCCCCATCTGGTGGAGGCCACTACCCAGAGCTGGGGATCTGCAAAAGGAGCCACCCTCATGGTGACCGACACACACTGCCCAGTCCCGGTGGTCACAGTGTCTTCCTTCCGAGGGTGCCGGGAGGGCAGGCTGAGAGGCCAGAGTGCCTTCTGGGCCTCAAGTGCATCAGCAGGATGGAACCAGCACACGTGGGACTCGAGCTGCAGAGCACTGAGCTTTATTTACAAACTTCCACAGAATCCCTCACCCTCCACCCCAGGGTCCTCCCTCTCTGGAACCCAGGCAGCAGACAAGCCTGGGTCCACCCACCTGCCCAACCTAGGACAGCCGGGCCTGAGCTGGGCGGGCAGGGGCTTCTAGTCTCCTGGGTGCGCCTGCCAGAGGGGAGAGGCTGGAGGCGGCGGGAATGCTGTTCTCCTCCAGCAGTCAGTCCTCAGGGCTTCTGCCGTGGGACGTGGGGCCGAGGGACCTGGGGCACTGACCAGGTCGGGGTGGGGGGTGGCACCTGCATTGGCGAGGCCTGGATGGGGAATAGGGAAGTCTCAGGGGGGCCACTTGAAAGGGACAGGTCATCCCCAGTTCCAGCCATTCCCTCCTGGATCTTGCAGTCAGGGTGGCCTTCCTGGGTGGAGCAGGGCAGGTGGCAGGGAGCAGAGGAGTTCTGAGGGATGGCTAGGGTCAGGGCTGGAGGGCTGGACCCTGCAGAGAGACACTCCCAGGCTCCATCCTCCCCACCTCAATCCTACCCCCCAGGAGGCTCTGCAGTCCCCAGGCCTGCTGCAAGGTCTCTGTCCCTCTAGGGGGCAGCCCAGGCTAAGATGCGATCTGGACCATACCAGGTGAAAAGGGCTACTGGTGCCTGACAGCTTCTGGTGCTGGGCCTCAGCGGAGACAGAGGACCAGAGGTCCAGGTTCCTGGGGGCTGAGCTTTTCTCAGACTTCGGAGGGAAAATGTCCCAGCCCAGCAGGCAGTGCTGTGGAAGGCAAGGGGTTAAAAGTGCCTGACCTGGGACAGGCTCCCCGCTGACTGGGCACACCCCCATCAGGGAGGGACAGTGCCCCCCATTAGGAAGGAGGCCCCCACCAGGGCAGGGCCTGTGTTTACCCACAAGATTACCCCAGGTCTCCCCTTTCTTAACCTGGCAGATCCAGCCATCCCTGGGGCCCTGAGAGCTGAAATGGGAGGATAGGATGGTGACAGTGACATTCACAGGGCACTTCTTGCTGTAGGCTCTCCAAGCGCCTGCATGGATTGCTTCACTGAACAGCCCCACCTCACCACCCACATCCCTGAGGATGGCGCTGTTATGTCCATTTTATGGACCAGCAAACTGACTTTCCTCTGCATCCTTCTCCTCCTCTGACCCCAGCTGCCCTACTCTCAATTGAGGAGTCAGGAAGAGTTGCCACTGGCCCCCCATCCCGACCTGGAGACACAGGAAAGGACTTTTTTTTTTTTTTTTTTGAGATGGAGTCTCACTCTGTCACCCAGGCTGCAGTGCGGTGGCGAGATCTCAGCTCACTGCAGCCTCCGCCTCCCGGGTTCAAGCGATCCTCCCACCTCAGCCTCCCAAGTAGCTGGGACTACAATGGAGGCTGCAGTGAGCTGAGACCGTGCCAGTGCACTCCAGCCTGGGCAGTAAGAACAAAACTCGGTCTCAAAAAAAAAAAAAAAAACAAGAAGCACAGAGACCTAGGTTCGAATCCCAGCTCCTCCACCAAGGCGCCTCCCCCTCTGCTTCGGTCTCCCCACCTGCAGGGTGAGGGTACAGCAGTGCCTACACTCCTGGCTGCTGTTGGGGCTCCATGAGATAAGCCCCCTAAGGACTGTGCCTGCAGTACACAAGAGCACAATAAACAGGACCCATTCATGTCATGCCAGCCTGCAGGCAGATCACCCTGGAAGCCCCGGGGTACGTGGAGTAGGGGTCCTACCTCCCTTAGGTACAGGTGTGGGTGATGGAAGAGGCCCAGCCTGTGCTCCAGAGACTTGGGTGCTCACCCTTGTCGAGCCCAGCCTCGCTCTGTGACCCTCCCTGGGGACCTGTGCCAGTCTGGGCCAGCCCCGCCCTCATCACCATCCAGCCCCAAGTGGCTGCTCACCCGGGGCAGGGCCAGTGTGTCAGAGGCGTCAAAGCTCTTCCGCCGGTGGATGTGGTACCGGTGCGGGGGGTCCAGGATCGACAGCGGGATGCTCACCCTGCGCAGGGGGGCAGTGGGGGACCCCTGAGGAGCCTCCCAGCGGCTGGGGGCCCACGCCCAGGCCTATCTTTTCTTAAAACCAGTGGTTCAGGCTGTGTCCCCCAAGGTGTCCCAATGCTCTGTTCACTCACCTGACCTGTGCTGGCTGCGCCAGGGTCCCAGGGCCCTGCTGGTCTCGTGGTGTCCTGCACAGGCGGCAGGGGGTGCCGGGATCCACAGGCACCGGGAACAGGCGCCGCTTGACACGGTAACAGTACACGCCTGCGAGACCCATGAGAAGCCACAGCTCTCCCTGAGCCAGGAACCCAGGTCCCTAGGCCCCGTGCTGGCCCCAGTCACACAAGCTGCCAATCCCTCTGGGAAGCCCTTAGGCCCATTTCCTCCTAACCCCTTTCCTCCCAGAACCTGGGGCCCACGCCCTAAGGGGTGGGGAGGGACATCCTCCTAGGGCTCTCAGGAGCTGGGATGGAGTCCCACCAGCACGGGGGCACTGCTGGGGAGGGTGGGATGGTGCCACACAGGGTAGGGCAGCCCCTAATTCGGTGGCCAGGCCTTAGCTCACCCCACCCCTACCAGGGCTTGGCCACCCTGTCCAGACTGCAGGCCTCCCTCCATGAGTCTCAACACCTCAGGGGCCTCCCCAGGCCCCAAACCTCAAATGGGACTGCTCTGAGGCAGGGGAGGCCAGGGCAGCGCGAGGCTGGACTACTCAGCGGCCTAGCCGAGGGCCCGCACTCACATTCATGGTCTTCCTCCAGGCCGCTGCCACTGCTCTCACGCAGGCCTAGCAACTGGGGTCTGAGAGGGCGAGGGGGATGAGCAGGCCAGGGGATGGAGCCGCTCAGCCACCCTCGCCCACCCTCGCCCGCCCCTGCTCACTCAGGATGGCTGCAGATACACTCCTCCTTGTTGGTTTCCCGAAACTCCTGCAGCTTCGAGAAGAAGGCCTCAGGCTGGCTGGTGATTGAAGAGCTGGTGTCCAGAGACCCTGGTGTGGGCAAAGCACCAGGCAGCTGACGGGAGAGGGGCTGGGGGCTGCTGTGTGGCCCCCGGCCAAGGCTTGGAGAGACGATCAGCCCTGGCACCCCAGGCCACCTGCTTCACCCCTACTGTGCCTCAAACAGGCCAGGAGGGCCCCTCCAGTCACTGGGACTGTTGGTTGGTTTCAGTGTCTGTCTACCCTGATGCACAGCCAACCATCCATGGAAAAAATATCGACAGAGCCCTTATGACAGGGCTAGATGCTGTTTCATGTGCCAGGAACTAGACAGACAAAGCCCCTGGCCTTAATGAGGCTTACACTGTAAGGTGGCAAGAGATGAACTAGCCACCAAAAAAAAAACCCATGATACAAGACTGAATGGTGAAACCTGCCAGAAAGCAAGAGAGCAGGGTCAGAGCCTAGTACAGCAGGGCAGCGATACCAGGCAAGGCCTCTCTGAGTGCGATGACCCTGAGCAGAGACATGGAGAAGCCACAGAGACCTCCCAGGAAGGACATCACAGGGAGACGAAAGAGCAAGCGCAAAGGCCCCAGGGTGGGCATGTGCGTGGTTCAGCTGAGGAACAGCCAGGAGGGGAAAGTGGCAGGAAGGCAGTGAGAGTGGAGGAGATGAGGTTAGGAAGCCCACGGAGGGTTTGGGGACCAGGAGGGTCACAATCATATCAGCCACTTATTTTTACAGGATTCCTCCTCTGGCTGCTTCAAGGTGAGGGGAAACAGAGGCATCAGTTAGGATTCAGCTGGGGAGAGGTAGGGGCAGCCCCCAACTTACCATGATTCGACTTAGGATGTTTCTTTCTTTACTTTTTTGAGAGAGAATCTCACTGTGTTGCCCAGGCTGGAGTGCAGTGGAGCGACCTCGGCCTGGGGCTGCCTCTCCAGTCACTTCTTAGCACTGATTTCAGCATGGGATTCAGGCTTATTCAAGCGACCTCGGCTCACTGCAACCTCTGCCTCCCAGGTTCAAGCAATTCTCATGGTGAAACCCCGTCTCTACTAAAAATACGTAGTTGGGATTTAAATAGGCGTGTGCCACCACACCCAGCTAATTTTTGTATTTTTAGTAGAGACGGGGTTTCACCATCTTGGCCAGGCTGTTCTCAAACTCCTGGCCTGATCCACCTGCCCCGGCCTCCCAAAGTGCTGGGATTACAGGCGTGAGCTACTGCCACACCTGGTCAGAATTTTGCAGCAATCCTCCCACCTCAGCCTCCCAAGCAGCTGGGACTACAGGCACTCGCCACCATGCCCGGCTAATTTTTGTATTTTCAGTAGAGGTGGGGTTTCACCATGTTGGCCAGGTTGGCCTTGAACTCCTGACCTCAAATGATCCACCCACCTCGTCCTCCAAAAGGGCTGGGATTACAGGCATGAGCCACTGCGCCTGGCCTTATATGCCTTTTTGACTAAACGGTATTTTCTTTTTTTTTTTTTTGAGACGGAGTCTCGCTTTGTCGCCCAGGCTGGGGTGCAGCGGCACGATCTTGGTTCACTGCAAGCTCTGCCTCCCGGGTTCACGCCATTCTCCCGCCTCAGCCACCGGAGTAGCTGGGACTACAGGCGCCCGTCACCACGCCCGGCTAATTTTTTCTATTTTTAGTAGAGACGGGGTTTCACTGTGTTAGCCAGGATGGTCTCGATCTCCTGACCTCGTGATACACCTGCATCGGCCTCCCAAAGTGCTGGGATTACAGATGTGAACCACCGCGCCCAGCCTAAGCAGTATTTTTAACTTACGTTGGGTGTATCAGGATGTAGCTGGATGGTAAATCCAGCAAGGTTATGGTCTGAGCTATTTAGTATGTAGAGTTGCCATTTATGGAGACAGGAAAGACTGCAGGAGGAGCACAGCAGTGGAAATCAGGACCTTGATTTCGGACAGAAGGTTAATAACTTCATGGTGATGTGGAGAAGACAGCGGGATATACAAGTCTGGAATTCGGAGGACAGGTGTGGGCTAGAGATACAAATGGAGAAGTAGAGAAAGTGTCAAACACCTCAGCATTTGGGAGATCATAGGGGGAAGACAGAGAGGAGGAGTCAGAAGACTGAGTCCCAGGCCTAGGGGTGTAGCTGTCAGAACAAGGACCTTTCCTTCCCCGGGAGCCTGGGAAGGAGCACCAGCAGAGATGGGGGAGAACCAGGAAGCAAGTGGCCGGAAGTCTAGGGCAGAAAGTGCTTCAGGGAGGGAGTGACCACTGTGTCCCCTGCTGCTCAAAGGAAGGTGTGGATGATGGCTAAGCTGGGGAGTTGGCACCACGGAGGCCACTTATGACCCAACTGAGGGCCATGCTGATGAAATGCTGGGAGCTGAAGCCCGATTTAAGAAATAGTAGTGGAGGCCGGACACAGTGGCTCATGCCTGTAATCCCAGCACTTTGGGAGGCCAAGGCAGGCAGATCGCTTGACATCGGAAGTTCCAGACCAGACTGGCCAAGATGGCGAAACCCTGTCTCTGGCTAAAAACATAAAAATTAGCTGAGCGTAGTGGCGCATGCCTGTAATCCCAGCTACTTAGGTGGCTGAGACATGAGAATCACTTGAACCTGGGAGGCAGAGGTTGCAGTGAGCCAAGATCACTCCACTGCACTCCATCCTGGGTGAAAGAGCGAGACTCCATCTAAAAAAAAAAAAAAGAAAAGAAATAGTGGAGAGAAATTGAAGGCAACGAGACTAGACAGCCCTTTTGAAGAGGAAGTCTTGTTATTGAGAAAACAGGCAGTCACTGGAAGCAAATGTGGGCTAAAGGTAGAAATGTGGCATCGGGATGAGAAATAACAGACTGCGGCTTTACCCCGACTGGATGTGAGCCACTGTTACATCTCACCGGGCCTCAGCCTTCCCATGTGTGAATGGGCACCATGGTGGTGCCTACCTAATAAGCTTATTGTGAAGGGCAAAGGAGTCAGCGGGAGGAACAGGGAGCACAGCTCGGAGTGGTGCCCGGTGCAGGGAGCATGAGATACAACCAGCTCCCAGAATGCTTCCTGCACGTTCATGTTCATGCTGAGGGGCAGGATGAGGATGCAGGACAGAGATGGAGGATCACAGGAAGCAAACCCTGGAGGAGCCAGAAGCAGAGGGGTGGAGCACACGGGAGCAGGGCCAGGGCCCAGGTGGCAGCATGGACAGTCACCTCGGGAAACGCAGGGGAGCAGAGCGCATGGACCAAGAGCAGGTACTGAGACAGACGCCTCCATTTTCCAAGAACCAGGAAGGAGGGCAGTGAGCTGAGAGTTCAAGAAGTACTCAAGGGCAGGGCCTGTGTCCCCGCCACCACGTGCTCTCAGCAACTCCACAGTGCACCTGTCTTTGTTTTTTGAGACAGAATCTCACCTTGTCGCCCAGGCTGGAGTGCAGTGGCTTGATCTCTGCTCACTGCAGCCTCCACTTCCTGGATTCAAATGATCCTCCTGCCTCAGCCTCCTGAGTAGCTGGGATTATAGGTGCCCGCCACCACACCTGGCTAATTTTTGTATTTTTAGTAGAGACAGGGTTTCACCACGATGGCCAGGCTGGTCTCGAACTCCTGACCTCAAGTGATTCGCCCACCTCGGCCTCCCAAATTGCTGGAATTACAGGCGTGAGCCACCATGCCTGGTCGTGGCCTCCTTTCTGGTCCTGCCATGCCTGTGGCCACCCCATTACGTGTGTAATCACAGCACTTTGGGAGGCCAAGGCAGGCAGACCACCTGAGGTCAGAAGTTCAAGACCAGCCTAGCCAACATGGTGAAACCCTGTCTCTACTAAAAATACAAAAATAAGCCGAGCATGGTAGTGGACGTCTGTAATCCCAGCTACCTGAGAGGCTGAGGAAGGAGAATTGCTTGAACCAAGGAAGCAGAGGTTGCAACGAGCAGAAATCACACCACTGGACTTGACTCTGGGCAACAGAGAAAAAAAATAAAAATAAAAAAGGAGGAGACCGTGAGGCTGGAAGAAAGAAAGACGGGAAGTCACATCATGGGGCCAGTAGAGGCCAGATCATGCCTCGTAAGTCTAGATACCGATTTTGGATTTTACAGGAAGTGCTGGGAAAAGCCCATGGGGAGGTCTGAGTAGGAGAGTGATATGGTCTGATTCCCATGTTTAAAAATTCCCTCTGGCTGCTATGTCAAAAATGACAGTGCACAACCATGTCACTGGCAGCATTATTCCCAACAGTCAAGAGATGGAAACCACCCAAGTGTCCATCCATGAATGAACAGATAAACAACATGTGGCATCAACACACAATGGAATGTCACTCAGCCTTAAAAAGGAATGGATATATAACAAACCTGCACATTGTGCACATGTACCCTAAAACCCTGAAGTATAATAAAAAAAAAAAAAAAAAAAAAAAAAAGGAATGGAATTCCAGCCAGGCACAGCAGCTCACACCTGTAATCCCAGCACTTTGGGAGGCCGAGGCAGGAGAATTACTTGAGTGCAGGAGTTCGAGACCAGCCTGGCCAACACAGTGAAACCCCATCTCTACTAAAAATGCAAAAATTAGCTGGGTGTGGTGGCACACACCTGTAATCCCTGCTACTCGGGAGGCTGAGGCACAAGAACCACTCGAACCCGGGAGGTGAAGGTTGCAGTAAGCCGAGATCACACCACTGCACTCCAACTTGGGAGATACAGTGCGACTCTCTCTCAAAACAAAAAAAAAAAAGGGGGAATTCTGACACACAGTACAACATGCATAAATCTTGAGGCCACTATGTTAAATAAAATAAGCCAGTACAAAAGAACAAAGGCTATATGATTTCACTTATATGAGGTCCCTAGAGGAGTCAAATTCATAGGGACAGAAAGTAGAATGGTGACTGTCCAGGGCTGGAGGGAGGGGAAATGGGAGTAATTATTTAATGGGGAGAGAAGCTTTTGGGAAGATGAAAAAGTTCTGGAGGTGGATGGTAGTAATGATAGCTCAACAGTGTAGACATACTTGACGCCGCTTAACAGTCCACTTAAAAAATGCTACAGGTGGCTGGGCGCGGTGGCTCATGCCTGTAATCCCAGCACTTTGGGAGGCTGAGGCGGGCGGATCGCCTGAGGTCAGTTCCAGACCAGCCTGGCCAACATGGCGAAACCCCTTCTCTACTAAAAATACAAAAATTAGCCGGGCGTGGTGGCAGGCACCTGTAATCCCAGCTACTCGGGAGGCTGAGGCAGGTGAATCGCTTGAACCTGGGAGGCAGAGGTTGCAGTGAGCGGAGATCACGCCATTGCACTCCATCCTGGGTGACAAGAGTGAGACTTCATCTCAAAAAAAATACTACAGTGGTAAATTTTATGTTATGTATTTACACAAACACATACACATACACACACACACACACATATGCAAAAGGACAGCAATGGGACATAGGCCGGGGGAAACCAGCCAGAAGGCAGCAGAGGTTAGGCTGCTGTCGGGGAGAGTTGGACAATAACGTGAAAAGAGCTGGCATTGGTATGAAGTTGTGCAGGGGCCTGGCACATAACAAATGTTCAAACATACGGCAGCTGGGACTCATTCATTCATTCAACAGATGCACCGTCTCAGTTCCTGAGGTTGAGAGAGCAGACATGGCTCAGAAGGTGCTCAGAGGCTGGTGTGAAGGTAGTGAGTTATCGCAATTGTATACTCACAGTCAGTGACAGACCAAACTCTTTGTTCTACCCTTTCCCCCTTCTTCTCACTGCTGCTCGTCTCGTTTTTGTTTGTTTGTTTTTTGGAGACGGAGTCTCACTTTGTCACCCAGGCTGGAGTGCAGTGGTGCAATATCGGCTCACTGCAACCTCCGCCTCCCAGGTTCAAGTGATTCTCTTGCCTCAGCCTCCCAAGTAGCTGGGATTACAGGCCCATGCCACCACACCCGGCTAATTATCGTATTTTTAGTAGATACAGGGTTTTACCATGTTGGTCAAGCTGGTCTCAAACTCCTGACCTCGTGATCCGCCCACCTCATCCTCCCAAAGTGCTGGGATTACAGGCGTGAGTCACCGTACCCGGCCTGTCTTCTCTTAAAAAGCAAAAATAAAAATAAAAAAAGGCCAGGCATGGTGGCTCATGCCTGTAATCCCAGCACTTTGGAAGGCTGAGGCGAGCTAACATGGTGAAATCCCGTCTCTACTGAAAAAAAAAAAATACACAAAAATTAGCCAGGCATGATGGCAGGCGCCTGTAGTCCCAGCTGCTCGGGAGGCTGAGGCAGGAGAATGGTATGAACCTGGGAGGCAGAGCTTGCAGTGAGCCGAGATTGCACCACTGCACTCCAGCCTGGGCGACAGAGCGAGACTCTATCTCAAAAATAAATAAATAAATCAATAAATAAAAGAAGGTGGCTGTGGGGGAGCGGTGGCTCACTCCCACAATCCCAGCACTTTGGGAGGCCAAAGTAGGTGGATATCTTGAGCTCAGTAGTTTGAGACCAGCCTGGCCAACACGGGGAAACCCCATCTCTACTTAAAATACAAAAAATTAGCCAGGCGTGGTGGTGCTCGCCTGTAACTCCAGCTAATTGGGAGGCCGAGGGATGAGAATCACTTGAACCTGGGAGGTGGAGGTTGCTGTGAGCCAACATCGCACTACTGCACTCCAGCCTGGGCGACAGAGTGAACTCTGTCTCAAAAAAAAAAAAAAAAAAAAAAGAGGGTGCTCCCCAAGGAGGATGGCACGGTCAGAGAAACAAGCAACAGCACCAGGTGGTGGCTCAGACAGGAGCATGGAGGAGCCCAGGCCTCCACCTCCCACTCCCAGGCAAAGTGTGTGCAGGGCAGCAGCACGCCTTACCTGCAATCCAGTCGTAGCCCAGGTATGGCCTGAGGCGCCAGCTCCTCTCAGGAACTGCAGACTCCTCAGAGAAGGTCACCCTGGGCTGAGGAAGAAAGCACAGAGGGACAAGGACTAAGCCAAGAGGTCTGGCCCAGAGGAAGCCGCAATTCGAGGGACAGAGAGACTGTGTCTTAACTTACACCCTGACTTGGAGCCCAGGGCTCAGCCAAGGGCACAAGAGCAAGAAGGGAAATGTTTGGCCCCACTTTATGTGTGGCTGTGAACAAATCCTGGCCTCTTCTCAAAGTGCTGTCTGAGAAACTCACAGCTACCACCTAGCGAGCATTTAGGCTGAGCCAGACCCAACTCACAGTATCTCCCAGGAGCCTCTTATTCTGCAAGCGAGGCTGCCCACAAGCACATGTGTCAGATAGGGAAACTGAGGCCCAAGGAAGCTCCTCCCATCAGCAGATGTCCCGCTCTCCCACATTACCTTGGACAGCTTGCTCTGTTGAACCAGGATGGAACTCGGGGCCTGTGCCTCCTGGGGTCCCGGATCACCCAGCCTCCCTGAGGGCTCTGGGTCCCTCAGGCTTGAGGTGCCCAGCGAGGGTACTGAGTGGCGTCTCGGTCGGCCCAGGGACTCCTGGTGCTGGCATTTGGCAGGTGGGAGAGAGGCTGCCCCCGATCTGGCCACATCGCAGAGGTCCCCTCGGCAGGCATCTGGTGGGCCCCACGCAGAGCACCGGCCCCATGGGCAGGAGGTGCTCAAGGAAGTTGAGGACGTCTCTGGGGTCGATGGAGTCTCTGAGTTGTAGCTGCTGCTGGATTCCAGGCTTGACTGGAGAGAGGGGCTGGGTCACCCAGGGAGTGGCTGCCAGAACCTACCCACTGGGCCTACGCCAGGCACCAAGGCCTATATCCTCATCCTGCTCCAGCCTCAGCAGTGACCAAGGCCAGTCTCTTCCCTCCCCAGCCCTCAGTGTCCCATCATCAGTAAAATGGGCGTGTTCAACAAGATGAGCCCTGAAGCCTGGATGCTGGCCTGAAGGTCAGGTAGCCCCTTCCTCTGGGGTTCCCAAGGCGGGCACGCACCTCTGAGGCTGCCCTGGCCACTGACCGCCGCACAGCATCCTGCCCCACCCACAGCTGCCTCAGGAGCTCCAGATTGAGCAGCCGCAGCTGTGCCAGTTCCTCAGCCTCCACCATCCTGGGCCTCTCTCAGCAGGTGTCACTGCCCCTGGGCCGCAGGATGTCCTCAGGGCTGGGTTCCAGGCTCAGCTCTTCTACCTGAAGTCAAGAGAGCAGGACACGGTGCTCAGTAGGGTGCTCTGTGGTGCCAGAGACTCCCATTCGACACTCTTTAACTGTACTGCCTCAGGCAAGTTATTTAACTTCTCTGTGCCTCAGTTTCCTTATCTGCTGGACAACAACAGTATCTACCTCATACGATTGTTGTTAGAATTAAAGAAAGCATGTTAAGCCTGGACAACATTTGTAGAAACATTTTGTTTTGTTTTGTTTTGTTTTGTTTTGTTTTGTTTTGAGACGGAGTCTTGCTCTGTCGCCCAGGCTGGAGTGCAGTGGCGCAATCTCGGCTCACTGCAAGCTCCGCCTCCCGGGTTCACGCCATTTTCCTGCCTCAGCCTCCCAAGTAGCTGGGACTACAGGCGCCCGCCACCACGCCCGGCTAATTTTTTGTATGTTTAGTAGAGACGGGATTTCACCGTGTTAGCGACCTTGTGATCCGCCCACCTCGGTCTCCAAATCTTGGTTACAGGCTGACCGTACCCCCAACTTAATTAGCTGGCCATGGTGGCACTTGTCTGTGGCCCCAGCTACTCAGGAGGATCACTTTAGCCCAGGAGGTCCAGGCTGCAGTGAGCCATGGTCGCATCACTGTAAAAAAAAAAAAAAAAAAAAAACAAGAATACAAAAAACAGGCCAAGTGGCTCACGTCTGTAATCCCAGCACTTTGGGAGGCTGAGGCAGGAGGATCACCTGAGGTCAGGAGTTTGAGATGAGCCTAGCCAACATGGCAAGAGACCCCGTCGCTACTAAAAATACAAAAATTAGCCGGGTGTGGTGGCACGTGCCTGTAATCCCAGCTACTCAGGAGGCTGAGGCAGGAGAATCACCTGAACCCGGGAGGCGGAGGTTGCGGTGAGCCGAGATCGCACCATTGCACTCCAGCCTGGGCGACAGGGTGAGACTCTGTCTCAAAAACAACAACAAAAAACAATTAGCCGGGTGTGGTGGTGGGCGCCTGTAATCCCAGCTACTCAGGAGGCTGCTGAGGCAGGAGAATCGCTTGAACCTGGGAGGTGGAGGTTGCAGTGAGTGGAGATCACACTACTGCACTCCAGCCTGGGTGGCAGAGCAAGACTGTCACATACACAAAATACAAAAAACAAAGCAGTACAGTGCTTACTTAATACAGTGCTTACAGTGGTACATCGTAAACATTCAATAAACGTCTATTATTACCCAAATGGCTGGGGCAAGGGCATGCTTCCTTTTTTTCTTGGCTCACTGCAACCTCCACCTCCTGGGCAGTGGTTTGGACAAGCTTGCTTTATAACTGGTGAATCCAATACAAATCAGGCTTCAAAGGGATTCTTCCTCCGTTCCTGCCCTCCCTTCCTCCTTCACTTTCTTTTTACATATGAAGAAACCAAAGCTCAGGGAAGTTAAGCAACTTGCCCCAAGTCACACAGCTAGCAAGAGGCTAGATCTGAACCAAAATTTGACTCCAGGGTCCATGAGTTCAGGGTTCTTGGAAAGCCTTTCCCTGGAAGTGTGAGGGAGCCTGGGAAAACTCCGCTTCCAGCCCTTGCCCCCCACCTCCAAGGATCCTCAGGATCGGGTGCAAGGTCTGGAGCAGAGAGAAGCCGACTACCCTGGGACCTCCCCACACGTATATTACCCCGCAGGTCTGGGGGGCACGGAGATGCAGTCCAGAGGGGCCAACTGTTTGATCCGCAGGACAAAGATCCCGGCCCCCACCCCTAACTGGCCAAGCGGCTCTGGGCCACACCCCTGTAGTCAGAGGGTCGCCGTTTTCGCACGGGATCAAAGGGCACAGCTGGCCTTGCCCTCCCCTGGCCCCGGCCGCGCTTTAGAAAGGGAAACGCCGAGCAGAGACACCGGAAAAGCGACGCTCCAGAAACACCGGGGCCGCAGAAGTAACAGAGGGCGAGCGGGCGGACGCCGAGGCGGGACCCTGGCAGAGGCAGATGCAGCCTCCCCTTCTTTTCCACTGCGGCCCCCGAGGCCCTCGCGGGAATGCACGTGGGGCCTCCTGCCGAGCTCTTCCGCCCCTCCCCAGTCCTGCCGCCCAGCACTTACCCGGCAGAATCCCCTAGCACGCGCCACCGTAGCCGCCGTAGCCGCCGCAGCCGCCTGAGCCGTTCCAGGGACCTCGGCCGGCCGTCCTGATTGGTCAGGTGAGAGGCAGGGCCGGGACGCCTGGTGAGTGAGCGTTACTCGGCGATCCGAAGTGGCAGTTTCAGCGTGGGGGCGGGACTAAGAGCGGAACTACATAACCGATTGGTCAATTTTCGAGGCCGGTGCGGAGGTCGATTCCTGGAATGGGGCGGGCCCCGGAAGGGCGGGCTCCGATTGGTCAGCTGCGGGACTGGATACGCTAAGCTCAGCAGCGGCAGTTTCTGTCAGGCTCGGCGGCCTAGGCTCGGGGCAGGCGACAGTGGCAGTCCGGAGCAGCAGGGTAGGTGAGGCAGGCGGCTGACTACTCATTGTACTCATCGTTTCATACTTTTTTTTTTTTTTTGAGACGGAGTCTCGCTCTGTTGCCCAGGCTGGAGTGCAGTGGCGCGATCTCGGCTCACCACAATCTCTGCCTCCCGAGTTCAAGCGATTGATTCTCCTGCCTCAGCCTCCCGAGTAGCTGGGACTATAGGCGCACGCCACCACGCCCGGCTTTTTTTTTTTTTTTTTGTATTTTTAGTATAGACAGGGTTTCACTATGTTGGCCAGGCTGGTCTCGAACTCCTGACCTCGTGATCCGCCCGCCTCGGCCTCCCAAAATGCTGGGATTACAGGCGTGAGCCACCGCGCCCGGCCTGCTTCATACTTTCATTCAGGTTTTTAGCGAGTGCCCGCTTTGCGCCAGAAGATAAGGACTACACAGTAAACAAGAAAGTGTAGTATTGGGGCCGGGCGCGGTTGCTCACGCCTGTAAACCTAAAAATACAAAAATTAGCCGGGCGAGGTGGCCGGCGCCTGTAATCCCAGCTACTAGGGAGGTTGAGGCAGGAGAATCGCTTGAACCCAGCTACTAGGGAGGCAGAGGTTGCAGTGAACCGAGATCGCGCCACTGCACTCCAGCCTGGATGACAGAGCAAGACTCCATCTCAAAAAAGAAAGAAAAAAAAAAAAGATACCCAGCCTGGGCAACATGGCAAAATCCCGTCTCTACAAAAAATGAGCCAGGCACGTACCTGTAGTCCCAGCTACTCGGGAGGCTGAGATGGGAGGATCACCTGAGCCCAAGAGGCTGAGTGTGGTGAGCTTTGATTGCACCACTGCACTCCAGCCTGACTGAGAGACCCTGTCTCAATAAATAAATTAATTAATTTAAAAAAGAAAGAAAGTGTGGTATTGGCGTCCAGGTAGACAAATGGATCAATGCAACAGAATAGAGTTCCGATACGTGAGCAATTAATTTTTGACAAAAATGAAAGCGCAATTCAGTGGAGAAAGGATAATGCCTTCGTCCCAGGGCGGTGGCTCACGCCTGTAATCTCAGCACTTTGGGATGCTGAGGTGGGCAGATCGCTTGAGGTAAAGAGTTACAGACCAGCGACACCCAGCACCCCCCCACAAAAAAATTATTTTATCAATAATGTGTGTGGAAACTTGGAAAAACAAGAAAAGATGGTGTCTTCAACAAATGTTGTAGGTATAATTGGATATCCACACACTCATCCTAAAAAAAAAAAAAAAAGAAAGAAAGAAACCCATATGCAAAAATTAACCTAGAATGGATCATAGATCTAGTTGTGAAACCTAAATTATATAACTTAGAAAAACTGGGGCCGGGCGCAGTGGCCCACGCCTGTAATCCCAGCACTTTGGGAGGCCGAGGCAGGTGGATCACCTGAGGTCAGGAGTTCAAGATCAGCCTGGGCAACATCGTGAAACCCCGTCTCTACTAAAAATACAAAAATTGGCTGGGCGCGGTGGCTCACGTCTGAAATCCCAGCACTTTGGGAGGTCCAGGCAGGCAGATCACCTGAGATCAGGAGTTCCAGACCAGCCTGATCAACATGGAGAAACTCCATCTCTACTAAAAATACAAAATTAGCCGGGCATGGTGGCACATACCTGTAATCCCAGCTACTCGGGAGGCTGAGGCAGGAGAATCACTTGAACCCGGGAGGCGGAGGTCGTGGTGAGCCAAAATCTCACCATGGCACTCCAGCCTGGGCAACAAGAGCGAAACTCTGTCTCAAATTAAAAAAAAAAAAAAAAAGAATGAAAAGAAGACAGGTAGCCCCTCTACCTCCAGAAGAGCCGAGGGTGATAACACCATGCACCAAGCTAGCAGGAAGCCCTCCGACTCAAGAAGATGGCTGATCCTTGGCAGGAATGCATGGATTATGCAGTAACTCTAGCAAGATGAGCTGGAGAGGTAGTTTGTGATGCTCTAAAAAATGAAATGAGGCGGGGCATGACATCTCACGCCTGTAATCCTAGCACTTTGGGAGGCTGAGGCGGGCGGATCAGTTGAGGTCAGGAATTCGAAACCAGCCTGGCTAACATGGTGAAACCCCGTCTGTATTAAAAATAGAAAAAAATTAGCTGAGTGTGGTGGCGGGCGCCTGTAATCCCAGCTACTCGAGAGGCTGAGGCAGGAGAATGGCTTGAACCTGGGAGGTGGAGGTTGCAGTGAGCCACGATTGTGCCACGGCACTCCAGCCTGGGTGACAGTAAGACTGTCTCAAAAAAAAAAAAAAAAATATATATATATATGTATATGAACCCACATTCACTACTGGTGGGGATACAAGACAGTATAACCACTTCGCAAAATCTGTAGAAGTTAAACATAAATTTACCATATGACCCAGCAAGTCCAGCCTGAGATATCTACCTACAAAAGATGAAAACATCTGCCTACACAGAGATTTTTTGTTTGTTTTTTGTTTTTTTTTGTTTTTGTTTTTGTTTTTGTTTTTTTTGAGACGGAGTCTTGCTCTGTCGCCCAGGCTGGAGTGCAGTGGCGCAATCTCGGCTCACTGCAAGCTCCGCCTTCCGGGTTCACGCCATTTTCCTGCCTCAGCCTCTCCGAGTAGCTGGGACTACAGGCGCCCGCCACCACGCCCGGCTAATTTTTTGTATTTTTAGTAGAGACGGGGTTTCACCGTGGTCTCGATCTCCTGACCTCGTGATCCGCCCGCCTCGGCCTCCCAAAGTGCTGGGATTACAAGCGTGAGCCACCGCACCCGGCCCTACACAGAGATTTGAACACTAATGTTCCTAGCAGAAATACGCATAATGTTGTCTAAAAGATCACCAAGGTGGCTAAATAGTAGAAAGGAGCACTTTATTGTTGATACTTGTTTGCAAACCAGGAAGAGACGGTCTGCAGCATGCACTGAAGGTGCTCTCTTCCAAGAGAGAAAGGACAGGTTGGGTTTTATGCCTCAAAGGGCCCGTATTCATACACATTTAGCAGGTTTGAGGGAAAAGCTATATACATATTTATGAGAGGAGGTGAGCTCATGTGCAATGGCTAACCAGGTTGTTCACAGCTTCTGTAAGCTGGCTGAAACTGGCTTAAGTTCTGCAGTTGCTTATCAGAAAAGAATGTTTGTTGGCTGGGTGTGATGGCTCATGCCTGTAGTTCCGGCACTCTGGGAGGCTGAGGCAGGAGGATCACTTGAGCTTGGGAATTAGAGGCCAGCCTGGGCAACACAGTGAGATCCCATCTTTTTTTTTTTTATTTTTTTATTTTTATTTATTTATTTATTTATTTTTTGAGACGGAGTCTCGCTCTTTCACCCAGGCTGGAGTGCAGTGGCGTGATCTCGGCTCACTGCAGGCTCCGCCCCCCAGGGTTCACGCCATTCTCCTGCCTCAGCCTCCCGCGTAGCTGGGACTACAGGCACCTGCCACCTCGCCCGGCTAATTTTTTGTATTTTCAGTAGAGACGGGGTTTCACTGTTAGCCAGGATGGTCTCGATCTCCTGACCTCGTGATCCGCCTGCCTCAGCCTCCCAAAGTGCTGGGATTACAGGCGTGAGCCACCGCGCCCGGCCTTTTTTTTTATTTTTGAGACTTGGTCTCATTCTGTTGCCTAGGTTGGAGTGCAGTGATGCAATCTCGGCTCACTACAGCCTCCACCTCCTGGGTTCAAGTGATCCTCCTACCTCAGCCTCCGGAATAGCTGGGACTACCAGTGCACACCACCATGCTGGGCTAATTTTTGTAGTTTTTGTAGAGACAGGGTTTTGCCAGATTGCCCAGGCTGGTCTCAAACTCATGAACTCAAGCAATCCTCTCACCTCAGCCTCCCGAAGTGCTGGGATTACAGGCATGAGGCACCGCGCCCAGCCAACATACATTCTCTATTTTAAAAATTCGATTAAATTAAAAAAAGAAAAAGAATGTTTGTGTCCAGCCATGGTGGCTCACACCTATAATCCCAGCACTTTGGGAGGCCAAGGTGTGAGGATCACTTGAGATCAGGAGTTCAAAACCAGCCTGAGTAACATAGTGAGACCCCTCGTTTCTACAAAAAAACAAAAAAATTATCCAGGCATGGTGGCACCCACTGTTAATCCCAGCTATTCGGGAGGCTAAGGTGAGAGGATCACTTGAGCTGGGAGGTCAAGGCTGCAGTGAGCCGTGATTGCGCCACTGCACTCCAGCCAACAAAAACCTATCTCAAAAAAAAAAAAAAAAAAAGTTTGTCAGACCCGTCCCCTATGTAATCAGAGGCATAAGGGTTTGGTTTTATAAATCAAGACTTGGGATAATTTGCCTGATGGCTCCTGATGTTAGGGAGTTTAGCGATTATGTTGTTTTTCTTTGTAATTGAAAAAGGTCACTCATCAGTGAGTGAAATTTTTGTTGTTGTTGTTTTGAGAGGGTGCCTCCCTCTATCGCCAGGCTGGAGCGCAATGGCGTGATCTCGGCTCATTGCAACCTCCACCTCCCAGGTTTAAGTGATTCTCCTGCCTCAGCCTCCCTAGTAGCTGGGATTACAAGCGCACACCACCAAGCCTGGCTAATTTTTGTATTTTTAGTAGAGATGGGGTTTCACCATGTTGGCCAAGCTGGTCTTGAACTCCTGACCTCGTGATCCGCCCACCTCCCAAAAGTGTTGGGATTACAGGTGTGAGCCACCACGCCTGGCCCCAGAGGCAGATTTTTATCCACCTTAGTCACTGCTGTATCTCCAGTGCCTAGAACCATGCTTAGCACATAGTAGGTGCACAAATATTTTGCTGAATTAATGAACTTCCTCATTTGAGAAAATTAGGGAAAATAGACCATTGGATTTTGAGATTAGGGCTCATGCATATGAATGTCTGGTACATACTAAACTCTCAAAAAAGTTCGCTGTTCTTATCTCAAGCCTAAGAGTCCCACTTAGAGACAGGAAACCATTCACTTGAGGACACAGTGAACAACTTAGCTGACATCTGCGAGGAGGGCCCTGCTTCTGAAGCCATGTTATGAGCCAGATGCTCTCCGAGAGAGCTGCCTGGGCTGTCACCCCAGTGCTTGGGACACAGTGGAACATTCCTGACTACCTACTTTTTGTGATTAATTGGGGACATTGTTACCAGAGGGCTAAAACTTCCAGCCTCTCAGATTCCCCAGTGGACAGATGAGGTAGTCAGAGAAAGCACAGGAATGAGGCTGGCCTTGACTGGGAATAACGAAGCAGCATTTGCATAAGGCAAGAAGGCCCTTTTTCAAACTATGGCTCATCACCCGGGATGATGGTGTTGTGAACAATTTAGTGGGTTGTACGTAACATCTTGTTAATGACAGAAACTACTTGTTTTGTGGATTGCAAAAAAAAAAAAAAAAGTAATGATTCATTTTTTTTGTTACCTGAGAAAGTCTTTGGCTGCTGCCTTGAAACAGCCACAAGATGGCAAGGATAGGCGGGACAAGGCAGGAACAGGAACCTGGATCCGGGCTAATGGTTATGATGGAGGTGAGGAAACTGGGCAGGGTCAACAGACTTGGAAGACAGCAGGTGACAGATTTGGTGCAGCACGTGTGACCGCGGACTCGAGGGTGATGCCCCAAGTGTGTAGCCTGGGAATCTGGAAGGATGAGGTTGCTATCAGCTGAGCTGTGGCCTCTGTGGGCGAGCAGGGCGGACACTGGGCAGCACCAGAGCCGAGAGGACAGCTGTAGGGGCGGGGAAACTGACTAACCACCCCCGTATCTACTCCTGAGGACCCTTAAAAAAAAAAAAAAAGCGGTGGCTCACGCCTGTAATGCCAGCAGTTTGGGAGACCAAGGCAGGTGGGTCACAAGGTCAGGAGTTCGAGACCAGTACGGCCAAGATGGTGAAACCCCGCCTCTACTAAAATACCAAAATTAGCCAGGCCTGGTGGTTGGCACCTGTAATCCCAGCTTCTTGGGAGGCTGAGGCAGAGAATTGCTTGAACCCGGGAGGCGGAGGTTGCAGTGAGCCGAGATCGTGCCACTGCACTCCAGCCTGGGCGACAGAGCATGACTCCATCTCAAAAAAAAAAAAAAAAGGAATAGTCGCAACCAAATTCTCAGAAAGCAAAGCAGGATGGAACAGTGAGTCATTTAATTTTTAAGTGAAAAATGGTCTGGAGTTACAGAGAAATCTGTAAAGAAATCAGTCTTGATTTCCTGATCCTTAAAGATCAGTTACACCATTTGTTCTTTTGAGAGTATCAAATTCCTTCCAAGAATAAGGAGCCAGATGATAGTGGGAACTTCCCCCCCAAGTTATGGTCACTTCAGAATACAGCTGGCCATGTCAAAGGGGAGTTTGTACAAGAACCCAAGCCGGGCGCGGTGGCTCACGCCTGTAATCCCAGCACTTTGGGAGGCCGAGGCGGGCGGATCACAAGGTCAGGAGATCGAGACCATCCTGGCTAACGCAGTGAAACCCCGTCTCTACTAAAAATACAAAAAAATTAGCTGGGCGTAGTGGCGGGCGCCTGTAGTCCCAGCTACTCGGGAGGCTGAGCCAGGAGAATGGCGTGAACCCGGGAGGCGGAGCTTGCAGCAAGCAGATAACGCGCCACTGCACTCCAGCCTGGGCGACAGAGCAAGACTCCGTCTCAAAAAAAAAAAAAAAAAAAAAAAAGAACCCGAAAAGACAGAGATCTCACAAAGGATTTCCAACTAGGTTTTATTTTAGTTTCCAATATTATGAGCAATGATACAGGAGTAACTCAGGCAAAAACATCACCTTAAATACATCAGAGAAAACTCACTGTGTCAGCACGTCTTGCGCTTCAGCAAATGAACATAAAAACAGAACAATGTCAGCAGCATTAAGATGCTTTTGGCCATACTTCTTTCAGAAAGGGTCTCTCCCTCAGTGGTATAAATTTACTTATTGAAGCTCAAAATTTCATTCATTCCCCAGGGGCTACACTGAAAAAAAATTCATGTTTACGCTAAAGAATTTTTTTTTTTTTTTTTTTCAAAAACAGCAAAAAATCCATTGGAATTGTGTGACACTGATTTTCCCTGACATGCTGTGAAGTGGCCCCTGTCCATTCAGGCCCGGAACACACCGGGAACATCCACCCACAGCATGTCCACCTGGCAGAGTCCATTACTTCGCCCCACACAACAGGACAGACTGAGGCTTTAAGTACAAGCAGGTATGTGAAAAGAACATCACCTGTGATGTGGCCACCAACCAGTGCAAAGAGGCTACCAACTCATTTCCTCAAAGATGAGTGATGGCTGGGCTGCTGGGCCCCTGCCTTGTGGGCTGCTTTTTGGGAGAGGTGTTGCTTATTTGTAGGAAGCGATCCAACTTGTGCCACACAGGATTTGTCACTCAAACTGCTTTACTCACACAGTCAACACCTTGGTGACAGGCATCTGCCCCCACTTCAACCAGTAACAATCCCAAAACTCAACATCAGCATAAAGACGAGGTCAGTCGAAGGTTCTGGAGATCAGGGAGGGTGGAAAGATGGGCACTGGGTTTTCCACATTGTCCCTTGGCCAACTGCAGTCACTGGCACAAGAAATTTAGTCCAGGGCACTTGGGGCAAGGTTGGGGGTGGGGTGGAAACATGTTTCTTAAAGGGCACAACAGGGCTGCAATCAAGCCTAGTGGGTGGGGGCTCTCAGACCCATGAGCCCCCCCGCAGAACGAGGCCAAGTGGACGGCCCATTCTCCAGCAGTCCTGTGTGGGGCCCACGCACCTCAGCCAGCCACCAACGTACCCACCTTCCACCATCCTTCCTTCTACTACATCCTTCAACCACCTAGACCAAGCCATCTTCCAAAACAGATCTACACAAAACAGGCCTGCACAAGTCCAGGACTGACACTAAAGCAAAGGACACAATAATGAGAAGAGAGGCAAGTCCCTCCTTGTCCCAGTGACCGCCACCTGCTCTGCCAGCTCCCCATACATCCAACAGCCCTCCCCACTGAGCTACTCCCACTCCTCCAGCTGCCTCAGCAGCATCCTTTCTACCATCCCTAGCACAGGGCCCGCCTCAGCCTAAGCCCAGGGGTAACTGAGCCTCACCACCAAGACGTGTCTGAGGCTCTGCAAATGGGATGAAGCACTGAACCAACAGGCGAGACAGACACACACACAAGCCACAGTCCTTCCAGGACAGACTCTCTGGGAAGAAACTCCAATCATCCCTTACACCTGCAGGTGCGCTGGGCTGCAAGGAGGGCAAGTACGCACAGGCTGGAGGAAGGTGGGGGTGTCTGCGTGATACCCTCAAAGGCTTCCATGAGGCATTGTGCAATGCTGAGATCCTGAGGCCTTATCAAGCGATCAAATGAACCAGAGAAAGCTGGAAAAAGCCTCAACTTAACTCCTTGGTACCATGCTGTCCATAGCTGTTGTTAAAAGTGTCCTTTGGGGGTATGAGCCAGCTCTTCCAGCAACAGCAGGCAAAGGTGGGGGAAAATAAGTAGTGCTGGAGGGCTCAAAATGGTAGGAGACTGGGTGCTTCATTCTCTTGGCGGTGGCCAGGGGCAGGAGCCACACGTGCCCCTGGGGGAACCCACATGGCACTCAGAGCTGGCAGCACCGCCCCTCTCCACGCAGGCTCCGCCTCAGGTGCCCACTATCTGCTGGGCTGCAGGTACTGGTGTGTGAACATGTTGAGCTCACTGTCCAACCAACCGGCTTTATTCCTGCAAAGAAATGGTTCTTTTGTAACCACGATAGCTGATGATAGGCAGTATTAGGACTACCCACCAGGCACCATCCTAAGGACACTTGACACACACCCTTATGTAATCCTCCAACAATCGTTTATCCCTGTTTCACAGATGGGGAAAAGGAGGCCCAGAGGGGTTAAATAACTTCCCAAGGCCATGCGGTTAATAAGCCAGGGAGCTACAAGTCAGGCTTTTCTGATTCTCAAGGCCTGTGTTTGCTTCACCCAGGACCACGTGCAAGTCCCTGAGCTGTCAGGAACTCAGTTTCCCTGCTTGCCAAGCAAGGGGTTGAGGTGCTGACAGGAGACCCTTTCCAGGTTCAGCCGTGTCACTGTGGCTGAGAAGCAGCAGTTCCCCCCATACCCCCTTTCTGAGAGTCCCCAGAGGGCAAGCAGTGTGTCCCTAGGAAGAAGCTGTCCCCAGGTGGGGGTGGGAGGGGGGACACATCCGCAGTCGAGGGCAGGGAAAGCCCACTGATCTGGTGAGGGTTGGAGCTGACACCCTCTGATGCATCTCCCCTCTGGCTCTGCCACCCTGCAGGCTCTGACGTCAGGGGCGAGGGCAGGAAGTGCAGGGTCCCCGTGTGCTGATGCTATCATGGGCTGGGCAGGCCGAGGACTTCTGCAGGGTCCCCGTGTGCTGATGTTATCATGAGCTGGGTAGGCTGAAGACTTTTGCAGGGCACTTTTACATTCAGTCATGCAGCTGTGTCATGGAATCTTACTCCCATTTTACAGATGAAAATAATGAGACACAGGAGACTTAAGAGCTTGGGCCAAACATGAGTAGCTGGAGAGAACCCAGGACTCCAGACTCCTCAGACCGATGCTCTTTCCAGCAAATTATTAATGAAAGCTCCACAGAGACCCCATGGAGATCTGAGTTCCAATCCCAGCTCTGCCAGTCCCCAGCCAAGTAACCAGCTTCTCTGTGGGTAAATGGGGGGCTATGCCCTCTTCATGGGTCCAAAGAGCAGCAGGTAAGGAGAATCAGAGTGCGGGGGCTGCTGGAGCCAAGTACACCTGGGCTCCCCTCCTAGCCTGGCCATTTTCTGAGATGCCAGATAAGTTTCCAATTTTTCTATGTAGAAAATAGAGGGATAGGGAAGACTGAGTGAAATAACACATGTAAAGCACTGTAGGCCCTGTGGTTCGGCACAGGGCACTGTGAACTGCAGTCTCGCAGTACTGTGATGCCATCATGCCTTCAACTGCAAGTACCTTGAAGGCAGTGACGCTGTGTCTTGTTGAGCATCCAGCACCAGCACCATCTGCCATCCATGAGGTACGTGGTACACATTTTTTTTTTTGAGACAGAGTTTTGCTCTTGTCACCCAGGCTGGAGTGCAATGGCATGATCTCAGCTCACTGCAACCTCCGCCTCCTGGGTTCAAGCCATTCTCCTGCCTCGGCCTCTCGAGTAGCTGGGATTACAGGTGCGCACCACCATGCCCAGCTAATCTTTGTATTTTTAGTAGAGATGGGGTTTCACTATGTTGGCCAGGCTAGTCTCAAACTCCTGACCTCAGGTGATCTACCTGCCTCGGCCTCCCAAAGTGCTGGGATTACAGGTGTCAGCTACCGTGCCTAGCCTATGGTACACATCTAACACGAATGAGCTAAATCCCCACCAGAAAAGTTTGTGTCCACACCCAAGACAAAAGCCCAGCAGCTGAGCCCCAGTGTGCCTGGGCTGCACCCTGGAGCCCTTACCTTTGGCCACGCAGGCCAGCCTCACCTGAGCAGCTTTGCTTTGCTCTGAAGTGAGTCAAGAACCTCAATTTTCTTGTTCAGGGCGGCAATTTCCTGCTCCAGGTTCTCCCGGGTGACGTCAACTTGCTGACACAGATGAGCAAAGATCCCAGACAGTTCCCTGGGGAGGAGAGAGAAGGGACCAGTTGGGGTGTGTGGAGCAAGATGCCACTGGTGGCTTACCCCACCCAGAGTAGGGAGCAGCTGGGCCAGTCTATATCCCTGCCAGCAGCTCTGCCCTGAGCCAGGCCTGGTTTGGCAGAATCTCCTACACCCTGCTGAGACTGTGAATAATCATAACAACCAAACACACTCAGCATCACCATGGCCTGAGAAGCAACAGCACAGAGCAGTGCACCCTGGTTTGGGCACAAGAGATCCTGACTCTGCTGCTCATCAGCCGAGTAGCAGGGCACACGTCACTATTTTTCAAATCTCAGTTTCTTCATTTTGAAAAAGGAGATGGCTATAAGACAACATGTACCTTCCGGCCACCCATCGTCTGGGAAGTGAGGAGCGCCTCTGCCCGGCCACCCATCGTCTGGGAAGTGAGGAGCGCCTCTGCCCGGCCACCCATCGTCTGGGGGGCCGAGGCAGGTTGATCACGTTGGGCTAGGAGTTCGAGACCAGTCTGGCCAACATGGCGAAACATATGAAAAATACAACAGACCAACCAACCAACCAACCCAGTGACAACAAAACAGGTCTACCCTGGAGTCATACTCTAATTTTTTCTATTTTCTTCCCTTTCTGATCCTTTATCCTACTTTCTTTTTCTTCCTCTTCCTTCTCCTTCTTCTTTGTCAAATAGAGGATTGAGTTATTATCACTGATCCATATAAAGTCCCTCTCTCATTTATTTTCTTTAATTCCCACTCCCCATTTCTATTCCCCGTCTTCCCATGTGCAACCTTCCTAATATGTTTGATACGCATCTTTTTCTTTGTATGTATTTTTAGAAAATGTTTATTGTTTTGCGTGCAAAAAAAATTAAAAAAAAAAAAAAAAAAAGACAACATGTACCTCCAAGAGTCAGAGAAATAAATAAATTAGGTGCAAAATGTCTAGAGCAAAGGGTCTGCCACACACAATAAAAAAAAAAGGAAGCGAGCATATTCATCCCTACCACCCCAGATTAGGCAATAGATTCCCACCTGACCTAAGATGTGCATGAAGATCAGTCTGGGTTCAAAAACTTCAAAGCTACATCCACAGCCCAAGCTCTTCAAGGCAACCTCTAAAACTCCTACTAGGACTATCTCTTGCCTTCCCATTTCTTCCTCACCAAGGGGCCCAGAGGCCTACCCCGTCCCAGTCCAAGACACAAAGTGTCCCTGGGAGACCCCTCTCCCCATCACTGGCCTCAAAGCTGGCCCTGCACACCTGAAGGCCCAGGGTCTACGATGCTCAGGACCCAGTGGCTTCCAGGCCAGGTTGGAAGAGAGATGGAGAAGGGAGATGGGGCTGACCCTGCCTAAAGGAAGTCCCCTGCTGGGGTCCGATGGGGACACTCACTGCTGGACTTGGTGGCTGCAGTTGGAGCCAGTGTAGCTGATGACAAGCTGCAGCTTCTCGCTGGCATGCTCCACAAACTGGCGCTTGAAGGCCCTCTCCTTGGCCTTGGTGGTCCAGGTCAGACGCTCATAGACGTAGAGGAGGCCATAGAGCCCAAAGGAGAGGGCAATGAGCCGCCAGCCCACTGCCTTCCACACCTGCAGAGCACATGGTCAGCCTGGAGTACAGCCACTCTGTGGCCCACCCTCCTTTAGGGCCCATCACTACCAGGGCCGTCTGAAGGGCCCCAGCCAAGGAGCCTTCATGTTTCTACTCTGAGTTCCCTTGCAATGTCTCCTTTGATTCCACTGAGGCCAGAAGGTCTGGGACCATCTCTAGCGGGAAGTGAGGGAAACTTGGTGAGGGAGTAAGCGCTCCCCATGCAATCACAGAGGAGAAAGTATGCAGTGGACTGTGGAGTGTGGCCCAATGCAGGGGCCACCGCAGGAACTTAGCCCTCAGGCCCCACCCACCTGCCCTCCGCCCCCACCTTCCCGAGCAGAACTGGTCACTGACCACTCCTCCAACAACAAGAATGCCCATGGAGGTCCTGGATGTCAGGGAGGCCAGGCCGGTAACCATGGAAACCATGAACTCCTCCTGGGTGAGCGAGCCCTGTGGTAGGGGGGGCATGCTGGGGTTGGCTGGCGTCAGAGGGATGGGACGCTGGACCTGAGGAAAGAAACATGAGAGGGGTGAGGGGGACGTGTTGAGTCTCTCATTCATGTGAACCCTCAGTGTTGCCCTAGTCTGGGGAACAGGGACACAGAGTGGCTCTTCAATTTCCAAAAGGCAAAAAGGGGACAACTAGCTTCGGATGTAGCAGAGGAGACCCTCAGGTGAGCACCACGGGACGTGCAAAATGGGAGCAGGAGCCATCCTGGCCCGCCTGGCAGCTTCCCCGAGCGTGGGATGTGTACAGAGGGCAGTACGTGTGACAACTCAAGTGGTTTAGAGATGAATGTTTTTTAAAATCTGAACTTTAAAATAGTTGTATGTAGGTGGTTATTTTTAAAGTCATCTATTTTTAATAGTTACATACTTACTTTAATGTGTATTAGAGAAAAATACTAGCATCTGTCATTTCACAAATATCACTGCTTAGAACAAATCCAGGTCAATCAGTAGTAAAAATTCTGTCTGTGGTGTACTGTGTGGTGGGGCACACCACCACAGCTGCTGACCTTAGGGAACCTCCATTTTAGAATGGTTCCTGTGTCTGGAGGTGGGGTACAGACTGACCCCCCACAATGCCCTTGAGGTGAGGAACTTTGCTTGCCTGGTCATTGTAGCCCATCAAGGCCCGACAGCTGTTCTTGGGGCCCAGGAACCTATTCACCAGCATGGTCCATCCAAGAGAGAAATGGAACTCAATGTCTTCCTGAAAGTCAGCACACAGCTTGTCACAGTTCAGGTCATAGTTGAGGGAGAAGCACTGGCGCGGGACCAGCATGTCTATCTGACTCCGCACAGACACAGGAAGGAGGGGTTTCAAGCCATCTGTCAGGAAGAGAAATGGAGGAAAAGCTTATCAGCTCAGCCCTGCACCACAGCGGCACCAAGCCTTGGAGACAGGGCTCCACCAGCTACTGCCAGGGATGCTGAACAGCTTTGCCTGGGAACCACACCCCAGTCAAGTTGGCCCGTGAGACTGAGCATGCCTCACTTGAGGCCAGCTCTCCCAGGCAAGTGTGGATTCAGATGCCATACTGCTAACACTTATGCCTCACATGGACTTAAAGGAGCAGGCCCAATTCTCAGCCTAGGATAGACCCATGTGGTAGCACAAGATGGGCTCCCCAACCCTGTGTACAGAATGAGTTCATAAGGCCAGGCCCGGTGGCTCATGCCTGTAATCCTAGCACTTTGGGAGGCCAAGGCAGATAGATCACTTGAGGTCAGGAGTTCGAGACCAGCCTGGCCAATGTGGCAAAACCCCATCTCTACTAAAAATACAAAAAAATTGGCCAGATGTGGTGGTCACGCCTGTAGTCGCAGCTACTCGGGATGCTGGAGCAGAAGAATCGCTTGAACCTAAGTGGCAGCGGTTGCAGTGAGCCAAGATCATGCCACTGCACTCCAGCCTGGGTTACGGAGTGAGACTCTGTCTCAAAAAACAAACAAGAATGAGCTCACAACATGTACCCAGAACCTGAAGGTATCGAGTTGAAACATCATGAAAAGTGACAGATAAGGAAAGTCCTGATTTCTTTAGCTTGGCCTCCGCATCTGATCTTTGGGTAGCCCAGGGCCACAGCTCCCCAGTTCCCCATGGGCACTAACCTATCATGTCCTGCTGCATAGTCTGCAGCGAGTTGGTGATGGCCGTGGAGCAGCGGTCGGACATGTTTCGGCCCAGTCCTTCCTCTATGTGGCGATGCAGTTCCTGCCACCAGAAGAGGGAAGTTAAGAGAAGCATGTCCATCAAAATTCCCTTCAGGCCACATCCACCAGGTGACCCCAGAAGGCTGATGGAAGCCTGGGCCTTATCTCTGTGGCTTCCACTTTCACTGCTGGGGGGCCCTGACCCAGACCAGCAGGGGCTGAATCACTTTTGGGGGCCTCCTGCCAAGAGGGCCTGTTGCTCCATGACTCACATTCTTATAAACCTTGAGGACTACTGGAGAAGGGTGGAAGTCCATCTGATAATCGTCCACCAGCACAGAGAGGCGCCTGATCTCCTCGGCCATCGCAGTCGACACCTACGGCAAAAGGAAGCACACTGTTAAGTATCAAGGAAGACCAAGGTTCGCTCCTGCAGCACCAGGAGAGATCCTAGCGGACGGCACATCCTTCCTCTCAAACCAGTAGCCTCCTCAGCTCCTCTATGGAATTAAAGCCTCTGAGGTGACAGGGTCTGGGAAACTGGCTGATCAAACGCCCACATGATGTGTGGAGGTCCAGAGGAAGGGGAACATGCCCAGCATCACGCAACCCGACAACGGAACCCAAAGGGCAGCTCTGTATTCTTGAAGCAGGGCCACAACTTTCTTCTGAAAGGCTGAGAAGTCCCTCAGAGGAGGAGGTCTGCTTTCTTCTGGACTCTACTCGGAGTCCAAATCTTCCCGGAATGCCTCCTCCTCATTTCTCACCTGCCTCTCCACTTCCTCCGTAATCTGCTTAATTCGCAGCTTATAGTCTTGAGCCAAGAGCTCCAGCTGTTTGTCAATAAATTTCAGTCGGTCTTGCAGCTCTTCACGCATTTCCTCGCAGTAAACCCTGAAAGCAGAGTACTGGTGAGAAATCCATGTTCCTGTCTGACTAAGCAGAGGAGCAAGAGGGGATGCCAGAAAGCCCACGCTGCCCCGCCCGCTATCTTGCCTGGCAGGGCTGCACACACGCATCCAGGGGCATGGCCTTCCCCTTCCCAGGTAAGAAGGGGACCCTGCAGCCAACCATGCACTCTTCAGTCTTCCATGTGGGTCAGGTGGTGGGGACAGAGCAGGGAGGGCGCTTTAAGGGGGTTTAAACAAATTCTGCCAATTAATATAGGGAAAAAAGCTCAACCTCACTAGTAATCACAGAAATGAAATTTTTTTTTTTTTTTTTTGAGATGGAGTTTCACTCTTGTTGCCCAGGCTGGAGTGCAATGGCACGATCTCCGCTCACTGCAACCTCCGCCTCCTGGGTTCAAGCAATTCTCCTGCTTCAGCCTCCCGAGTAGCTGGGATTACAGGCATGCGCCACCACATCCAGGTAATTTTGTATTTTTAGCAGAGACAGGGTTTCTCCATGTTGGTTAGGCTGGTCTTGGAACTCCTGACCTCAGGTGATCCGCCCGCCTTGGCCTCCCAAAGTGTTGGGATTACAGACGTGAGCCACCATGCCCAGTCGTAAATGAAATTTTTAAAGGCACTATTTTCTACCAAAGCCTGGCAAAAATGACTGGGTCTGAAGTTCTGGTGAGGGCTGAGGAAATGGAAGGCCTATGGACAGTACTGGTCATGCAATGAACGGGTATGGCTGTTTTGAAGAGCAATCAAGAAAACTGACTAAAACTGGAAATGCGTGTACCCCAAAACAGAATCACCACATCCCTAGGAATTCACCCCAGGAAGACTCTTAAAAAGGTGCACAAGGGGACACATGAACAAATGTCCACTGCAGTAGGGTTTCCAATAGCAAAAAAAATCTAAAATTCCATCCATAGGAAAACGAGGCATTTTCACAATGGAATATACTACAGCAGTTCTATTCATAAACTCAAACTACACATACTAACAAGGATAAAGGGAAAAACAATATTGAGTAGAAAGCAAAGCCAGGTACAGTGACAGACAGTGTGATGCCACATCTGTACATCTGAAGCATGTAAAAACCTGACATATTCCTCAGCATTTATGTAAAAAGTACTGTTTGAATGGGTGATAGAACAATGTAAATTCATGATCATGGTGCCTCTGGGCAGAGTGACACTGGGACAAGTGCAAAAGAATCAAAAGGGAACTGAACTTTTTAAAATTTTAACTTAATATAAACAACTGAGAAAGTCAATTCTGTGTGATAGAAGCAAGGTGTTTTCATATTATTCTTTAGTGACAGGGTCTCACTCTGTTGCCCAGGCTGGAGTGCAGTGGTGTGATCACAGCTCACTGGAACCTTGAACTCCTAGGCTCCAGTGATCCTCCTGCCTCAGCCTCCCAAGTAGCTGGAACTACAGGTGTGCGCCACCACACCCAGCTGATTTTTAAAATTCTTGTAGAGATGGGGTCTCACTATGTTATCTGGGCTGGACTCCTGGCCTCAAGCAGTCCTCCTGCCTTGGTCTCCCAAATTGTTGAGATCACAGGTGTGAGCCACTGCTCCTGGCTGGAATGTTGTTTTTAAAAGTGTGTTCAGGCTCTGAGAATGACTGCAGAGCTCAGCAGGGCATGGGCCAAGGCCTCCAACACAAGGAATCGTGCTGCACAGACCAGGTGGGGTGATGAAGCACCCAGCCGCCCTCCTCACCAGGCTGTGTGGTTCTAACATGATCTGGTGGCCAGGGAAAGGACTCTGGATGGGAGCCCAGAGACTCAGCCCTGCCATCAAGGCGTGTCCTAACTGCCCAAGGCAGGGGTGGAGCACCCTTGTCTCGGCAGCCCTCTCCACCTATCTGCAGTCTTGGACTCTTACTGCTGCTCCCGAGCCGCCACGTGCAGCGAATCCATGATGAGTCGAACCGCCTCTGCAATCTGCTTGGCCCGGACTGTGTGCTGCTCAAACTTGGTCTTCACTGCAGACTGGGAGATGCACTCCTGGAACACACAGAGGCACGCAGGGAGGTGGGGGCCACCAGGGGCCTACAACCAAGGGCCAGACTCTGGCTTTCACTGCCAGGGACACAGCCAGTGGCAGCTGGGGAGGCACAGAATCGCCAGATACCAGAATCAAAGGACTCACCTCAAATCTCCTTTCAAAATTCTGAAACTCAAACATCCTCACTTGAAAGCCTTCTGCGAGAGCGCCCCCTAGGAGAATTGTACTGCATTAGTCCAGAAACAACTTGGCAGCAGAGCAAAACGATGAAATCCCCAGAAACCAAGCCACTGGCTAAAGAGCAAGAGCGTCTCTGCTCTTCTCAGCATCCCCTTCTCAGAAGGATTTTCTACTGACAGACTCCTCAGCACAAGACAAAATGTCTCAAACATCAGAGAAAAGGAGGAGATCTGGTCTCATCATTACCTCCTTCAGGCATGCCCTGGGCTTTCTGAATCCTGGCGTTGAGCACCTCCTTAGCAGACACAAAGAAGATGCGGTCCCCAGCCTGGGATCGATCCACCACGCCCAGCTCATCCACCAGAAAGCTGATACAACGCTCCATGTGCTGCCGCCGCACCTGGAGCCCAAACAAATATGTCCAGAGTGAGTGTAGGTGGCCCCACAGCCCCCACCTGCCACTTTTATTAAAAGAATAGGTCATAAGAGGCTGGGCATGGTGGCTCACGCCTGTAATCCCAGCACTTTGGGAAGCCAAGGCAGGTGGATCACTCGAGGTCCGGAGTTCAAGACCAGCCTGGCCAACATGGTGAAACCCTGTCTCTACTAAAAATACAAAAAAATTAGCCAGGCATGGTGGCAGGCGCCTGTAATCCCAGCTACTCAGGAGGCTGAGGCAGAAGAATCGCTTGAACGTGGAGGCGGAGGTTGCAGTGAGCCAAGATAGCAGCACCACACTCCAGCCTGGGCGACAGAGTGAGGAAAAAAAAAGAACAGGCAATATATTCACATGGCTCAACAGCCAAAAGCACAAACACATACACAGTGCAATGTCTCCCACTATTCTGCTCTCACCACCAAGTTTCCCAGACCAACGTGTGGGGGTTACTTGGCAGTAAGCCTGCCAAAGATATTTTATGCATATACAAGCAGAAATGCGTAAACGTGCCCTAGACTGCCTCTTGTTAAGCCTATATAGTGCCTCACTTTGGTGCCCTGGAAGGAAAGGAACCCTGGGGTCAAGAAACCTAAATCTGGGAGCTATACTCTGACAAGCTGTGTCCTCCTGGGGCATTGTTTATAAAAGGAGTGGGCATCACTAGAACATCTCTCCTGGCTCTGACATCCTGGGGTTCTACCGATAAAATGTGACAATAGCTTCTTGTAGACACCTACCACGTGTCAGGTGTTTTTGACAGATTTCATCCTCTCAACAAGTCTATTTATCACACCATCACACTGGTGAGGAAATTGGATTACCAGAAGGGTCAAGGAAGCTAACAAAGTCACACTGCCTAGTGTCAGTCAGAAGCGGGCACAGTGGCTCACGCCCGTAATCCCAGCACTTTGGGAGGCCGAGGCAGGTGGATCACCTAAGGTCAGGAGTTCAAGACCAGCCTGACCAACATGGTGAAACTCCATCTCTATTAAAAATACAAAAATTAGCCAAGTGTGGTGGCAGGTGCCTGTAATCCCAGCTACTCGGGAGGCTGAGGCAGGAGAATTGCTTGAACCCCGGAGGCGGAGGTTGCAGTGAGCCGAGATCGCGCCATTGCACTCCAGCCTGGGTGACAAGAGCAAAACTCCATCTCCAAAAAAAAAAAAAAAAAGAATTTGGACTCTGGCCTACTGACTGCAACTGCATGTTTTATCATCCCATATTGTCATATTATCGATCTTATTACCCTTATTTATTTATGTATTTTTTTGTGTGAGATGGAGTCTCGCTCTGTCGCCCAGGCTGGAGTACCGTGGCACGATCTTGGCTCACTGCAAGCTCCGCCTCCCGGATTCATGCCATTCTCCTGCCTCAGTCTCCCGAGTAGCTGGGACTACAGGTGCCTGGCACCACCACGCCGAGCTAATTTTTTGCATTTTTAGTAGACACGGGGTTTCACTGTGTTAGCCAGGATGGCCTCGATCTCCTGACCTTGTGATCCGCCCGCATCAGCATCCCGAAGTGCTGGGATTACAGGCGTGAGCCACCACACCTGGCCTACCCTTTATTTTTTTGGAGATGGCGTTTTGCTACGTCACCCAGGGTGGTTTCAAATTCCTGGTCTCAAGGGATCCTCTCTCAGCCTATAAGTGTACACCACCATGCCCAGTTTGTTACCCTTTTGTCTTTCATTTCACATATTCAAAGAGTTGTGAGGCCAGGTGTGGTGGCTCATGCCTGTAATCCCAGCACTTTGGGAGGCTGAGGCGGGTGGATCGCTTGAGCCCAGGAGTTCAAAACCAGCGTGGGCAACACGGCAAAACCCCGTCTCGACCAAAAATACAAAAATTCGCCAGCCTCATAACCCAGTCTCTAAATAAATAAGTAAAAAGCTAAGAGTTGTGAGTCACCAGTAAGAACCAGTTATTCTCCATTCCTCTTTCCAGCCTCTTTCCCAGAGGCCTCCCTAGAGCTGAGCCTGTTCTGTATTAATTCCTCAGAAACCAAACTGAGCACTGGCCCTGAAGATGCACTAATGCAGCTGGGATCCTTTTCAGGCCTAGGGGAGAGTGGCTTGAAGAGGGGATGCATCCAGCAAAGTGGATGGGAGAGGGGAAAGGCCACCAGAAGATACCACAGAAGAGTATTTGGAGAATTCTTTGGCAATAAAATTAATTCAGGAAAGTCACTAGATCCAGGGGTGCATGAAGTGGCCCCAGTGGCAGGCAGTGCTCCCTCAGGGTGGCATTCCCCAAACTGTCAAACAGAAGCACTAACCTCCTCCATGTACTCAGGCTCTGAGGCGGATGCGTCCCAGCGGTTGTTCAGGATGAAGATGTTCGGCCGCGAGAGACGCTCACTCACCTTGTGGAAGAAGTGCTTTTCCTAGATAAAGGGTAAGACCTCAGTGGAGCAGGAGCTTGACAGCCAAGGCCCCATCAGCTGCCTGCCCAGGGGGTGCTGGGAGTTTGGGAGAAGGCAAAGGAGGAGTTACCGTCTGCATCAGGGTGGACTCTGAGTTGGCCACCAGCACAAACACATCAGCATCCAGACAAAACTTGTCAATCCAGCTGTCCAGCTCTGTGGTGACATCAATACCAGGGCTAAAGGTGACAGGGGTAAACCAAATCATCAGGCAGAGCAGAAGCCCTATTCTTCCTGCTGAGAACAGACCTGGCACTTGTGAGGCAGGCAGGCCATGGAGGAGAAAGCCAGGGAGGGAAGAGAAATCAGGCCTGGCCCTCATTAACCGATTTTTACTTTCCATTTCCTATCCTTCCAGATTGCCTGGAAATGAGTGTTTTGTTTTGTTTTGTTTTTTGAGATGGAGTCTTGCTCTGTCGCCCAGGCTGGAGTGCAATGGCACAATCGCAGCTCACTGCAACCTCCGCCTCCCAGGTTCAAGCGATTCTCCTGCCTCAGCCTCTGGAGTAGCTGGGATTACAGGCACCCGCCACCATGCCTGGCTAAATTTTGTGTTTTTAGTAGAGACAGGGTTTCACCATGTTAACCAGGCTGGTCTCGAACTGCTGACCTCGTGATCCGCCCGCCTCGGCCTCCCAAAGTGCTGGGATTACAGGCATGAGCCACCGCGCCTGGTGGAAATGAGTGTTTTTAAACGCATACATCTATTGCTTTTATAAAAACAGAATTACTTGTAATTCTACTTTAAAGATGATATACCAGGCGGGGCGCAGTGGCTCATGCCTGTAATCCCAGCACTTTGGGAGGCCGAGGCGGGCGGATCACGAGGTCAGCAGTTCGAGACCAGCCTGGTTAACATGGTGAAACCCTGTCTCTACTAAAAACACAAAATTTAGCCAGGCATGGTGGCGGGTGCCTGTAATCCCAGCTACTCCAGAGGCTGAGGCAGGAGAATCGCTTGAACTCGGGAGGCGGAGGTTGCAGTGAGCCGAGACTGCGCCACTGCACTCCAGCCTGGGCTACAGAGCGAGACTCCGTCTCAAAAAAAAAAAAAGATTACATACAATTAAGGTGAAGTTGTGACTTGATGTGAGTCCAGGTAAACACTACAATACTGTACTTCTTGGTATAGTTATAACCTGTCCACCATGTCAGGGCACAGTGTTTCTTCAAGGGAAATAAAATACATCTCTGACTCCGCCACAACTCCCCACCCCCAGTACACATGCTGGCACTGGACTGAGATTGAGAACCTCCCCCAACTTTTGAGCATCCCTCCTATCTTTTACAGACCATCCCTGGAACATCAGCAGGGTACTGATACATAGGTATAGTAACCAGACTCCAGAGGAAAGCCAAGAGGCCAGAGCATTTGGTTGAGCCCATCTGAAAGGCAGTAATACTTAAGCAGAGCAAGGATGGTACTCAGGGACCCTGGCCTAGATTATCCAGAAATGGAAACCTGGTGCCTCCCAGTTTGGACCTCCTGGGAGGGTACCTCCCTCTTACCTGTCCATCAAAACGAGGTCATCCTTCAGAAGTGGGCACTTAGAGTTGGGCCACATCACACTCACTAGGCTGCCAGCATGGAGCTGCTCGTCCTGGTGGAGGGCATGGGCCAGCTGGTTCACAGTCTGATGGCAGAGGAAGGCAAGAAAGAGGCTGAGGTGGAACCACCAAGCCAGGAGATTTCCTGTGCCACTGCATCACAGCACAGTGGCTGGGAATGCTGCCCATCTGCTACCCTTTCTTCTTCCACATATAAAAAGTTAACAGCTGGGAGCTGTCAATAAGAACCCACTTTCTTCACTGCTCTTTTGAGCTTCTTTCCTGGATATCACCCTAAAGTCATCTGTTCTGCACTGATTGATTCTTTTTTTTTTTTTTTTTTTTTGAGACGGAGTCTCGCTCTGTCACCCAGGCTGGAGTACAGTGGCATGATCTCGGCTCACCACAACCTCCACCTCACGGGTTCAAGCAGTCCTCCTGCCTCAGCCTCCCGAGTAGCTGGGATTACAGGCGCCTACCACCACGCCCAGCTACTTTTTGTATTTTTAGTAGAGACGGGGTTTCACCATGTTGGCCAGGCTGGTCTTGAACTCCTGACCTCAAATGATCCACCCACCTCGGCCTCCCAAAGTGCTGGGATTACAGGCGTGAGCCACCGTGCCTGGCCAATTGATTCTTTATGAAGCAAACTGAGCAACAGGCCCCAAACAAGAATGCAGCTGCCTCTCAGAAAACTCAGAGTGTCGGTCCCTGACTGATAGGTCAGAGACACACAGCAGATGCAGGAATCCCTCTCTGGCAATATCCCAAGGAAGAACACGGCACATACTGTCTTCCTTAATTAGTGAAGAGAGGTCAGTGGCCACTCAGAGCGGTATGAGGAACAGCAGGGTCCTCATTCTTGGTGATCCACGTTTCTGAAAACCGCCCCCACCAGCTCCCAGAAGCGCTTACATCCTTCAAAAAGCTCATCTAAAATAGGGTCTCCCATTCACCTCCACAGGGCGGTGCTGCCCCCTCTCTAGAGGTGAGGTCAGCCATGTCACAACGGAAGACTTGCTCCACCAGCAGGCAGAGGGCTGACAGCCAGCCTGGCACCCTCACCTTGGCGCTCCTCTTTTCCTCTGAGCCCTCGGTAAGAAGAAAGGCCTCATGGCCATCTGTGCCCTCTACCCGCAGGAAGCAATTGGTGGTGTGGCCAATCCCAGAGGGCAGAACTTTGTCCCAGAGCATGGCGTTGATCACGGTGCTCTTCCCATTGCTCGTCCTAGAAGGAAGTAACAGCTGTCAGCAAAGCCACCAATATCTGACCTGAATTACTTTCACAATGCAGATACCAGCCTGGAAGGCCAAAGCCCTATTCACTGCAACGTTGCCAGTGCCCAGACAGTGCTGAGAGACAAAGAGTAGGCGCTGTTTATTAAAATGAATAAACACCCGCAGGCCCAAACCTGTGACATGCCCCTGGTTCATCATTTCAGATCAATCTGCAAGAGGCTTACTGCGTGCTGTCTGCCCCTTGAATCATACAGCCACCCTCAGCATCACTTATAGAGACTGTCTGTCTGTCTCCAAAGTTTAACTCAGGCCTACCTGAAACACCGACTCACCCCCAGAGTGTCTGCCTCAGTCTAAATGACCCCAGTGTTTCCTAACACAGGGCATGTTTCGCTGCTTTTCTCCTATCACACTCCTCCTTACACATGAAGCTCTACCTTGTCAGTCCCAGCTGACAACTGCCAGGCTAAAGGGAAGATTACTTTCTCATTCCTTTTTTATTTTTTATTATTTGAGATGGAGGCTCGCTCTGTCGCCCAGGCTGGAGTGCAGTGGCATGATCTCAGCTCATCGCAACCTCTGCCTCCTGAGTTCAAGCAATTCTCCTGCCTCAGCCTCCCGAGTAGCTGGGACTACAGGCGTGTGCCACCATGCCCAGCTAATTTTTGTATTTTGAGTAGAGACAGGGTTTCACCATGTTGGCCAGGCTAGTCTCAAACTCCTGACCTCAGGTGATCTGCCTGCTTCAACCTCCCAAAGTGCTGGGATTACAGGCGTGAGCCACCATGCCCAGCCTACTTTCTCATTCTTACCTATCACACCCCTTTCACGTATTCTGGTGGAGTTTTTTGTTGTTGTTTGTTTTTTTTTTTTTTTGATACGGGATCTTGCTTTCTGGCCCAAGCTGGAGTGCAGTGGCGTGTGGCATGAATAGAGCTCACTGCAGCCTCGACCATCAGGGCTCAATGATCCTCCCACCTCAGCCTCCCAAGTAGCTTAGACTATAGGTACGTGCTACCACACCCAGCTAATTTTTAAATTTTTTGTAGAGATGGGGTCTTGCCATGTTGCTCAGGCTGGTCTCGAACTCCTGGGCTCAAGCAATTCTCCTTCCTCAGCCTCCCAGTGCTGGGATTACAGGTGTGAACCACTGCACGCGGCCATTTCTGCTTCTTGACAGTAGCTCTGCTCAGCAGACTCATCTGCTCTGAGTCTCAGAGCTTTCAACCTGTGCTAAACACAGTGTTTCTCATTCTGAGTTGAAGTTTCCCAGCCATATCACTAGAGCATAACTACAATGACCTTACCTGCACCCAGTGAGACAGGAAGCCCACTAGCTCACCTAAGTAGGGGTCATACCTCCCAGGTGAGGATGAAGAAATGATAGTTCAGAGGAGTAGAGGACCACCCCTGAGGTTACAGTTCATCAGGGTCAAGACTCTAGACACAGTGCCTATTCCCCAGGCTACCACTATGTGCCTAGCATACAATCTGCCTAGATGCCTTTTTTCCTGTATTAGATTTTTTTTTTTTTTTTTTGAGACGGAGTCTCGCTCTGTCACCCAGGCTGGAGTGCAGTGGCGCGATCTTGGCTCACTGCAACCTCCACCTCCTGGGTTCATGCCATTCCCCTGCCTCAGCCTCCCAAGTAGCTGGAACTACAGGCGCCCACCACCACACTCGGCTAATTTTTTTTGTATTTTTAGTAGAGATGGGGTTTCACCGTGTTAGCCAGGATGGTCTCGATCTCCTGACCTTGTGATCCGCCCGCCTTGGCCTCCCAAAGTGCTGGGATTACGGGCGTGAGCCACCGTGCCTGGCCATTATACAAGTTATAAATGTTTGGCATAGTACTTTGGGTACATTGTGGCTTCACAAGGGCCAGTGTCAAAACTGCTTCCATGTCAAAGCAAAGAAAACTGCCTACATATTGGTTTGTCCTGGTGGGGAATAAAAAGGATCATTGGTTCCAGTCACAGGTGTAGTAACTGTGGGTACTTTAAGGTTTGGAGCACTTACAAGGCTGTGGTAGAAACAGATACCCCATGGTTATCACATGTTAAACCATGTGTATCTGTGGAATACTCAATCTCAATGTGCACACCTTTGGCTACAGCTGTGGAAGTGTTCCTTTAGACAAAGTTGTGACCCATTTTACTCTGGATAAGGGCAGAAACGGTTCACATTCCATTATTTGTAAAGTTATCTGCTGCTAGCTTTCATTATTTTTGCTACACTCATTTTATTTGTATTTAAAATGTTTTAGGCAACCTAAGAACAAATGTAAAAGTAAAGATGCAGGAAAAATGCATACTTCATGTATATCAAGCATAGCAATAAAACAAAATAAAAAAACATGTATTTAACTTATTTTTAGGTTTTTTGCTTTTGTGATTTTTTTTTTTTTTGATGCTTGCCTAACACGCATGTGCTGTAAAAATAGTTAACAAGGAAATAATGTGAGATGATGGCTAGCTTTGTTTAATGGCTTACGAAATTTTCATGAATAATACAAGCATAATTGTTAAGAACATGTGTATTAAATTCATGTAAGTGGAATAAAAGTTTTATGAATGGAGAAAAAAAACAAGTACTGTATGATTCCACTTATGTGAGATATCTAGAATACTCAAATTCATAGGGACAGAAAGTAGATGGTGGGGGCCAGGGTGAGGGACATGTGGGACAGGGAGTTATTGTTTAATGACTATAATACAAGCTTCAGTTTTGGAAGATGAAAAAGCTCTTGAGACTGGTTGCAAATATACCTACTAGTGAACTATATGCTTAAAGTGGTTAAGGTGGTAAATTTTATATTATATGCTTTTAACCTTAATTCGAAAATAAAAAAAAACAAGTCAGGCTTGATGGCATGCATCTGCAGTCCCAGCTACTCAGAAGGCTCAGGTGGGAGGATCACCTGAGCCCAGGGAGGTCGAGGCTGTAATGAGCTTCCGGCCTGGGTGACAGAGAACCCTGTCTCAAAAATCAAATAAATAAATAAAATATAAATTAAAAGGAAAGCAATGAATTCTGAAGCATGTCCCCGCCTGGAACGTTCTGTGACCTTGCCCAAAGTGCCTCCCTCCCTCCTAGCCAGGAAGAAAGAAAGGACGGGTGCCTCAAGGACTTACCGGCCAAAAAAAGCCACTTTCATGTGCCGCCGAGCCAGCACCTCACTGATGCCTCTCACTTTGGATAGGTAACCTTTGACATCCAGAACCTGTTCTTCTGTGGTAACGGGGTCCAGTTCTGCATTTCTGTACGTGTCTGGAGGTGGGGATTGAAAATGCGTCACCAAGTGGTCAGAGGAGTTCCACAGTCACAAGTCCGGAAGGGCCAGAGCGCCAGCCCTGCTTACCCTAAACGAGTCCACCTCCGGCTCCCTGCAGCCAACAGGCTGAGTTCCAGATCCTCTATGGTGGCCCCACGGTGTGGTGGTTAAGAACATGGCTCAGGAGCAACACTGCCTGGTTTTGAAGCTGGTTCTTACTACTTTCTAGCTCTGTGGCCTCAAGGAAAAGAACCTTTCTGGGTCTTAGTTTCCTTAGGCACAAAACAGAGATAACTACAATATCTACTTCATGAGACCACTGTGAGGATCAAATGAATTGAAACACAAATGCTGTGAATGGCGGCTGGTATAAGATGAATACTTAAATGTTAACTGCCATCCTTGTTTATTTTTTCTTAACAAATAGTTACGAAGTTCTTACCACATGCCAGGCACTGTTCCTTTCGCTTTTCAAATTCGTTCTCTCCTTTGGTCCTCTTTATTAACATGGCTCCAGAGTTAGTAAAAGGCAGAGATAGGATTTGAATTAGGCAGCCTGGCTCTGGAGTCCAGGCTCTTAACCACTCTGTGTCACTTCTTGAGGCCCTCCCTGCCCTGGCTCTGTTGGCCTCTTGCCACCCACTGCCTCACGGTCTCCCTCACCATATCCCCAAACTCACCAGCTTCCTCGGCCCTCTGGCTCCACTCCCTGCTGCCCAAACCCCTTCCCCACTCTCTGAAGAACTGACACACTACACTGCCTTAGGGCAGCGTGGCTCATTCTCACTTGACGTCGAGTCTAGCTTAGACAGCACTGCCTCCAGGAAGCCTTCTCTGACCACCCCTCCAAACTGAGTCAGGACCCCGGACCTCTTCTTTGTGTGCCCCAGCACCCTGGACTTCTCCCATCTCAGCTCTCACCTCACCATAAGGTAACTGTCCAGCTCACCTATCTGTGTCATCTACCTCATGAGGGCCACGCTATCTGATCCCAGCACCCAGCAGGTGCACAAATGTTTGCTACGTGAGCAGACCTTTGGATTACTGCACTGCCCTTAACAGGCAGATGGCCAATAAATTACTCCATACAGGAGCAACTGAGTGAGCTCCCACCACTGTCCTGTCTAGAACTCGCACCAGACAGGTGCTTCAGCTGGCTGGAACACAGACAGGTGTTTAGCCCCTCTGCACACTCCTGGAAACTACAAGGCTGACAGGCCCCAGCCCTGAGAACACTCCGAAAGCATCTGAAGCATGACAAGGGCCCGCCCAGTGAGTTTCCCCTGCAGCCAGCGCCACGAAAGGAAGTGACCAAGTCAACAACACCCCCATCTCCCCTCCCGCTATGTCCACCGGTCACCTCTGCCCCAGATGCATCAATATTCCTCCCTTATATGGGCACCTGGGCATGGCCTTTGGAATGTCCCTCGGAGGAAGCTGGCTCTCAAGCATGTGACTACACTTAAAAGCGAGAGCCAGCAGGCCGACAAGCTCTTGTTACCTGCCTGTTAGAAACAGTCCCCAGGCAGGAACGATTCCCTCCCTGACCCAACACAGCTCAGGATCACTCCAGTTCTTTCCCTTCCATTTAAACAACAGGGGAGGCCTCATATTTTCACACAAAGAGAAATCAAAGCACGCATCACATAAACACCTGCATTACCCATGTGTTTGTCCACAACATCATCTGAGTAGGTGACTCAGAGCTTCCAAGAGGGTTAGTCTGGGCTCCCAGAGGGCAGCCTGATCTACCTCATCTCTGCACGCCCAGCACCTGGCACAGGGCTGGCACACCATAGCCACTGATAAATAGGCAATGAGTTGGGATTATTTCAGCTACCAATCATACTACTTTAAAATTCAGATTTTTTTTAGTTCAACAAGTATTTAGGAAACACCTTCTGTTGCATCAAGTGCCATGCAAAGGGCAGGGCACAGATGAAGGCATGAAATTGGACAGTCTCTTTCCTCAAAGGGAGCCTCGTGTAGCAGCCTGGCATGTAAAACAACGAGAAGCCAAGCTGCTCTATTTGAAAGCAGAATGGAAAGAAGGTGGCCCCCTGAGCCAGGGGCCAACCCCCAAAGCACCACCACTGAACTTCTAGGGTTCTGCAGACTAGAATCTGAAACCACTGTTCACACCTGAGTCCACCTTTCACAAGTGAGGAAACCAAGGGCAGATAAGACTCAGTTACTGGGTCTCCACAGACAATCTCAGGACCTGGCACCAAAGTGCCCTTCTAAAGAGGGAGCCTGAGGAAGCCAGCGCTGGAGTTGACACTCAGATGAGTGGGGCCCTGGGAACCAGTCCTTCTCTGCTGATAGACAGGAACTAGAGGTTGGGCTCAAATTAGTAACTAGTAGAAAAGGCATAGGTGACGTGAGTTTCCTATAGTTCTGCCACCAATCTAAAAATATCAAACGGCGCCCTGGTCAGGGATCACTGACACCCAAACAGTGCCTGGTATTAATGGCAGCCAGAACTAGGCAAAGGAAAACACGTGGGCTCCGGAGTTGGACACACCTGGGTAAAGCCCTGATCTATTACTTACAAGGTATCGGACAACTCTCAAACCTCAATTTGCTTGCCTTGTAGATGGGGATAAGATTCACCTATCTTTCATGATTAAATGAAACGAAACGTGGACTTCTTAAAGTAATTACTAAATGGCAGTTCCCTTGTCTTCCTGGCCTCATCTCCCCAGACTCCAATTCCACATGATTTCAAGAGCAGAGCATTTCTGAGGCTATCTGCTTATGAGTTCCCTAGGAACAGAGATATACTTCCCCACCCACAAATCCCACTAGCTAAATATCTAAACACGTAAGAGCAGGCCTGGCTGAGCAGGTGCGCCCTTACCTTCAAGGAAGGTGGCGCTCTCCTGGATGTAGGCCCCCAGCTGCTCAAAAATGCCGTTGATCTTCTTCTTGGCAGTGACAAAGTGCTTAAGTGGGGATGCATTCACCTCAGCCATGTGTCTCTTATCTTTCTTGACTGTGACAATAGAGTTGCATCGAGAGAAGAGCAGGGACATTGCGCTGCAAGAGAAGCCAATGTGAGTGAACCCAGCAACACCTACCTCGGGACATCCTGCTAGGGGGATGGCGGAATGCTTGGGGGAGAATCAAGAATATGGGGATCTCAGGTCACTGCAACCTCCAGGACTAGAACAAAGGATGGTGAGATAAGAACAGTGTCTTAGGCTGGGCGCGGTGGCTCACCCCTGTAATCTCAGAACTTTGGGAGGTCGAGGCAGGTGGATCACCTGAGGTCAGGAGTTCAAGACCAGCCTGGCCAACATGGTGAAACCCCATCTCTACTGAAAAAACAATAATTAGCCAGGCCCGATGGCACACACCTGTAATCTCAGCTACTCGGGAGGCTGAGACAGGAGAATCAATTGAACCTGAGAGATGGAGGCTGCAATGAACCGAGATCATGCCATTGTACTCCAGCCTGGGCAACAGGGCGAGATTTTGTCTCAAAAAATAAAATAAAATTAGCCTGACACAGTGGCATGCATCTGCAGTCCTAGCTTCTTGGGAGTCTGAGGTGGGAGGGTCACTTGAGCCAGGAGTTTGGGCTGCAGTGACCTATGATCGGTCCACTGCACTCTAGCCTGGGAGAGAGCAAGACCACATAAAAACACTATTGGTTAGGGGCCAGGTTCAGTGGCTCATGCCTGTAATCCCAGCACTTTGAGAGGCCAAGGCAGGCAGATCGCTTGAACTTAGGAGTTCAAGACCAGCCTAGGCAACATAGGATCCCGTCTCTATTTAAAACAAAACACACAAAAAAACAGCCAGGCATGGTGGATTATGCCTGTAATCCCAGCACTTTGGGAGGCTGAGGCAGGTGGATCACAAGGTCAGGAGTTCAAGACCAGCCTGGCCAACATGATGAAACCCCGTCTCTACTAAAAATACAAAAAAATTTAGCCAAGTGTGGTGGCGGCCGCCTATAATCCCAGCTACTTGGGAGGCTGAGGCAGAGAATTGCTTGAACCTGGGAGGCGGAGGATGCAGTGAGCCGAGATCGCACCACTGTACTCCAGCCTGGGTGACAGAGCAAGAGCCAGTCTCAACAAAGAAAAACACACACACACACACACACACACACACACGCACAAAACTATTGGTCTATTTTAGTGTAGCATAGGTGTGCTACAGAAAATTTGGAAACTGAAGGGGAAAAAAACCCATAACCCCATCATTTTGTGATAAGCAATATTAACATTCTATTTACTTATTTATTATTTTGAGACAAGATCTCGCTGTTACCTGGGCTGGAGTGCAGTGGCACAATCACAGCTCACTGCAGCCTCAACCTCTTGGGCCCAAGCAATCCTCCCACCTCAGCCTCCTGAGTACGTGAGACCACAGGCGTGTACCACCATGCCCCACTAATTTTTTTAAAATTTTTTGTAGAGACAGGGTCTTCTTATGTTGCCCAGGCTGCTCCCAAACTCTTGGGCTCCAATGATCTTCTCACTTTGGTTTCCCAAAATGCTGAGATTAAAGGCGTGAGCCACCATGCCCAGCCGACATTTTTTTTTCTTTTTTTTGAGACACAGTCTTGCTCTATCGCTCAGGCTGGAGTGCCGTGGCATGATCTCGGCTCACTGCAACCTCCACCTCCCGAGTTCCAAGCTATTCTCCTGCCTCAGCCTCCCGAGTAGCTGGGACTACAGGCACTCACCACCATGCCCGGCTAATTTTTGTATTTTCAGTAGAGGTGGGGTTTCACCATGTTGCCCAGGCTGGTCTTGAACTCCTGACCTCAAATGATCCACCCACCTCGTCCTCTGAAACTGCTGGAATTACAGGCATGAGCGACCGCACCCAGCCCAACATTTTGTTTAAGTCTTTTTTTTTTTTTTGAGACAGAGTCTCACTTTTGTCACCCAGGCTGGAGTGCAGTGGTGCAATCTCAGCTCACTACAACCTCCACCTCCCCGGTTCAAGCGATTCTCCTGCCTCACTCAGCCTCCTGAGTAGCTGGGATTATGGGCATGTGCCACCACACCCAGCTAATTTTTGTATTTTTTGTAGAGACAGGGCTTCGCCATGTTGGCCAGGCTGGTCTTGAACTCCTGACCTCAGGTGACCCGCCTACCTCAGCCTCCCAAAGTCCTGGGATTACAGGCATGAGCCACTGTGCCCGGCCATATTATCACAGTCTATTTTGGTGTGACTGTCTCTCTTGCTCTCACTCAATCCCACACATCTTTGTAGCTTATCTTTTCATATAACAATAACATTTTAAAGGTCATGAAACTTGACTCCAAAGTCCTAGAGATCTTTGGTCAAAGGTCAAAAGAGGCTGGGCATGGTGGCTCACACCTATAATCCCTGCACTTCGGGAGGCCCAGGCGGGTGGATCACTTGAGACCAGCCTGGCCAACATGGTGAAACCCCTTCTCTACTAAAAATACAAAAATTTAGCCAGGCATGGTGGCAGGCACCTGTAATCCCAGCTACTCGGGAGGTTGAGGCATGAGAATTGCTTGAACCTGGCAGGTAGAAGTTGCAGTGAGCTAAGATCACGCCATTGCACTCCAGCCTGAGCAATAGAGCAAGACTCTATCTCAAAAAAAAAAAAAGGTCAAAAAGACACAGACACACCAGAAGGTAGTGCCCAGGGTAAGACTGGGAATTCCGACCCCAAAAGTGGACCCCTGCCAGGTCCCTCAGAGTTCCCACCATGGCGAAAGCTACTTCTTGAGCAGAGCCCACCGATCCTAGGAAGTCAAAGAGCAAAGGCCCTCCTGGATGAGGGGGCGTGTCTGACTGTGCCTGGGTCTGTCACTGCCTCCCCAGCCACCCTAATCTTAGGGCCCTCAGTTCTCCACCCAGCAGTAAGCTCACTCTCTCTAGACGGGAAATGAGATGTTGCTCCCAAGCAAGCACACATGAGAAACTTCCAAATGGGGCCAAAGTATGTTGCACAAGGTCCTGAAAAGCAGAAAGAACACCTGGAAGAGGTACATGAAGACCAAATGCCAAAACAGACTTTTAGGGACTAACCATCCCAAAGAGTGGGCAGAAGATAGACCGACCCAAAGCAGGATAGGGACCCACGTGTGCCCAAACCAACAAGTTCTTGTGCAATGTTAATGATTCCTCTGGAGACAAGGGAAGGAAGTGACCCCACTTCTGTTTCTACATTCCTCCTCAGCATGATGCCACAGCTATGAGAGATGTTTTCTCAGCATGAAAGCCGTATGTCCAGGGCTTAAAGACAGTACAGCTCTGAGAAAGGAAACTGCAAAGAAAATGCTACTCTCACTCTTCCAAAGCAACAGAGAGTGCGCTGAAATCAGGCAATCAGGCTTGCCATGGCCTGGCAGATCAGACTGTTCGAGAAAGAGGGGATGTGGCAGGCACAAGAGGAAAGCCACCCAAAAGGAAAAGAAAAGGGATCAGGGGCCAGGCACGGTGGCTCATGCCTGTAATCCCAGCACTTTGTCAGGAGTTCAAGACCAGTCTGGCCAACATGGTGAAACCCCATCTCTACTAAAAATACAAAAAATTAGCTGGGTGTGGTGATGCATGCCCGTAGTCCCAGCTACTCCAGAGGCCAAGGCAGGAGAATTACTTGAACCTGGGAGATGGAAGTTGCAGTGAACCAAGATCTTGCCACTGTACTCCAGCCTGGGCGACAGAGCGAGAGTCTCTCTCTTAAAAAAAAAAAAGAGAAGGGATCAGTGATGGGGCATGATATAGCACTACCTATGACAGGTTTTGTAATCAGGCAGAGCTGGGTTCAAATTGTGACTATATTTCTGGGCTGCTTAAACTTAAGCAAGTTATTTCATCACAGAACCTTGCTTTCTTCATGTGCACAACAAACAAGACACCTATTGGAGAGAAAAACTGTTTCAAATTGTCTTTTTTCTCTACTCTCACACCATAATCATCAACACAAGAGACTTCTGTGACCAAATGTGAAGGGGTTTCTTCCCCACACACCAAGCAGCAGACACCAGCTGGGTGTCCTCTCATTCAGTTCCCACGCTGTCTACCCGGAGAGAGTGTCAGATCCCACAGGTTGAGGGCTCAGTCCCCAGGACTGCCCTGCCTCTCCACCACCACCCCTCAAACATACCAGTCGCAAGTCTGGGCCTCCACAACTTCTCACCGACTGGCTTCAGGCTGGGGTTCCCATGACCCCCTCTTTGAGTTCGATTAATTTGATGGAGCAGCTTACCTAGCCCAGGGAAACACTTACTTAGACGTTTACCAGGTTATTATGAGGGATATCGCAAAGGATACAGATAAGGAGATGCTTAGGGCGAGGTATGGGGGAAGAGGCATGTAGTTTCTGTGCCCTCCCTGAGCACGCCTCTCTCCAGGAATTTCCACGTGTTCAGCTATCTGCAAGCTCCCTGAACTCTGTCCTCTTGCATTTTTATGGAAGCTTCATGACATCAGCATTCCTTCCCCCAGGATACAGGGTCCAACCCTCTCAGGGGAGGGTTTTAAGGCCCACAATCAGAAAGGTGGGGAAAGATTAGGGTGGAAGGAGAGTAGGAGAAGGTCAGAGGCCTGCCCCTGAGGCCTAACATACCTAAGGTTATAACAAAAAACCATAACAAGGGCTATGGATAGGAGTTATGAGACTGGATCCGTGGATGAAAACCAATATCCTAATACCACAATACCATCTAAACTGTGAGAAGACTAAAGTTGATGATGCAAGCAACATGCTTCACATACAGTAAGAGCTAAAGGCAGCTTTACATGTTATAAAACAATAACAACAAACTCTACCAGCAAGATCACAAGACTCTCTCCATGAACACCCAGCCTTCAGGGAGGGCAGAGGCAACTCTGCCAACTCACCCCACACACACCACTCTCTTACCCGCTACCACGGAGATCAAATAAACAGGTCAGCTGGGGAAGGATCAGTGATACCCCACGCCAGAAGTGACTTGCTGCAGGAAGCAAGTTCCCCCGCCATCAGAAGCAGGTGCTTTTAAGTTCTGGTCAATGTTTGCAAGCCCAGGAGATATAAAACCAAATGCATTAGTGCTCACTAACTGCAAGACTCAACAGCGTGTACACCAGTAGAAGCTTGGGAGCTCCAGTTTACAAGGTCTGCTGGGAGCTCAGTCGGTCCAGGAGCTTCCCTGCTCTCACCAATACCCAGCCTGCAGCTGCCTCCAAACCCCTGGCGTAAAACCTACTGTCAACCCCTCCAAACTCTGCCTGATTTATCTGGCTCTGCTAACTTGCAAGCTGAGATTCCACATTTGTGTTGCATGAGCTGCTTTCTGCCTGGAATCCTCCTTCCTTTTCCACCCATTTGGCATACTCCTACTGTCCTTCTAGACCCAACGCAAGTGTCACCCGCTCCATGAAGCCTCCTCTGATGCCTCAGAGAGAACAAACAACATCACAGACTTCTGGTTTTTGTCACATCCTGTGTTCCCCAATTATCTTAAGGCTTTGACTGCTGACTCCCTACTCCTCCAGGGTGATGCCAGGCAGCTGGGTTCCTGCTGCTCCTCTGGAAAGCCTTGATAATCTCTGCTTCACCACAGACCTCGCCACAGGCACATGGGGACCATCCCGCAAGCATAGCCTGAGAGCCCAGCTCCAACATCAGTGACACATTAAGCGTCACACTTCAAGCTGTGACTGCCTCGTAAGTGCTCTGGAGATTACTGTTTTGGATAGTTTCTGGCAGCACTTCCCAAAGCGTGGTCCACAGAACTCGACTTGCACCCAATATCCCATGTAAAGAAGGTTCAATAGTAGAATCAGTTTGTAAAACACCATATGCTAGGCCAGGCGCGGTGGCTCATGCCTGTAATCCCAGCACTTTGGGAGGCCGAGGCAGGCGGATTACGAGGTCAGGAGATCGAGACCATCCTGGCTAACACGGTGAAACCCTATCTCTACTAAAACTACAAAAAATTAGCCAGGCGTGGCAGCGTGCGCCTGTAGTCCCAGCTACTCGGGAGGCTGAGGCAGGAGGATGGCATGAACCAGGGAGGTGGAGCTTGCAGTGAGCCAAGATCACGCCACTGCACTCCAGCCTGGGCGACAGAGCAAGACTCTGTCTCAAAAAAAAAAAAAAAAAAAAAAAAACACACCATATGCTACCATTCCCCTCAGTGGAGCACGTGAGCACAGCAAAGAGTTTGGGAAGGAAGGCTTGTTCTAAAGACACTAGTTTAACTGTGTTGAATTCAGCATTTCACAAATATATTCAATGAAAAAACCCTTCTGTATAATAGCTTTTAAAATCCCAAGGATCACGCTTTAGGGAAAGGCCCATTCTTTCTGGTACTCTCCCACCCCTACCCCCAAAAAGTGCCAGGGGCACAGTATTAATAAATATTAACCTAAGACCAGAAATGAACCCAGTTCTAAATGGAAACTGCTATTACCCCTCCAAGGGGGTCAAAAGCTTTGCCTCAACCTAGGCTATTAGTTGAGGAGTATTAGTTATTTTGGGTGCAGAGAGAGCAGTAGCAAAATTCACTGCAAGGTGTGTTTGGATCCCAAGCACAGTCCCTGAATCCACACCACCTCCTTACCCAGTGTTATGTACAGCAACTCCTAGCAGGGAAAATAAAATGGATCCACGGATCGTCTGCTGGCACAACTGGAAAAGAGGAGAAGCTGAGAAATCGAAACAAAAAGAGTATACAGGGTAAAGGGGACAGAGCAGAATCTTAGAAGAGCAGTGATAAGGAGCCAACCTGTGCTGGGCCGAGATGGGAAAAAGCCAGCACAGCAGAGAAGACCAAATGAGGGAGATAGAGACTAATTCTTTAGGGAGCCCAAGAGATCCCAGCCACTTCCTGAACTGTCAACTTTTAAACAGGCTCTCTAAGCAACCAGCGGAATCCTTCACAGAAGTAAAGAGATACAGCAGTTTTTCAACACAAGGTAGAAAGCTGTGGCTCTATACAAAGAGGATGCCATCCAAGAGACTTGCCACCAGAGGTCGAGGAGAGCACACCCCTGTCCACTCAACTCAAATCCAGGGTGCCAGAAGTCACAGCTACTACTTACTTTTTTGGATGGTGAGAGATCTTCACAGGGTAGGCATCATGGACATGGCTGGAGTCCAAAAGACAAAAAGATTCTGAGTCCTCTGTCCTGTCTCAGGTTGAGGTTGGCTATTGATTGACTGTGTTAGCTCCACCAGTCCTGACTTACTAGAAAAGAGAAGGGAGATGGATCAGGTGTCCAAAAAACAAACAACAAAAAACAACAAAAAAAAAAAACACTGGTGTACAAAACATGTCTAATCAGGTTTCAAGCCAAACAAACTCATCCCTGAGGGAAGCTTACTCATTGAGGTACTGGGGAGTTGCGCTGGCATGTGAGGAAGTGCCCTGGGGAAAAAAACGCAGAGGTGTGGGACCAACCCTGGCTGTGCACAAACACGTGTTCCGCCATGTGCGGGTTTGAGGCACCATGGAGGTCCCTGCAGGAGCCCTGGGAAAGGTACATCCAGAGAGGGGAGAAGAGGACAGAGCAAAACTAGGAACAAAGCTGGGCTTGAGGACTGTGGAACAGCTATTGAGGAACAGAAGAACTGACTGAAAGCCAATGTGTTCAGCTACTGTAAAGTATCTCACTTAATTCTCTATTCTACGGGGCAGAGGGCTGGAATACTTGAAGATTTATAGACTGTTAGTCAATTGTCTAAGCTGGGATCTTAAATACTAGCTCCCTTTGACTCCAAAGCTCCTGGAGTGCAGCAGCGCGATCTCGGCTCAACCTCCGCCTCCAGGGTTCAAGCGATTCTCCTGCCTCAGGCTCCTGAGTAGCTGGGATTACAGGCGTGTGCCAGCAAGCCCGGCTAATTTTTGTTTTTAGCACAGATGGGGTTTCACCATGTTGGTCAGGCTGGTCTCGAACTCCTGACCTCAGGTGATCTGCCCCCCCCCCCCCCCCCGGCCTCCCAAAGTGCTGAGATTACAGGTGTGATCCACTGCGACCGGCCTCCTTCCTTTTTTAACTACATTGAGCTGCCTTCCTCCCCCAAGCCCCAAACCTTGGGACACCAGAGGCGGATAACCAGAGCCCTTTTCTGGGTAGAAGAGAGAGAAATGATTGAGAATTTAAAGAAAGAGGGCAATGAAGGATTACGAGAGGGGGTAACGGGCAGTTCTGCCTTCGTGTGTCTTAACAGCTATTTATTCAACATTTTCTGTGTGCCTTCTGTGTGTGTGTCAGGCGCCAGGTTAGGAATGTATAAGAAACAGTCCTGCCCTCCAGGGCCTTACAGTCCGGTGAGAAGTCATACAAGTAAACAGGGTTGAACGAGAGGGCAGTAACTGCCCAAAGTGGGGATGGCAGGGCGCTCCCGCGGTGAACGTGGACACCTATCAGGTGCTGAATAAATGCTGGCAAAATGAAGACTGGATGAACAACAGAGAAGGGGCAGGGGTAGAACGTGGCCGTGAAGGGTGGAAAGGCGGGGGCGATGAGAAGCTACAGGGGACTCCACCTACCAGTCCCAGGTCCAGCGGCCGGCCCCCTCCTCTCAGGGCCGGAGAGGGCCCGGCGGCGAGGCCGGGGAGTGGGGACCCCCGCTTGACTGCATCCCAGACCCCCGTGGCCCCAGAATCCCAACGGCCCACGCCGAGCTGCTCAAGACTCGCCGGGCCGGGCCGGGCCAGTCCCCGCCACCCCGGCTTGCTCGCCCTCTCACCTTCACCGTCCCGGCCTCGCGGCGGCCATCACACTCACTACGTCACCAGCGAGCGCCACCCCGGGGGAGGCGGGAGGAGGGAAGTGGACAAGCGCGTCACCAGTCGCCTCAGATTGCCCCTCGACCCGGGTGAGCTGGTGGACCCTGAGCCCAGCTCGCCCCGCCTACTCCTTACGCCTCTGCGGCCCCGCGACTCGGCGCTTCGAGCAGCGCCTCAGCGCGCCACTCCTCCGCCGGCGCGTCCCAAGCCGACGACGCAGAGGCTCGGAATCCCGCTGCACCATGGGGGCTGTAGTTCCGGTGGGCGTCGGCCAGAGCTGGGGGGTGGGGCAGAGTGGGGCGGAACCTCAAGCTGTCAAGGGGCGAAAAAACAAGGGCGTGGAGTAGAGGTTCCCGCTCTTTCGCCGGTTGTCCTAGAGCCTGACCCTGGGGCCTCTGCCAGCTCTGGAATCCAGATTTGCATTCTGTAATCTTAGAGGAGTGCTCTCTAGAGGGCCAGGCCTAGGGTGAAGTGACTCATCAGGCAGACAGAAGCGAGCATGGGCCTGCTGCCCTTCAGTCGCCTTTGAGGAAAGAACAGCAGCAACAACGGCGAATCAATGCCAGTGACTGAACTGCGTCTCTAACATCCACCGCTGTGTTTAATGTCCACAGCAGTCCCAAGAGACGGAGAGGGGAGGTTACCCAAGCTCACATGGTTACCCAGATCACCGGGCCCCAGTGATGAGCCAGACACTAGGAAACCGCAGCAAACAGGTCCCTTGCAGGACTTGGCCTCCGCAGGGAAGGCTCCAAGCCTGAGCGCGCCAGAACAGTAGCCACTAGCCACGTGTGGCTCTGAGTCCTGAGCCAGTGCAAACGCAGATGCGCTATGAGACTTAGGACAAAAAAGACTGTTAAACTATCTCAATTTTCAGGAAAAAAAAAATATCGACCGGGCGCGGTGGCTCACGCCTGTAATTCCAGCATTTGGGGAGGGCGAGGCGGGTGGATCGCTTGAGGTCGGGAATTCAAGACCAGCCTGGCCAACATGGTGAAACCCCGTCTGTACTAAAAATACAAAAATTAGCCAGGTGTGATGGTGCACTCCGGAGGAATATGCAGGAGAATCGCTTGAACACGGGGGGCGGAGGTTCCAGTGAGCCGAGATCTTGCCACTGCACTACAGCCAGCGCAACAGAGACTCCGTCTCAAAAAAGAAAAAAAAATCTATTTTGAGCCAGAGTCTCACTCTGTCACTCAGGCTGGAGTGCGGTAGTGCAATCACGGCTCACTGCAGCCTCGAACTCCTGGGCTCAAGCAATCCTCCCACCTCACTCAGCCTCCCAAGTAGCTGACAACAGATGCTGCAGCCATGCCTAATATTTATTTTTTGTAGACATGGGGAAGCATTTCACTTTGTTACCCAGGCTAGTCTCCTGAACTCCTGGACTCCTGGAGTCAAGCAATCTTCTCCTGCCTCGGCTTCCCAAAATGCTGGGTTGCAGGTACCTGCACAGTGCAGTGCTATTAGGTCATTAATATTTATATGCTGATTACATATTGAAGTGATAATATTTTGGATCATTTGGGTTAAATACATTACTAAGATTAATTGCACCTGTTTCTTTTTACTTTTAAAAATGTGGCTACTAGAAAATTTAAAATTACATAAGCAGCTTGTATTTGTGGCTCAAATTGTAATTCTATGGGATGGTGATGCTCTATAACCGTGGTAGAACCACCTCAATTTATTGCCACAAATAACCTCAAGAGGCAAATCAGTACTCTGATATCGAACTGACTGGTTTATCAGTCTCCTGTGAGGATGGCCAAAGGGAGCTCTCCTGCCGACACTGCCCTCTGAGTAGCCTAGTCCCCCGCGGGTCTGACCGTGGACTGTGGGGCCACACGCCGACTCGGCCTCAGGGTGTAGACAGGGCCCTGTCTGGGATGTGGCGTGCCTTGGGGCCTCAGTCGCTAGCTGCCTTGTACTGGGTCGGATTGTTTCCTCCTCCACAATCTCTGGACTCCCTAAGGGGAGGAACTGTAAATTCCACTTCCATTCTCTGAGGGCAGGAATTATAAATTCCATTTCCTTTTTTTTTTTTTTTTTTTGAGACGGAGTCTCGCTCTCGCTCTGTTGCCCAGACTGGAGCGCAGTGGCACCATCTTGGCTCACCACAACCTCCGCCTCAGGCATTTCTCCCACCTCAGTCTCCCCACTAGCTGGGATTACAGGCGTGCACCACCATGCCTGGCTAATTTTTGTATTTTTTTTTTTTTTTTTGAGATGGAGTCTTTCTCTGTCCCCCAGGCTGGAGTGCAGTGGCGTGATCTCGGCTCACTGCAACCTCCACCTCCTGGGTTCACGCCATTCTCCTGCCTCAGCCTCCCAAGTAGCTGGGAATACAGGCACCCGCCAACACGCCCGGCTAATTTTTTGTGTTTTTAGTAGAGACGGGGTTTCACCGTGTTAGCCAGGATGGTCTCGATCTCCTGACCTCGTGATCCGCCCGCCTCAGCCTCTCAAAGTGCTGGGATTACAGGCTTGAGCCACCGCACCCGGCTTAATTTTTGTATTTTTAGTAGAGATGAGGTTTCACCATGTTGGCCAGGCTGGTCTCAAACTCCTGACCTCAGGTGATCCACCCGCCTCAGCCTCCCAAAGTGCTGGTATTACAGGTGTGAGCCACCACGCCCAGCCTTCCTTGTCCTTCTTTAGCAGAATCTTGCCCAAGTCAGGTGGAAGCCTGGATGTTCTCTCTCCTAAACATCTCCCCTGCCCACTCCCTCCTTTTCCCTAAACTTCCCTGCAAGCATTGGTCTAGGTCCTTGTCACTTGCCTGGACTGCTATAGGAGCCTCTGAATCCATTCCCAGGCATGTAGTCTTGTACTCTGCCCAGCAGCTGGGCTTTATCTCTGAAACACATCTGCAAACTTGCCCAGCAAGTAGAGGAAATCGCACAGTTTGGAGATATGTAACATGTGTTCCTCATTGAGATGGCTGGATCCTCGTTTCAACCCTCGGGATGACAAAACTCTAGCAGGGCTGAGTGTTATTGGGAATGGGTGCAGAGTACATTGATGTACAACTCCAGGAGACCTTTCTTTCTTACCTTACCTTGTTTTTTTTTTTTTTTTTTAGACAAGAGTCTTGCTCTCTCACCCAGGCTGGAGTGCAGTGGCGTGATCTCAGCTCACTACAACCTCTGCCTCCCAGGTTCAAGCGATTCTCGTGCTGCAGCCTCCTGAGTAGTTGGGATTACAGGCATGTGCCATAAAGCCCACCTTATTTTTGTATTTTTAGTAGAGACGGGGTTTTGCCATGTTGGTGATGCTGGTTGAGAATTCCTGGCCTCAAGTGATCCTCCCACCTCAGCCTCCCAAAGCGCTGGGATTACAGGTATGAGCCACTGCACCCGGTCCATATATTACCTTTTCTTTTTTTTTTTTTTTTTTTTTTTGGTGACAGGTTCTTGCTCTGTCGCCCAGGCTGGAGTGTAGTGGTGCAATCTTGGCTCACTGCACCCTCCACCTCCCAGGTTCAAGTGATTTTCCCAGCTCAGCCTCCCAAGTAGCTGGGATTACGGGCACCTGCCACCACACCTGGCTAATTTTTGCATTTTTTGTAGAGATGGGGGTTTTGCCATGTTGGCCAGGCTGGTCTCGAACTCTTGACCACAAGTGATCCACCCGCCTGAGCCTCCCAAAGTACTGGGATTACAGATGTGAGCCACAGCATCTGGCCCCCCATGTTACCTATTTTCTTTGACTTTTTCATGGTGAAGATGCGTTTGTAATCAGAAAAAAGTTAACAGTTAAAAACAACCTTATGCCGGGCACAGTGGCTCACACCTGTAATCCTAGCACTTTGGGAGGCCGAGGCAGGTGGATCATCTGAGGTCAGGAGATCGAGACCACCCTGGCCTACATGGTGAAACCCCGTCTCTACTAAAAATACAAAAACTAGCTGGGCGTGGTGGCAGGTGCCGGTAATCCCAGCTAGGCATGAGGCTGATGCAGGAGAATTGGTTGAACCCGGGAGGCAGAGGTTGCAGTGAGCCAAGATCATGCCACTGCACTCCAGCCTGGGCGACAGAGTGAGATTCCATCTCAAAAACAAAAACAAAAATAACCCTAACATACACAAACACACACACAGGATTGTGTCGGCACAAACCAGCTCAAGAACATTCAAAAAACAGATTAGACATGGTGGCTTTCAGAAAGAGGAACTGAGCACCTGGGGGGAAAAGATGAGAGAAAGATTAAGATTTATGCTGTTTGAATTTACGATGAGTCAATTTTGAAAATGAAAAGACTCAAAAATCTTTTTTTTTTTTTTTTTTTAGGACGGGGCCTCCCTCTTCTCCCCAGGCTGGATGGAATGGGCCCAATTTGGGCTCATTGCAACCTCCACCACCTGGGTTCAAGCGATTCTCCTGCCTCAGCCTCCCGAGTAGCTGGGATTACAGGCACGTGCCAACACAACCGGCTAATTTTTTTATATTATTAGTAGAGACAGGGTTTCGCCATATTGGCCAGGCTGGTCTCAAACTCCTGACCTCAGGTAATCCACCTGCCTCAGCCTAAGTGCTGGGATTACAGGCGTGAGCCACTGTGCCTGGCCTCAAAAATATTTTTTAAAAGACTTTCAGGCCTGGTATGGTGGCTCACACCTGTAATCTCAGTACTTTGGGAGGCCGAGGCAGATGGATCACCTGAGGTCAGGAGTTTGAGACCAGCCTGGCCAACATGGTGAAATGAAACCCTGTTTCTACAAAAAATATAAAAATGTGTCAGGCATGGATATCTATAATCCCAGCTACTCGGGAGGCTGAGAAGCTAGCATGACCTTTCTTAAAGGCTCTAAAAAGAGGGCTCTTGGCCGGGCACGGTGGCTCATGCCTGTAATTCCAGCACTTTGGGAGGCCGAGGCGGGTGGATCACCTGAGGTCAGGAGTTCAGGACCAGCCAGACCAACCTGGTGAAACCCTGTCTCTACTAAAAAAACAAAAATTAGCCAGGCATGGTGATGGGTGCCTGTAACCCTAGCTACTCGGGAGGCTGAGGCAGGAGAATTACTTGAACCCAGGAGGCGGGGGTTGCAGTAAGCCGGGATCACATCATTGCACTCTAGCCTGGAAGACAGAGTGAGACTCTGTCTCAAAAAAAAAAAAAAAGGCTGGGCGCGGTGGCTCACGCTTGTAATCCCAGCACTTTGGGAGGCCGAGGCAGGCGGATCACGAGGTCAGGAGATGGAGACCATGGTGAAACCCCGTCTCTACTAAAAATACAAAAAAAATTAGCCGGGCGTGGTGGCGGGCGCCTGTAGTCCCAGCTACTGGGAGAGGCTGAGGCAGGAGAATGGCGTGAACCCGGGAGGCGGAGCTTGCAGTGAGCCGAGATTGCGCCACTGCACTCCAGCCTGGGAGACAGAGCGAGACTCCGTCTCAAAAAAAAAAAAAAGAGGGCTCTTAAAACCTCTCCCTGCAGACACTCACACCAAGACACACGCACACCCACTTGCCCTGAGCATCTTCCCTTCAGTAGTTTAAATGACCTTTAATAGAAACTCTCCAGTTTCTGACGGTCTGTCCCTCTCTTCAGAGGCATCCAGGACAGGGTGACCCAGTGCGGTGTGTGGACCTGTCACTCCCCTCCCCACAGGCAAGTAGAAGATCGAGCTGTGCACAGATGCCTTTTCTGTCTCCCAAGAGGTTCTCTGGAGTCGCTCTCTCCAGGGGCCTACGGTTTGCTCTCATGACCAGCCATGGAGGCAGAAGTCTCAGATTCCGGGCAGCCCCTGGAGGCTGATCCAGGTGTCTTTACCCCAACACTTGAAGCAGAAGCCCCTGGTGCAACAGCTGTGCCTGGGAGAAGCTCTGGCCGTGGCTTCTCACCCAGACAGTGTTTCTGGGCAACTTGGGGAAGCCCCTGTTCTGCTCAAGTCTCACCCCATGGAAGAGGTGGGGGAAGGGGGCCTTGGTTTTTCAGGAAGACAGGTTGGAGAGGACGAGTCACTACAAAGCAGTAAAAGTGAACAGTGTCTCCAGGGGCTGGGTCCAGAGTACCACGGAGAGCCCCAGCCATGGAGGTGTGTTCCGCCTCTGGCCTACAGGAATCTCTCTGATTGGTGGCTCCAACAGCAATGGGAAGTCAAGAGCCAGGAGGCTGGACTGGGTTCCCTGGGACCCCGAGGTCCCAGAGGCTGCTGGGCAGTGGTTGTCGGCAAAGAAGAAAGGTCCAAGAGGGTCAGGCCTGGCCAATTAGGGATCGACGAAGGAGACTGCGATGTAGCGGGTGCCCCTGGTGGTGGGGAGCCCCTCGTGGTAATGCGTGAGTCGTCCAGGGTGCATGAGGGTCCAGCCCTTCCTTGGGGCTCGGACGGAACAGTTGTAGCGCAGGAACCGACAGCCCCCGCCCTGGGAGACAGAAAGCATCAGTGTCCTTTCCCCACTGCCCCCTGCCCATCTATTCTCCCGTATGTCATGGCCAAGTGGCCCTCAGCACTGCCTGCCTGGGGATGCCTTCTGGAATGACAGCCACAAGCGCTGCCTAAGGAAGACACTAAATAAAGAGTAGTGGCCGGGCGTGGTGGCTCACGCCTGTAATCCCAACACTTTGGGAGGCTGAGGTGGGTGGACTGCCTGAGGTCAGGAGTTCAAGACCAGCCTGGCCAACATGGTGAGACCCCATCTCCACTAAAAATACGAAAACCAGCTGGGCGTAGCAGCGTGTGCCTGTAATCCCAGCTATTCGGGAGGCGAAGACAGAATCACTTGAACCCAGGAGGCAGTGAGCCGAGATTGCGCCACTGCACTCCAGCCTGGGCAACAGAGTGAGACTCTGTCTCAAAAACAACAAAAACAAACAAACAAACAAAACAAAGAGTAAGTGATCAAGGGCTCTGGCCTTGCTGTCGGGCAGCCCTGGGCAGACATCACCTCCACTCTTTACTAACTGTGACCAACCTGAGCTTCAGTTTCCCCTTCTGTAAAATGAGGGTTAAACAGAACAGGGTAGTGAGAATTAAATGAGATGTTACAATTGAGAGCTGAGGATCAAGCTTCCCAACCTCACTGCTATAGACACTTTGCTGTGGAAGGCTGTCCCGGGCATCTCTGACTTCTACTCACTAGATGCCAGTAGCCCCTCATAGTTGTAAAAACCAATTATGTCTCCAGGCACTGCCAATGTCCCCTGCAGGCCACAATTGCTCCTGGTTGAGAATCTTTGGATTAGGGATGCCTGATATGTTTGTTGTAAGCTCTCAAAAAATTATAGCTCCAGCCTGGGCAACATAGTGAAACCCCATCTCTATAAACAAGAAAAAAAATTAGCTGGGCATGGTGGCACACGCCTGTGGTCCCAACTACTTGGGAGGCTGAGGTGGGAGGATTGCTTGGGCCCAGGAGGTTGAGGCTGCAGTGAACTGTGATCATGCCACTACACTCCAGCCTGGGTGACAGAGCAAGACCCTGTCTTGAAAAAAAAAAAAAAAAATTATAGCTGTTTTTGTGGGTGTTCTTCACAGCACCCAGCCCAGGGCTAAGTTCAAAAAACCTCTTTTTGTTTTTTTGGAGACAGAGTCTCGCTCTGTTGCCCAGGCTGGAGAGCAGTGGCATGATCTCGGCTCACTGCAACCTCCACCTCTTAGGTTCAAGAGATTTTCATGCCTCAGCCTTCTGGGTAGCTAAGATTACAGGCGTGTGCTACCACGCCCAGCTAATTTGTGTATTTTTAGTAGAAATGGGGTTTCACCATGTTGGCCAGGCTGGTCTCAAACTCCTGGCCCCAAGTGATCTGCCTGCCTTGGCCTCCCAAACTGCTGGGATTACAGGCATCAACCACCATGCCGAGCCCCAAAATCTCTTAAAATAGTAGCTTAAGAGCCTGGCCCCTCCTCCTGCTAGACTGTGAACCCTTCCAGGAAGCCCTCCCACAGACCCATATCCTTTTTTTTCTCGTTCTCTGGCGCTGGTTACCTGGGGCCCCTCTGCCTCAACCACCCTGAAGGCTCTCCCCAGCCAGCCCTCCTCATCCCCACTGCCGGCCCCTTGACCCCGGCTGGCTCCTGCTCACCTCGTAATCTACCCCGACTCGGTTCAGGGCGATGTTGATGGTGAAGGTGGAGGCATCATGGTGTGGCATCAGTGAGGGCTGCTCATCAGGCTTGTAGCGGACAACAAAGGCCAGGTCAAACTGGGCCTGTACCAAGGCAGGGGGACAAGAGAGCCTGTGTTAGTTACGGAGGACACAAAGGCCAGGAGAGGAGGGTGCACACATGGGGCCTGGTCTGGCCTGCTGCAGGTCAGCTTACAGGGGCCAGGTCTACATGGGGCTGTATGCTCCAGTGCCTGCAACTACCTGGCACAGAAAAGATTCTCAACAAAAATGTATGGACAGATGGGAGAGAGGGAGGGAAGGAAGAGAACGGAGGGGAAGGAAGGAAGAAAGAAAGGGAGGGAGGGAGGAAGGGAGGAAAAGGGAAGAAAAGAAATGAAAGGAAAGAGAAGAAATGAAAGGGAAGGAGGCCGGACATGGTACTCACGCCTGTAATTCCAGCACTTTGGGAGGCCGAGGTGGGCGGATCACCTGAGATCAGGAGTTTGAGACCAGCCTGGCCAACATGGTGAAACCCATCTCTACTAAAAATACAAAAAATTAGCCAGACATGGTGGTGGGCGTCTGTAATCCCAGCTAC